>NC_087548.1:53877530-54181446 GCF_963921805.1 Phalacrocorax carbo
ATCAAAAGCTTTCCCACAGCTGCTTCAGCTGGCAGCGAGGTGAGGCCCTTGGGGACCTTCGGCAGGATCCAGCCTCTGTGCATCACTGCCTGAGAGCAGAAGATCATAAGCACTGATCATTTGTTTATTTATGGCAGCTGGTTGTTGCCAGTGGTCCCTGCAGGTCATGCATGCTTAAACTTAATCGGAGAGAACTCCTGCCCTTTGGTTTGCTTCTTACCTAAGTGTTTTGCTGAGCCCTACATGTGGTTAGGGAGGTTTTAACTGATGTTTTCTATTCTGTGTTGTGTCAGAATCCTAAACCACCATGAGCAAGCTGATCCTAAACATTTTGGACAAAATCAGCTATCTGATAGGTTTTGAGAAGTATCCAAAATTCTGACTGGCATTAAACTGTGTTTCTGTACTGAAGTCAGTGGCAAAACTTGCATTGACTTTCGCCAGCACAAGAACAGCCCCTGAAGCTATTGTTATAGTCCAGCCTAAATTGCATTGGGAAGCAGTTTGGCATTTTGGGATGTTTTAGTGAATATTCTGAAGTAATATTTCTCCCTTGACATCTGGTAAATTGCATAGCTGAAAGTTTCAGTATGTGTGTGTACTCTAATAGGCCACACTTTTGCATTCACTTTTAAACCAGGTTTTTGGTCCCTTTTCATACACATTTCAGTATGCATCCTTCTAAAGAGTGCTAATACTTTAATACAGTAATAAAGATAAGATGGAATATTATTGAAATGCAAATTTTCCTTAGTAGAGATGTAATACCTTCCTACTAACTATGAGCTGACGACTGTAGTGGAAATGAGCACATGGTGAAATTACTGTAGTTGATGATAAAACCTTTTTGAGATTCCTTTTAGTATACTGTTTGAATTTTAAACAAAACTAAACAGAACACAATGAAGTTTATTTAGGGACTATTTTCCAGACAGAGAAGATTTTTGACAAGGTTGAAGTTCTAAACTCTTAGGTGATTAATATTTTTTTCAAAAACCACAATTAGAGGCAAAAAGTAATACCCTTCCAAGAGATGATTGGGTCTTTTGCTGAAGATTAAGGCACTGGTATTGAGCTGGTAGATACATATTTCAAAAGATTCTGGGGCCAAATTTAGGCATAAATCTTGGCAAAAGTATCAACATTTGAGAACAAAGATATACCCTAAACACACAACATAGAAGAAGCTTTTCTAGGTATAGTTTCCAAACATTTTTGCTGGGAACTTCAAAACTGCCGAATGGGTATGGATATCTGGACATTTGAATCTTTTTAGCGTCCAGTTTCCTGTTGAGAAGTTGTATGAGAAATAGGGTGAGTGATTCTTAGGTGTCTTTGAAAATCTGCCTGAAAGGAACCACATAAAGCCTAAAAGGGTATCTTAACACTTCTTTCTTTCTGATATATAGAAGAAGCATGCAGTGGCTTGATGGATGCTGTTCAGCTGGAGTGAGTTTTTGTCCAATTGTGGTAAATGAGGGTTTTGTGTCTGGCTTGGAGCCAGATTTTCAATCCTTTAATTTACTTGGGATTTTCTTTTGGCAGGACAGGATGTTCTGCTATGTCTGTGAAAATGTCTTACTTTATTGACAAGTTATGAAGGTCAAGAGAAACATTCAGTTAGGTTTGTATTCCGAGATGTCTTCAGAAGATGAATAGAAAGGGAGCCAAGGGGAATAGAAGTAGTCCATTTACAAATGCAAATTTAATTTAGACCTTCTTCAGATTTTTAACTGTAACTGGCTATGCTTTTAATTTCCAATTCTGACCTCTTTTCATGTATAATTCCTGTTCTAAGAGGCTAATTTTGTGCTTGCTTCTGAAAATATTGTCCAGACGTGGAATGATGAATAATCTCTTTGCAGGTGCAGGCAGGATCGATAATTTTGCACTTACTGGTGATTTGCAGTAGTGACTTTGAACATTAATGCTTCTGATTAGATCCACTGACTTTGAGATTTAAATACATATGAAAGCTATATTCATGGTCTAATGCTGTCTTAACTGCTCATGCTTTTCTAACTCTGTGTCCCAAGAGACCTCACAGATTAAAAATCTGGTGTCATCTTTTAATCTCACTGTTACTGGAGTTCAGGAGAAGTTTCTTTAATATCTCAGAGTTGCCATTGTTTCTTAAACTGATATTATTAGATACTTACTTATAGTAGACATCTATAAAAGAGATACTAAAAAAACCCCAATACTTTTTTTAAAACTTCCTCTATTTTTCAGAGGTGTTTGCTCTTTCTGCATCTCTCAAGAAGTTCAATATTTGCGTTAATAATACAGAATAACTATTGACTGCTGTATTGTATTGATTTAAGAAATCCCTTTGAAATGAATCAAACTTTTAGACATTACTCTGGACACTAAGAAGGCTCTCGTGACCATGCTCCAATGTGTGACCACCTTTTGCCTCTCTCAATGAAAGCTTTCTATCTTTGCAGTTTCTCTCAACAAATTAATCTTCCATAGTAGATTAATGGCAGACATACTTTGAAATGATGATGCATCTCCACTACTTTTCACTTCTGTTTTTCTCAGCATGGCTCTAACAGAAAGGATCATGTTCCCATATTTAGAGGCAGGCACATTTGTTTTCAGATTTTTTTTCATGTTTTTTTCAATAGTAAGACAATGAGGCTTTAAACAATGTTGCAAAGATTTTGGCATTTAGTTTTTCCAAATGCCATATAATGTTTATTAAGCTGGCTAGCAGATAATTAGAACAATCCATGTAATGTAGGACTATCCAATAGATTGCACAGAAAACTGTTCAGCTGCCCTGTGTTATTTAACACAGGCAAAACATAGACAAACGGTACCAGTTTTATTAAATATGATACATTTCCTGAGACACTGACATGTGGGTATAGAATTAGAAGAAACAGATTTAGAGCTTTTATTTATGCAGAATAATATTGATTGATTGATAACTAGGATAGGTACTGTGTAGAGAGATGTTTGGGGACCTTAGTTTGTCTTTACATATATGACAATTTATCTGTTGCTCAATGTCAATATTGGAATTTTTTTTGTGCTTGTTTCTTTCAGGTTGCTGTTTTCAAATTGATTTTAGGTCCATTTTCCTGAAATGTATTCTAGTTTCATTTCTTGTATTTTGTGCCAGGCTGTTACTGTCTCATGAGTCTATAGTTTTGGTCTGTGTCAGCTTAAGTCACTGTTGCACGTACATTAGGCTGTTTACTTTTTAAAACCTTTTGCAGTTCACTTTCAAATTGAGAGAAAAATGGCCAAAGTTTATCCAGCCAATTTTCACACAGATATAATTTCGGAGAAGTTGATGAGAAACTGGTTTGTTTTGAAGGTGAATGGTATTAGTTTTGGTTTTGTAGCCATGCATTCTCTGCTACCTACATGCTGTGAAACAGAAGGTTTGAGATCAAAGTATTTTAGAAATCAACATCAAGTAGGATGCCAGGCTTTGTAGAGTCAGACACTAGCTGTTTACTGGCTTGGTGTTCTGAAATAGTAATCTGGAAGAAACCATAAAAATATCGCAGACTGTTAAGGACAGGAAGAGGTTATTGGTACAATATAGCCTTGATCTTTTGATAGGTTGGATGCAACTCAGCATGGCATTCTTAGACACTCATATTCAAGTCATAGCTTTGAAACAAGGCCTATACCCTTTGACAGGAGAGCATGATTTGGAGCAGTCTGGAAACAGCATCTGTGGAAAGAAATCACAGGTTGTGAACACTGACAAAAAACATTAGAGCCTGCTCTGGCACAAGATCTAAAAGAGCATTCTTTTGAAAATCTACTGGTATCTTGGGGGTCCTTATATTGTAGTTTCATCTTTCACACATCTGTTTTTTGTGTGAACACTAGAAAATCAGATAATAGGAGAGATTTCAGAGAAGATCTATAAACCCAGCTGAAGGGCTGGAAACAAGGGTTGCAAGGGCTTCAGTCTTCTATCTCAACAACAAGCTAAAGATAATATAACTGCCTTCTGTTGGAGGAATATATCACTTAAAGTTTTAAAAGCAAGACTTTTTACTCTCTCTGATTGTCCCACAATTATTATACATCCTGAGGTCTCTGGGACAAGGCCTAGAGGCTGCCTGTGCAGGTCTTCAGACTAGATGCTGCTTGCTACTGTAGGGAGAAAATTCATGCAGCCAAAGCTTGACTAGAGTTCAAGCTAGCCGGCACTGCGAAGGACAACAAAAAGGGCTTTTTAAAATATAATAAAAATCATAGAATCATTAAGGTTGGAAAAGACCATTAAGATCATCAAGTCCAACTGCTAACCTATTACAGCCAAGTCCATCACTAACCATATCCTCAAGCACCACATCTACCCTACTTTTAAATGCCTCCAGGGATGGAGATTCTACCACCTCCCTGGACAGCCTGTTCCAATGCCTGACCTCTCTTTCAGTAAAGAAATTTTTCCTAATATGCAACCTAAACCTCCCCTGACACAACTCAAGGCCATTTCCTCTTGTCCTATCACTAGTTACTTGAGAGAAGAGACCAACACCCACCTCACTACAACCTCCTTTCAGGTAGTTGTAGAGAGTGTGATAAGGTCTCCCCTCAGCCTCCTCCAGACTAAACAACACCAGCTCCGTCAACCTCTCCTCAGAAGACCTGCTCTCCAGACCCTTCACCAGCTTCATTGCCCTTCTCTGGACACACTCCAGCACCTCAGTGTCCTTCTTGTAGTGAGGGGCCCAAAACTGAACACAGTACTCTAGGTGTGGCCTCACCAGTGCTGAGTACAGGGGTAGTATCACCTCCTTGGTCTTGCTCGCCACACTATTCCTGATACAAGCCAGGATGCTGTTGAACTTCTTTGCTGCCTGAGCACACTTCTGGCTCATATTCAGGCGGCTCTCCAGCCACTCATGTTCAACCAACACCGCCAGGTCCTTTTCCACCAGGCAGCTCTCCAGCCACTCCTCCCCAGGCCTGTAGCATTGCATGGAGTTGTTGTGACCAAAGTGCAGAACCCGGGACTTGGCCTTGTTGAATCTGATAATGTTGGCTCCAGCCCAACGATCCAGCCTGTCCAGGTCCCTCTGTAGGGCCTTCCTGCCCTCCAGCAGATAGACACTTCCACCCCTGGAACCCCTGGAGCCATGTGTCGGAAGACTGTGACTGGGGTATGATAAACTCCCAGCTGACTCTGAACTTGTTCGAGACTTGCTGCTCCAGCTAGATGTGCATGAAGCTATGAGGCCCAGTGGGATTAATCCCAGAGTTCTGAAAAAGCTGGCTGATGTCCTGGTGAGACCTTTCTCCATTAGTTTTCAATGGTCTTGGGAGTCTGGAGAGGTCCCAGGCAGCTGGAAGCTGGGAAAGGTTGTCCCAATTTTCAAGAAGAGAAAGAAGGAAGACCCTGGTGATCACAAGCCTGTCTCATTTCAGTGCTTGGTAATATTATGGGGAAGGTTATTCTGGGAGTTATTGAAAAACACTTGAGAAGCAATGCAGTCATAGGTCATAGCCAGCATGAGTCCATGAGGGGGAAGTCCTGCTTAACTAGCTTTCCTTTTATGACAAGGTCACCCATCTAGTTGACCAAGGGAAGCAAGTAGATGTGGGGGTTTTGGATTTTAGCAAAGCTTTCAATACTGTCTCTCACAGTATCTTTTTGGACAAAATGTCCAGCACACAGCTAGACAAGTCCATAGTACTTTGGTTGAGCAATTGGCTGATGAGTCAGGCTCAAAGAGTTACAGTAAATGGGGTTACACCAGGCTGGCTAGTGGGGTTCCCCAGGGCTCAGTTTCAAGGTCTGTGGTCTTTAATGTTTTTATAAATGGAGCGTACGTTAAGGAATTTTGTTGATGATATTAAACTAGGAGAAGCTGTGAACTTTCTTGAGGGCAGAGTGGCCTTACAGGGAGATCTGAATAGATTAGGCAGCTGGGCAATCACCAACCATATGAAATTTAACAACAGCAAGTGCCCGATTCTCCACCTGGGATCGGTAATCCTAGTTATACGTACAAATTTGGGGATGAGAGGCTGGAGAGCAGCCCTGCAGAAAGAGATCTGGAGTCTGGGTTGCTGGCAAGTTGAATATGAGTCAACAGGATGCCCTGGGAGCCAAAAGGGCCGACCATGTCCTGGGGTGCATCAAGCACAGCATAGCTAGCTGGGTAAGGGAGCAGATTGTCCCACTCTACACTACCCTGCTGCGGCCCCACCTCGAGTACTGTGTGCCTCAATATAAGAAAGACATAAAACTATCAGAGTGTATCCAGAGGAGAGTGATCAAGTCTTGAGGGCAAGACTTACGAGGAGTGGCTGAGGTCACTTGGTTTGTTCAGCTTGGAGGAGAGAAGGCTGAGGGATGACCTCATCGCAGTCTACAACTGCCTCAAGGGGTGGCACTGGAGGGGGAGGTGCTGATCTCCTCTCTCCGGTGACCAGCGACAGGATACAAGGAAATGGAATGAAGCTGTGTCAGGGGAAGCGCAGCCTGGACATGAGGAAAGGGTTCTTCACTGAGAGGGTGGTCAGTCCCTGGAACAGGTTCCCTGGGGAAGTGGTCATGACCTGTCAGAGTTCAAGGAACATCTGGAAGAAGCTCTTGGTCGTGTGGCTTAGTTTTAGGTAGTCCTGCAAGGAACAGGAAATTGGACTCAATGATCCTTATGAGTCCCTTCCAGTTTGAGATGTTCTATGATTCTATTATTCTTCCCATTATGATCTCAAGAATAGAGATAGGCAGACACTCGGAGGTGGTCAGAGCATTTATTTGCTGAGATGTGACACCTGATTTTCTTTTAGTATTTCCAATTTGTCAAGATGTGTATTTGTTGTACACATCTCTCCCCATGACACTTGAGTGACATAAAGGCTCCCTATAGACCTTTTTTGAATTGATCGATGGAGACCAGAGTGTCATCTTCTTTTGTGTTGTCCACAACTGAAAAGGCTAGTGAAATTGGTTTCCTGCCATTGTTCTGTTGTTCCTGTCTTCCTTTTTTCAATCATTCTGAAACCCAATGAAATATGTAGGGCTTGGCGGGATGGTGCTTGTGTGGGTTCCAGGGTATAAATAAATAAAGAGAAGTTGTTATGCTTTGCAGTTACAGATTCTACAAGGTCATTTCCTCAGGTGCAAGCTGGCCCTTAAAAGTCATTTGGCCTTTTCTCTTGAGCTTTTATGGTCTTTGATGGTTTCTGGACCCCTTCAAGTTGTGCCTGATCAAGGAGAGTGGTACTTTGGCTTGAGTCATGTGGACAGTCATAAGGAAAAACTAATGAAAGAGTTACATTTTTTTTTCAAACTGCATAGCATGAAGCTCAAATTCTTAAACACCCTGGAGATCCTAAGCAAATAGGTTATGAAGAAAAATGCACATCAGATACTTGAAACAGGATGTTAGTATTCAAGATACAGGAGAACAGCCATGAAGTGCCTGGGAAAATAAGAAAACATATGGAGTAGCAGTGTGGCCCAGCTGTTAAAGCCAGCTAGTTGGGGACTCAAGATATGCCATTGCACTTCTCTGCACTGCAACTTCTCCATGTTTTCCTGGACCGGTCAGTTAATACCATTTCCAAGAGGGAAACTAACACTATAGCTTTCACTTGTCTTTCTGGAGTGCTTGGCTGCAATGGTAAGGAATGTAAACTGACATATGCTGGTGAGGCTGCACCATGAATACTGACTTCAGTTTTGGGCCCCTCATAACAAGAAATACAAGGAAGTGCCACAGCATGTCCAAAGAACAGCAACAAAGCTGGTGAAGGGTCTAGAGAACAAGTCCTGTGAAGATCAGCTGAGGGAACTGGGGTTGTTTAGTCTGGAGAAAAGGAGGCTGAGGGGAGACCTTATTGCTCTCTACAACTACATGAAAAGAAGTTGTAGTGAGGTGGGTGCCAGCCCGTTTCCAAAGTAGCAAGTGACAGGATGAGAGGAAACGGCCTCAAGTTGTGCTGGGGAGGTTTAGGTTGCATATTAGGAAAAATTTCTTCACTGAAAGGGTTGTCAAGCATTGGAAGAGGCTGCCCAGGGAAGTGGTACCATCCCTGGAAGTATTTAAAAGATGTAGATGTGGAGTTTAGGGACATGATTCAGTGGTGGACTTGGAAATGTTCGCTTTATGGTTGAACTCAATGATCTTAAAGATCTTTTCCAATCTAAATGGTTCTATGATTCTATGACATAAATCTTTTTGTCAGGAAAAAACTTCTGAACTAGCCTCTGGCTAAACTACCTGTGAACTTACTCTCAGCTTCAAGGGTGACTATTAGCTACATGTTGGACAAAACATCGTAGTGCTGTCAGGATAGCTAATGTAGCAAGAAAGAACATCCGTCTGTAATTGTGAGCATCAGAGAGTCCAGGATTTCATTTGTCCTTGTGATAGTGAAATGGCTTCTTGATCTGCAATGGTGTTGGCAAGTCATTCCCAGCACCTCCCCAGAGCAGCTCTCTTGCTTTGCTACACCTTAGCCAGCTGCTCTGTTTTCCTGTTATGCTGGAGAGCACCGGGGGAATGGTATTGCTTGTGTTTGAGGAGAAGAAACTGAAATACTACTACTGGCAGTTCTTTTTGCTGAGCGACTTGATTTGCCTAGCACCTTAGTCAGTATCATATAGGCACTAGCTCCTTATAGCTGACACTTAGAGAAAGCGGTCTAATTGCTTTTAGCAGGGGCTTGTAAATGAAAATGGCTTGTGTTCCCAATGAAAATACACGTGGGGGGGGGTGTCTGTGGTGAAAGACGAACAAAGTAACACTTATGATTTTTAGATGAGCAAACCCAGTATGTTGGAATCACAGACCTAAAGGAACAAAAGCTGTCTAATGTCATTTTTTTGGGAAGAAGTCTCATGCTTTAATTGACTTGATGATTAGTCCTACTCAGGGAATGAGTCAAAGCATCCTACTGAGTAGAAAAAATAATGAAGAAAACAGAGATATGGAAGTGAGACTTTCTTCAAATTCTGTTCCATTGTATTGGTTGGTTAATGGTCAGCACCACTGTTGCAGCCTTGAAATACAAGCCTTTATCAACTATATAGGCAAGTCTTTCGAGTTGTTCATCTCCTAATAGTGTTACTTTTCTGATAACTTTTCAGCTCTGTAAATCTGAACTCTTTAACATTGTCTGTCCAAAGAATCATGATGTATCATGTAGGCCTTAACAGCACTAATAGCAAAAGGATGGTCTGTAAATAACAAAGAGGTGCTAGATCAGGCCTGCCTCAGCCCTGATATGTCTTTTGACCACCAGTGTCTCTAACATAAATATATGACACTTGCAGACTCTCACTTCCTTAGTTTTTAAACACCATCAGCAACTTCCCTGGCAACTCAGTTTTTCTGCTGCAGATGCCTATGGATGACTAATGCATTGTTAGTTTCTGTAATTCCCCTGCTGTCACTCTCTTAGTACGGTGTTTTAATGTGACCTATTGTTCCCTTTTGTTTAATTCTATTCATTTGCTTTATTTTGAAATTGGGTTACAGTGGATCAGAGTACCATGAACAGCAATAGCTAAATCTTTTCCTCAGCAGTTGCTACATTGCTGCAGGCATTTTTCTTAACATTTTTGTTCAGTTTGGAGCCACTTCTATTCAGGCTGTAATTCATAGCATGGTGTTGAAGGTACAGCTCAGAGACACTCAGTTAATG
Organism: Phalacrocorax carbo; assembly: GCF_963921805.1. Classification (NCBI taxonomy): domain Eukaryota; kingdom Metazoa; phylum Chordata; class Aves; order Suliformes; family Phalacrocoracidae; genus Phalacrocorax; species Phalacrocorax carbo. The sequence continues at coordinate 53,887,167 of NC_087548.1, forward strand.
AAAGACATACTTCTGGCAAGCAAATGTCCCCATGTTTTCCAGAGAAGCCTTTGAAGGATACAATAAGTAGGAAGCGAAGTATTTTTTTTTAACTGGTGGCATGTTGTAAGAGTGTCCTAAAAACGAGAAATGTCTCCATATAAAAGACAAGTTATTACAGCCACAGTCAACAACACTTCTGATAACTTGATACTGTTTCTTTTTATAGCGCCAAAGAATATTTCTTGTGAACTCAGCAGTAATAAACTGCTCTTTCAGCACTGCTCTTAACAGCATACATCTTAATTGTAAAGCAAACTGTGAATAACACTAATCTGCAGAGTGTGGAGTAGTTTTCTGTCATATCAGACTTTGATTACTATAAAATACTTGACTAGCTTTTGGACAAGCATGTTATATTTTTAAGATGCTGCACAGGGGAGGAATTTCACAGACGCCTATATGAAAGTCTCTTCTTCACTAGTCTTAAACTCTAACTTGCTGGGACCAGGACACATGCAATTTTTGCTAATCCTTGTAGAAAAGAAGAGGAATGCATAATGAGGGTAATATTTTAAATCACTACTTCAAAATCTGAGTACCTGTCCAAGCTCTGAGAAGGCAAGAGAAGCAGGGAGATACTGGGAGAGCCCAACTTAGTGCTCTTTTCAGGAAAAGCTACATGGACGGGGCTTTTACCACATTGCTTGCAGACACATTTCCTGCTGTCCCTGCCATCTGTGATGATGCCAGTAAACCCACCACAATGACATACCTTATGTTGGGTTTCATGTTAAAGACACTACTTACAAGCTTCCTTGGGCAAATGTGGTTCTTCTGTTTGACACACGTCAAGCCCAGATGTTCAAAGATTGTGAGATAATTGTCAGGAAGAAAAATTCAATTTTCTGACTCAGTGTAAAAATACTTATCTGTAACTGTCTTCTACTTTTCAACTTCCCTAGACTGTGTTTTAATGATTGTTTTAAAGACATTTTAATTAAAAGAAAAGCTGAGATTCTAGTGTAATCCCATAAACACAAGACCTGATGCATTAAAGCAAACAGACTAAAATTTGTGGCACTCACAGTAAGACAGGGAGGTGTCAAAACCGATTCCTTGCTTAAGAGACTCCAGAAACCCAAGCAGAAGGGACAGGTGAGATTTCTGCTAAGATAAGGGCATTATTTCTGCTGAGAGAGGCGGCTGTCTGTCTACAGTTAAAAGGAAGAAACACCTGCAAAACACATCCCTCTTTCACTCTTGATACTTGCCCATCAATTTGGGGCTGAAGGATTTAAAGAAATTATTAAACGTGATGACTTAGGGTACTTTGGTAAGTTGGCTAAAGCTTTCCTCCTGTAAACAACGCTGTGGCAGCAGAGCCCAGCTGTGGAGTCCATCCATCCATCCATCCATCCATCCATCCATCCATCCATCCATCCATCCATCCATCCATCCATCCATCCATCCATCCATCCATCCATCCATCCATCCATCCATCCATCCATCCATCCATCCATCCATCCATCCATCCATCCATCCATCCATCCATCCATCCATCCATCCATCCATCCATCCATCCATCCATCCATCCATCCATCCATCCATCCATCCATCCATCAGCAGTGACTTTCCATATGTTTGCTTTCAAGAGTCTGGTTTTAGCTTTTCCATATTTTGTCTTTAAAGCAAGGGAAAAATTGGGGTTCTTATTAAGCTGATCCAGCAACACGATGCCTCGTCCCTCCTTATGGTCTGTGGTCATAAGAAATACTTTATTATTTAGAATAATAATGACAATAATGACTACAGCAACAGCAATGTCTGCCTTCAAGTTTTTCTTCTTAATTCTTTTTATACTAATTGGATGATATCAGCTTCAGTCTGGCAGACTAGGATGTGAGAGTAATTTCTGAAACGAGAAGAGTGAATAGCATGCTTGAATTTAGAAATTTTTTTAACCTTACAGTGTATATCATCATTACTGTGTGTTTCTGGCACATCATCTAAAGTGTCTGTTGGAACGATTCCTGTTTTCTGCTTTAAAAAAAACCCACAAAAATATTATGTTTACTTGTCCTAAGATACTTCAAAGCTTTGCTCCAGTTGTTTCAAAGCTACCACGAACATGCTGCTCTGGTAGTTAAAATATATGTTGCGTCAGAGCACATCTTACAAGGCAGTGGGGTCTTTGCTGTGGTCCAGCTAGACATTTAAATACCTGCTCCAGGTTGGCAACTTGGATGAACAAGTGTAAGCGCACATTTCAGTGCTCCGTTGGATCATAGCACAGTGCTTGGCAGGATCAGACACTAATACACAAGTAGGTTTTGCAGAGAGCATTGGTGTCACACACAGGGTACCTAGGCACAGGCAGCTGTGTGAAGCTGTCAGCTTTGGCTTTGAAAAGGCATGTATAAAAATTGACATGTTTGCCTGCAATATCTGAACACCAGTTGTTTATTAGACAGCTGTGATCACTGTTGAGCTGGAGGGGAAACAATGGCTCTGAAGTCGATGGCAAAACTCGCTTAAGTCAGCATTTCACCTGAAGTGTCTTAAGCAGTCTGCTCAGGCTCTGCTTTATATCCTCTCACTACAAGTTCTGTCTTCACCAAGGAATTAGTAAGCAGCTTTTGTGGAATGACTTTGAAGTTTCTCCTTGTGCAGCAAAAACTGTGGCTATTTTTTGAGCCAAGTAAATAATTCACAGAGAATAATTCATTAACTGAGTTCATCCTCTTATTTTCATTTGTATATATTCCTCACACTTGCAGTAATGACTAGCTGTAAATTGAATGAAAGCAAGTCCCTCTGAGTTTCAGGTATCGTGTGTTCACTACATAACACTTCGACATTATAGCTGGAGGTGTTTTGTGCAAGGCACTGCTTTCACTGCTTTGCCTTCACCTAGTTTCTACTCTCTCATGTAGTAGACAAATAGGTTTTTTCATTAGCCTGGTCTATAAGCACAGCTTCTGTCCCATGATGGCTACATGTATTAGCATTTCCAGCGTGTAAATCTGAGTCAGATATGTCACACTCTCAGCCTGTGATGAATACCAACTATTGAAGTTTTGCTGAAAATCACTTTCAATGAATCTCCAAAGTAGAATGTATCTATGTAAATTTATTTGTGCTGTGCTTCCTTTTCCATGAAATATTCACAAGACTTTGAAATTCACTGTCGGTATTAGCAGTAACAAAACCAATCATTCCAGTATTCAGGGAAAGCCACCCCAAAAGGAGAACAAGCAGTTTTTGAACTAAAAATGTTCAGAGTCTTCGGTTGGGTAAAAGGACTCAAGACAAAAAGGGCTCTCTTTAATTTGGTCCCTCTCAGTCTGTGGGTCTGCCAGAGTGTTTCATTACAGGTGATTTGACATCTTGTGACCAAACTAGAAGACACATCAGCTGTACTCCTAGGTCCCTCACCTTCTAGGGCTGCTTTTTCTGCACCTCCTCTAGCCTCAGCATTTTTCTGCCACAGAACACTTCAGCTGGCAAGATAAATTAAACTGGCAGTAAACAAAGAGCGGAGCTAATTGCTGCCTGCTGCTTCCAAAGTGCAAAGTGGAAAAGAAGTTTAATGTAAGCCCTGTGCTAGCAAAGACTGCTGTTTCCCTGGTTTGGTAGGAGTATAAAGGGGAATGAGCCTTGCTTTATACCAAATAATCACAGGAGAGGTAGGTGACTGTTGATTTGCAATATGTTTTTTCTCTCAGGCCTCTTTGGATACTAATATGGATGCTACGCATCTACCCACTGCTCCTGCCGTAAGGTCAAAGTTGGATCAATAGTTTCCCTACGGTTGATGAAGTGTTGCTATCCAGTGGTTTTCCTAGAAGCACCAAAGCTCAGTCCTGACTGATTGCTATCCTGACCTGTTTCCAATCTTTAAATGTAGCCTGCTGCTTATCAAGGCTCCAGGTAACTGAGTGGAGATGACGCTGATGGACTGGACTTTGTATTAAGCAGGAAGGCTGCTGAAATGAACTCTCAAGCAAAGAAAACAAAGACCATTGTTGCTATTTGGCATCTGCTAAAAGAGCAGAGGAATGGAGTGATGCACATAAAGGATATTTAAAATCAATGCACAACTTTCCTTTGCAGCTTCAGCTAAGGGAGGTAATTGAATGAGGAGCTCAGTGGAGAGGAGTTTGACTTTCCCTGTTGCACTGCTCATAGGGGCCCAAGAAGTGCCTTAGATTGTTATCAGGGATGCAAATCAAACTGTACGTGGTATGGCATCTAGACAGTGAGGCACAGGTGACTGTACCAGGACTTTGGTCTGACTCCTTCTAGCTCAGTTTAGCTCTCATTCCCAGCAGTCCCTCTATGTGCTTTATGAGCTTTGAGGAAGAGGGGGAGGTGAACAGGCTTATATCCATGGTCCTGCCTGGACACAGGAAACTGGGATTCGTCCAACTGTGCCTCTGAAGACTAGGGAGGGATCTTTTTCGTGGTAGCTCCAACAACTAGCTTCAAAGACAGCATTATATTTGGTCTGCTGCAGGTTGTTCTCAGACCTGAGAAGAGTTACTCTCTCTTGCTCTTGATTAGTCAACCTTCTCTAAGGCGTGGGTCTCACCCTATGAGGTTGTGGGAAGCAGCTCTTTTTTTAAAAAAAAAATTTCCTTACAGCAGGGAAAAGTTCATTAGAAAGGGGGAAAAAGCAGTGTGTCATGCCTTCCAATAAGATGAGCAGCAGGGAACTACCACGTGTAGGAAGCTCCTCCTGTTGCACAACCTAGGCGTTGCTGCTTTAAATTCACTAGCAAGAACACTATTATTCCCTCCAGTCATCCCTCGCTTTTTCTTTTCCTGACAGTGGATGGAAAGCAGGACACAGAAGACACCCTGAAAAAGAGCAATTACATCCTTATCTTTGCCTAATCTTGATTTTTCTGCACCTTCTTTCTTAATAGTTGATTGGTTGTGCTGTGTCAAGCAGATGCTTTAAAGAAATCTATTTATGGGAATGCTCTGTTTGCAGCTGGAGGTGGTTTACAATAGCAAATAAAAGGACTGTCTACATTGAGATGTGCAGACAGACCCAAGGTCATGCTAGTCAGACAGAAGGCATTCTCAGCTAGTGAGCCAGATCTGTGCTAGCACAGCCAGATTCACAGAACAGCTGAGGTTGGAAGGGACCTCTGAAGGTCGTTTGGTCCCATCCCCCTGCTCAAGCAAGACCATCTAGAGCCAGTTGCTCAGGACCATGTCCAAACAGCTTTTGAGTATCTCGAAGGATTGGGACTCCACAACCTCTCTGAGCAACTTGTGCCAGCGCTCCATCATCCTCACAGTAAAAAGGCATTTCCTGATGTTCAGGAGGAACCTCCTGTGCTTCAGTCTGTGTCTGAATTCCCAGATTAAGGCTTTGTTTCTTGGACTAATCCTGCTGGCCACAATTTACCTATAATTAAGTTTAAGCCCACGTGTTATAATGTACCTGCCTGAGCAGAAAGAGTTGGTATCTTTTCTCTGTTTTGGTGAAAGAGAAATTGAAATAATTACCTGTCATGATAGTAGAAGGCAGGGGTGGGGGCCAGTTAGGCTTTGTAGGGAAAGGGTTGCTTCTCTGTATGGTCCAGCCCATAACACCTCCAGGCTGACTGGGATTCCTCTGATTCCGGTCAACTGCACACCAGTGAGTGCTCCTATTGGCGTGAAAACTCCCATCTTACAGAGGATTTTCTTCCTCACCTCCCAGGGATCTCTGTTTAGTTTGCATGCAGTTTTGGTATGCCATGTCTTCTCCTGGTGGTCTTAGAATAATATGAAGGATATGTGCTAGATTCTAGAAGCTGAGAGCATAGGCTTTGTAATTACAGTATGCAAACCTTTGTCCCAACTTAGGCAACATCTAGGGAAACTTTACATGAGAGCAATACTTACAATTTATCTGCAGAAATGCCAGCCAGACTCCCTCTCAGCAGAACTGGTATTGCCTGATGCAGAACAATATCAATTAGAAGCCCTCCACAAGGCAAATTTACAATCCCCTGAGCGACAATATCAAGTTTGAACAGGCAAAACCTGTGGTACTCTCCAATTTCCTAAGATTCAGGGATGTCATGTCGGGAGGGTATAAAATAGACAAGGGCACATGCATGCATTCTTTGCAAACTGACATAGACCTGCTGATCAGAGGTCACCAAAGACAATTGCCTCATGATTTCTAATTCAAAGATACAGTCCCTGAATTAGTGGATAACGAGAACGAAATGACCCATTACTGTGTGTCTGTTCTGTCTCTGCTTCCCACCTGGCCACCTTTTAGCACAAAAATGGTGAAATTTCTCATGCATGCCATGGCCAGATGTGCTTGATCTGGACTGCCAGAGTATGGGAAACTGGACTAATTTTTCCACTAGCGTGAAACTTAAGTTAATATCAGGCTTATATGAGGGCTGAAAACACCACTGAACTTGAAAGTTGTGATTAAATACAGTCTGGCTTTCATTTTTGTCAAATACTGAAAGCAGAAGCACCAATTATTTTTTTGAAAGTAATGAGCCCAGGTATATAATTTGCCTCTAGATTTTAAGCATTTTAGAAACTGGAGAGAACCAGATCTCCATTATGGTTGAGGCTAGCTCTGACTGCAGTAGTTCCCTTCAGAAGGCACCGGAAGGAAAATTAACATCGATAAACAGGTTTCCTAGAGGAAAGAGTAATACAAGAGGATGTCATATTTTTTTCAGATCATCTGGAAAAACAGCATACCATATAACAGCATAACTTTATAACCTAAATTTTTCATGTTTTCATCAACCAGAGACTTGTTTCATGGAAGAAAAACCAAATTACTGCCCTTTGCTGAGGAACATCTTCTTATGCCTACAACATATTAGAATAAGTTCAGTGTGCAGCTGTGCTGGCTTTTTGTTAGAGACTGCACTGTATGCCAAGATGCTTTTGACTGGGTTGTGGGAATGTAAAGATGCCTGCAAAAGCATCATTTTTGTATTGCTACAAACACAAAAGCCTCTTCTTTCATCTGTCAACCAGGATTCTGGGAAGGGATGCCTTCTCGGTGTCAGTAAAAACATCTATTTTTCTCCATTCTTCTTCTGCTGAAGAATATAGAGGAAATCAAGAGGGGAGCATGTTATAATGACAAAGTGGCCATGCAGGCTCCTCTTTTCAGTGTTGGCAGCAGCAGCAGCTGTTACTGCCTTTCTGAAAGAACAAGATTTGTTATAGCAGCAGCCAATTACACAGAAAACCTGTTGTCCTAAATTGGTTTGCTTAGCTAGGCAAAGACAGGAATTGGTTAAAAGGAAAGGGAGCGAGAGGGATATGGCTTCTCATTTATTTATGCCACCTACTTTGTATAAAGACACAGATAATGGGTCTGACTGACATTACGCCACTGGCAGCAAGTAGGCAGATGAGTGGGGCAGTTAGCACCCTGCAAGGACAAGCTCTGCATTGTACCTGGGCACTGACCAGACTTCTCTGAGTACGAATTGCTTCCTCACAAATGGTGTGTTGTTTCCCAGTGATACCATGTGGCAGCTTTGCTGGGTTTTCTTCTATGTGCAATGAAGGCTAATAAGGGAAGAAGCAGCTCTGCCTCTCAGATAGTAGTAGGAAGTAAGCTTGTGTAGCCTCACAAAGGTCCTCCCCATGATCTGTGGAGACAGTGATGCCCCTGACACCACCTTGCAGCTGTGTCTGACACACTGGCATTTCCTTGCTGAAATGTAAAGAAGATACTGTGCTGTTGTGAAGAAGGCACTGACGTTGCAGTGCTGATGTTTCATGCTTGGAGGCCTTTTTCTATGTAAGGGGGCTTGAACACGCTTAGAAGGAGAAAAATACTTCTGATGAATGTGGTAATGCAAGGGCCTTTCTTGTGAGCTATCCCAGATAATAACAATTTTTCCATTTCTACAGCTTTCAGTCATAACTCCATAATGCTACTGCAAAATAAGAAATGACCAGGATAGGTATAATTTCTTTTGAGTTCACTTCCTTCTGAACCTTTTAAAATTGAGCTTTTTGTAATCTCTCTTTTAGCGTGATGGCCTCCTGAAACACCATTAGGAAAGAATGCAGGCTTTTTGTGTGTTTGCTTGTCTTCATGACTGTTCATTCGGGTGCCTCAGTTACACTTTATCTGTTACACAGTGATCAACAGTTCCTGGGCAAAATCTAGAAATTCAAATGCAGGCGACGTAGATCATCCCACTGATGGCACTATTTTTGTTTGCTGTTTTCATCAGTGCTCACCATATTGCCTCTGCATGTCCCAAACAAGATTTGGATGTCATTGGATTAGGTCTTTACAGATACACAGTATCTGCCAGTACACAGTTAGTGGTCTGAGTAATGAGGAAAAACTGATGGAAATGAGGGTAAACCCCTTTAACTACTTGTAAAGACAGGACTAGGAGCAGAAGATACTATTATGTCTACTGAATTTTATGCAATGTCCTTAATTGCTGGAGCACTCAAGTCCATGTGAACCGTTTGCATGGCTGCATAAGGGGATGTGTTCCATCTCCGGAAGAGCCGATGGAGTCTTGCTTCAAATGAAATGGTACTACTTTAGGGAAAGGAAAGTGGGTTGAGAAACCAAAATGTAGCTTCTTTTGCCCTTTTCTTCATCTCAGAGTGGGTGAGCTGCATACAGTATTGCAGAGCACTTTGGCAACACAACTTCAACGCAAGATGGTTTGGAATATGGCACTGGTAAAGTGCTTTTCTGGCTGTATACCTTTCTAAAGAGCTATATAATAATTATCATATCCTCACATGTTTTGAGCTCAGGAAGTCACGTACATAAATTCCACCTGGGAGTTACATAGTGCTTAGGAGCTGAATTAATTTCTATTCTCACTTTTAACAATATCAGCGCTTTATTTTCCATACTTCTTCTCAAAAGCAGCATTCCAGCAAAACTTCTCAAAGAAGAAACCGCAAGGAATATGGTCTTTAAAATACTTGTCTTTGAAAGCAACAGCTTATCATCATTTATTGGAACTGTCAAACCTTTCCACAAGTCGCATGCTTCTTGCCCTGACTGCTTTACTGCTGCTGCTGTCACTCAGCAGTTATAAGGAGACCAGTTTCTCAGCATTGCAGTACCTGTCTGAACTTTCTGAACCTGAGCCTGTTGTACCATGGTACTCTTTACACTGCTGAATTATGAATCACAGCCTTTCCAGAGCCTGTGAAATATTTGGGTATCTATTTAAGGATTCTCTAACCTGCAGTATTAAGGGAAAGCAGTTTTATCATAAGTAGAAAACGAAGAATGAAGCCCAGTTTTTTCCTTACTGCTTTTCCATAGTGATAGATAGGTTGAAAAGTCTTCTGGTTTCCTTTTGAAGTTGTCTGAATTGTTTGTTATCTGTTTTGAAAATAAAGCCACTGCATTAGAACTGAAGGTTATTCATACATGTGAGGGGGCTGAATTAAAGCTAATAGACACATTTTGTTCTTGTGTTTCTCTGCCTCTGAGCGCTTGCCTTTCCAGGCTTAATGCTCTTTAAACGTAGGAGGTTGGTGGGTGAAACTTAGTGTGCATACATGCATATGCATGCAAAATGAGCCGGCTATGGTTCTTAAACCAGTGTTCTGTTCCTTTGATCCAGAGGTGTTGCATATAATTCAGATTACATTTTTCTTCATCAATTACCGAAAAGTAATATTCCAATTCCAGCACTTCTTCCATATTTGCACTGGTGAAACACCAAAATGAGGATGTTTTGGCTCCAAGCAGGCATTTTTAACAAGAAAGTTTAGTTGGTGCTTTATTGCAGTGTGGTACAGCTGCAAATCAAATTAAGCCTGCAGAAATAATTTATGCTTCAGGAAAGATATGATGACCTGAGTCCTGCAGCTGGGTCTCCCAAAACAAAAGTGTAGTTGTAATAAGACCAAAATGAGAAAATAATTCCAGTGCATTGTTGAAATCCCATGTGTGTGTCAGGCTTGCTGGCAGTTGTGCACTTTGAGAAGAATTGAAAGAAACAGTCTGGTGCTGAGGTCGCCAAAGTACTCCTCATGGGTTTTTGCTGGGTAGCCTCACCAGTGACAGAGATGGCGTCTTGTTTTGGCAGCTCTGCCTGTCTCTTCTAACTGGCCTGCATACCACTAGGAACATGACTTCCAGAGTTAGACATCTTTTGGTTGAAAAGAATCTTGAGAAATCAAGATTAGTGATATTCTTCTTATGAACTAGAGCTTGGTTAATGATAGCTAGCAGAAAAAGGCAAGTTGCCTCTCAAGCTGGAAAGCAGATAATGTATTCTGGAGATGATGGTGTGTCTCACATTTAATGAGTTAGTGAAGGACAGAGATAGCCTCTGTACAAACTCTGCTGAAGACTCTCATCACTTGCGACTATTATTAATCCAAAGGGATCTGAGAAAATATGGGTAGCTTTAAAGGCATGGCAACACCTTGCCTTAGAAAATACAACACAATCCATGAATTGCCTCGTTCCTTAAATATATTGATGGAGCTGGCCTTGAACACCCTTCTGGAGAAAGGGGCATGGGCAGCTGGTTGAAGATACTTTCTCATCACACTGTTTGAAACTTCAGGGGAAGCTCTTCAATGCCTTATAATTTCAAGAGGGACATGAAGGAAAATGTTATTTAATCATATACAAAATACTGATCTACCCTCTTCTGAAATGTCACAAAAGTCAAGGTGATGCATAGTTATTTGCCCTGTAAGCACAAAGATGATGAACAAGATAATCCCTACAAAAGGAAGTGGTTAAGTACAATTATTTAATTCTGGTAATGAAGGATTATCTGAGTTTGGTCCCATATTTATAATTTATATCAAAGACACTTCAGTTGCCTCCCTGTAAAATAGGCCTAAGTGAGACCCTTCTGAGGCTACTGGTAATTTTAGCTAGGAAAGTTATTATGAAAACTGGGCAAACCCTCTGTACCCAATATCATAACAGAGCAATGAGGAGGAGAAAATATTAATGCCTGTAAATGTAGATCAGATAAAAGAAAATATAGCCCCATGAAGCACATATTGAAAATGGGAAATTTATTGTTTGGTGATAATCAGGTCAAATACTGTGTCTGAAATGAAAAAATGACAGAAATGTTTTATGACTGCTAATAATATTTTAACTGTGTGAACTGAAACAAGGATAACAATCTCCTGCTTCCTGCTGTAATGGCTAAGGGTGGAAGTACACTTCTCATACGTGGTGCTAAAGAACAAACATCTGTGCTGTGGGATTTGTCCTCTATTTACTGACCTTTGTTGATTACATTTATAGACAAAAAAAGTTGGGCTTTTGCTGGCTGATTGTTCCATTTCTGTATTTTTAAAAGGCAGTAGTTACAGCCCATATAACTCTGTGTGACACACTTGTCAAGAATGTGTTTGCGCAGGGCCCATACTGTCAGCAAGGAATTGCCCTGTGCCTCCTTCACTGTCCCAGACCTCTGGTGGGAGTGTCCATGAGGAGAGGCAAATAGAGATGCTGGGACAGATTTTTGTTCTGAGGAGTAATTCTGGAAACTATTTAAGCTACATTGTAGATGGCTGGACTTCCCACTCACCTGCTGAACTGTGGTCCTAATACCAGAGTGAGCAGAAGGTTGACTGCAAGGTGACTAATAGTGTCATGGGAATGTAGACTTCTAAGTGCCTTCCCCTTATAAAGCACACCTGGTGGAGGCATCCTTCTCATATACTAGAGCCAGTCATGTTGACCACCACCCTTCCCTCATCTGTAAATAACCCCAACAATCTAGCTGTTGCAACATGGAGGTTAATATTTTCCTTTTGTAAAGTTATGCTAATTTTCTGATCACAGAATCATAGAATGCTTTCGTTTGGAACGAACCTTCAAAGGTCACCTAGTCCAACCCCCCTGCAGTGAGCAGGGACATCTTCAACTAGATCAGGTTGCTTAGAGCCCCGTCCAACCTGATCTTGAATGTTTCCAGGGATGGGGAACCTCCTACCTCTCTGGGCAATCCGTTCCAGGACTTCACCATCCTCTGAATCCACCCTCTTTTAGTTTAAAACCATTAGCCCTTGTCCTATCACTACAAGCCCTACTAAAAAGTCTGTCCCCATCTTTCTTATATTCCCCCTTTAAGTACTGAAAGGTGGCAATAAGGTCTTCCTGCAGCCTTCTCTTCTCCAGGCTGAACAACCCCAACTCTCTCAGCCTGTCCTCACAGGGGAGTTTTTCCAATCCTCAGATCATTTTTGTGGCCCTCCTCTGGGCCTGCTCCAACAGGTCCATGTTCTTCCTGTGCTGAGGACCCCAGAGCTGGAGTAGGGAGGCAGAATCACCTCCCTCAACCTGCTGGCCATGCTTCTTTTGATGCAGCCCAGGATACGATTGACTTTCTGGGTTGCGACTGCACATTGTCAGCTCATCTCCAGCTTTTCATCCACCAGTACCCCCAAGTCCTTCTCAGCAGGGCTGCTCTCAATCCCTTCATCCCCAGCCTGTTTGAGACCAGGAATTACCCCGACCCAGGTGCAGGACCTTGCGCTTGGCCTTGTTGAACCTCATGAGGTTCTCATGGGCCCAATCCTCAGGCTTATCCAGGTCCCTCTCAATGGCATCCTGTCCCTCAGGTGTGTCAACCGCACCCCTCAGCTTCGTGTTATCTGCTGAGGGTGCACTGAATAATGTCTACTTCTGTGGTGACTGGCTGAGAAACACTATTTTTTGTGTCGCCGGCTGTGGAAAGGGACACTTTCACTTCCCTTTCTTCTTCCAGCTCTTCTCGCTGTAGAGTGAGGGTGCCCTTTACTGAGCTCTGTCCACAGAATGACAGAAATTTAAAGGGTGGGTGCAAGTAACACGGCAAGACTGGTAGAAACTGAACCGCTGTTGCACCCCGATTGAATACCGATCTCATTCCATGGCAGAAGATTGCCTTATGGGTGCAAAAATAAAAGCAGTTTTCAGTATGGCTGACCGAACCAGAACAACCCCCTCTGGACTGGTGTTCGAGCACGTTAGGTGCATACCAATTTCTAGGCAGCATTGCTGCTATAGCTTTAAAGCAGAGCAATATTTTTTCCTGCCTACAAGCATAATCTTGCTTGCTAAGGCAAAACACATTCTTCTCAATGCCTTCATTTATTCAGGAGGGGCCAGACTCATTCCAGCTGAAGGTCTGTTAAGAACAACACAGAGATCTTCAGGCTGATCTGATCTGTGCATGCTGTCTTCAGTAGACAAAGGCATAGAAAGAAATGCTGTGGCCTGCATGTCCTACATTTGATCATGACTCCCTGACCTGAGTAATGGGATATTCATTTGCAGTATCATTAGCCACCTTCAGCATAGGCCTGAGTCCATGTTATGGATCGTTGGTGAAACGTGTAGCTTGTTCCTACACTTCGTCCCCGGACTGGATCCAACAGTTGGCATGCGGGTGCAAAGTTTTTCGGATGCAGGCAGAGGCAGAATTAAGAATCGGTGCCAAAGCTAGCAACAAAATTAAGTATTAAGAATTCAGCAAATGTGAATTTTAGTTCTGCCTTTATGGTAATGGTACCACCAAGCTGGCTAATCTGTCAACCAGTCCGTAAATGTTGCCTAAATTACTAAGCAAGGCTGGAACACAGTTCTACAGTTTGGAAGTATGAAGTTAATGTAAAACTGAGATATGCTTTTGGTTTTTATATAATCACAATATGCTTTGATACCCCCTCCTGAAATTAGCTTTGTAAAATTTAGATTAAAGCTTTAAAGCAGATCTCATAAATTTCTCTTTCATGTGCACATTTCTGACTATTTTGCTTACAATCAATATTTAATACCAGAACAGGCAGAGAAGCTTGTTTCTTTCGTGTTTTTCGTAGCTGCGTATTTCTGCACGATACACAGGATTTCTAGATACATATGAGGCTGTCAGCAAAGAGTTAGTAGTGCAGGAATAATACAGACCTTGAGAGGAATGCATGAAGAAACCACTGAATGCTGAGAAGGGTAAGTCACTTATTCTGAGGAGAGTAAGTAAGTCACTTAATACTTGGCCTGCAGGGGCATCCCAGATGTGTGTCAATGCACACCAAAGGTATCCCTGTGCCAGGAAGAGATTTATTTTCTTGGCTATTGCATTGCACAAGAGCTGAAAGAAGTGGTGGGAGGTGATGTGGTAGAAGAAAGCAGAGCAAGAGCAGGAAGAAGAAGAATGGACACGTCGCCTCTGCCTGACTGCTGACAGGTGGCTGTAGGTGTCACAGTGAGCTGAATGGCAAGGAGAATTAATTACTAAGTACAAGTAGGAACAAAATATTGTAGGTCAGCCTCTCAGTACTGCAGTTCAGAAACTCAAGCTAAACTAAGCTTCCAGTAAGAGCTATGCCAGCGATGTGACATTATCTGTGCTCCACACAGACTTTGGGGCTTAGTACATTTCTGGCTCATACAAGGACTGTATCACCACTCGTGTCAACCACTACCAACCAGCCTGCTATCTAGGTGACACATGTCCTCAAGCATTTGGTGTATGTAGCATTCTGCAACTATGATTCATGTGAGATGGGAAGAAGCCCATGTTTCCCTGGGAGAGTTTTCAGTGCATGCTGCAGGTCTGAGCTGTCCATTGCTGTGCCGTGGCTAGGAGGAATGGGTTTTGGCACACAGAGAAAGGAAACAGTTTCAAACTTGCAGGATGCATTCACTGCACCTGGTTTCAGCTGATGTCCTCTAGGACAGTCAGGTTACTTTTCTGCACAGTTCATCTGCCCTTGCTATTGCATTCCATGAGGAACAGCAGTTGATGGAAACATACTGCAGATTGTCTCCTTCCTTCTGCATGTCCTCCCAAGCAATTGTGGGCTTGAAGTTCCGTTGGACAGTCGCATGTCAATCATCCAGAGTGGAACACAACATCTGCTGCTCTTCAGGGTGGCGCTGTTTCTGACATGTTTTGTAGCTGGATCCTTTGTTCAAGTGCCTAGTGAAGGGCTGAAACTAGCAAGCATTTCTTGGGAGAGAGAGCAATTGGGAAGAGCTACTACTGAGCTACTACTGAGCTCTTCTGCTTGTCAGAAGGGCTTTTATTTGACATTTGCAACTCACCTAGCTAATTGCAAACTTATTTAAAAACAAGAAAACTGTGAGACCTTTCTGTCTGGTGTTGTGTAAACATTAGTGACTGGAGGTTCAAGTGTTTGCTGTCATTAAAAAAGAAATTTTAAAACACATTTCCTTTCTCCAGCCCACAGCTGATTATGTGATCTTCTCTTCCACTTTCTTTTGCAAGAGTTCTAAGCTTCATTTTTTTTCATAAGATTACAAGCTCAAATATTTGTACACTGGTTTCATTAGAACATCAGCATACCTACCTGCCTACTGAATCTGTGGTTTTTACTGACTTGTAGAGCATGCCTGCAATTGTAACAGAGTAGCTGATGTACTGGTAAAAGGAGTAAAAAAATGAAATGCACTCCCTAAAAAGGAAAAAGCACAAGGAGCCTTGGGGAATACTGTTAAACACGAAAATCAGAACATTCACATATTACTATATATGCTCTTGTTCACTGGCCCCTTTCTGCCTCAAATATATATATGTATATCGGTTAGTACAAAGCATCCAGGTGAGAAGGTTGTTTTCTTCATATTTCCAGCTGCTGTTTTTTATGATGATGATGACCAAAAATGTGTGTGTCTGATCTTTCAGGAGCTAACGTCTGTATGAAAAGTACAGTACCCATCCCACTGGCTTCTGCTTATTGCATTTGCACATCTGCATGCATTAAGCAGCCAGAAGTAAGCAGGAACTTTGACGAACTGTACAGTCTGACCACTCAATGCTGGATAATGGCTTACACAGAAACTTCACAAGAAATGTAAGAAGAAGACAGTGCTCTTCACTCTTCTTGTCTTGGTCATGTACTGGAGATGTGCTGCCTCTACGGAGTGTGTGTCTTCTACCTGGCCCCTGGGCTCAGGGTCTTCCTGAGCGCAGCCTTGTGCTGGAGCCTGCTGCCATGCCATATGGTTCAGCCTACTTGGACTGTCTCTTAATGTGCCCCTTCTGGTGAGCTCTGCTGCAGAAGGAGCTCTGGATAAGGATGGTCACTTGAACTGCAACTGCTCCTGCCCTTTCTGTCCTCGACTGCCTCTCCTACAAGCGAGTGTGTGTTTCTGGTCTTTCTTCCTTTGTCCTTCTGCACATGCAGAGGTTTGGTCAAAGTCCCACCAGCAGGTGCATGGCAGACCACTCACTGCTTCTCTTTGCACATGAATTACTAGGTGACAAAAAAGACGTCTTAAAGGTACTGAGCTGTTTGGAGTCAATATCAGCCAGTCAGTCAGATTATGTATCAGACATCTGCTTTCTGAAAAGCATCAATAGGAGGAATAGAGGGAAGATAATAAGAGAAGGCTCCAGGGGGACCTTATTTCAGCCTTTCAGTGTTTAAAGGGGGCTTGTAAGAAAGATGAGGACAAACTTTTTAGCAGGGCTTGTAGCGATAGGACAAGCGCTAATGGTTTTAAACTAAAAGAGGGTGGATTCAGATTAAATTTTTTTACAGTGAGGATGGTGAAACCCTGTAACAGGTTGCCCAGAGAGGTGGGAGGTTCCCCATCCCTGGAAACATTCAAGATCAGGTCAGAATGGGCTCTGAGCAAGCTGATCTAGTTGAAGATGTCACTGCTCACTGCAGGGGGGTTGGACTAGATGACCTTTGAATGTCCCTTCCAACGCAAACTATTCTATGATTCTATGAATAGAGGGCATACTTCCTTCACTTGAGTGCTAGCAGGCCTCTGTGTAGCTCTGGTGGAGTACTGAATATTCTTTTTTGGAAAGGTGGAAGTGCTAGTGCTGTGTTACTTACAGATAATTGAGTACCTGGTTGCAAATCCTAAAGTAACATGTATTTATTAACTTCAAGTTCATTTATAGCCACCTGCCACCAATTCTTAAAAGCTGCTTTTCGCAATAAGATATTCCCCTCTGCAATTTTTTCTGCTAATGAGTAACACTGAATTAGAACAAGTGATGGGTTTGCTACCTATGTGTAATTGGGCCTGTGGGTGTTCGGTGTACATATATGCGAGAGTAATTTGGCTAATGACTCATGCTTACTGCCCTCATCTTCGAATATGCAGTAGTACTGATGTTGCCCTTAGCAGATGGAGATCAGCATGAACACATACCATTTCGGAAAATGATCCACCACCAGAGTAGCAGTAGTGAAAAAGGTTTATACAATTATTTGTGTCCCATATCCCTGGGGTTTTATTTGCCACATCTTACTGGCACGTGACCTACTGTAAGTGTTAAGACTCTTGTCTCTCGCATAAGACAGACAGAGAGAAAATTGCATCCAGAAAAGTCCTGAAGTAGGTCCTATGAGCTGGAATTCTTTGAAGAGCTTGGATCCTTTGTACCTGTAGGGTGTTTTGAAGGTTCTCTTATTCCAAGCAAATGCTACTTTTTTTTTTTAATGGGAATGGAGACTATCTTTGTTATGGAAGCATGCAGAGTAGCCTCTATACAGTTGTTCTCAGTTTACATATATATAGGAGATTTCTCAAGTGAAATACTGATCTTCATACTACTTACTCTCTCCTTTGGTTGGAAGAAAACAGTATACACTTGATCAGTTTCATGTGAAAAATAAAACACAAGCTTGTCTTCAAAACAGGATTGTTGTCCCGAAGTTACTTTCCATTCTTTTATGCAGTTTGGTGAGAATGAAATAATATGTGTCAGATCATGAGAACAAGCAGAAAACATGATCACAGAGTAACAGCTGTGTTTGAGGTAAAGCTGTTTAGCATTTCATCTCAGGCTACAAAATCTTAGTCTCATAAACAAAAAATACAAAGGGAATAACTGCACAGAAGAAAATAAAATATGCCCATGGAAAAATGAAATAAGCATTGCATCTTGGCAGGGTTTCTTTGTTTGTCTTTTATTGGTGGGTAATATCTCAATTACTAGAATATACTTTCTCTCTCCAGCTGTGCCTAGCCTTCCTTTGGCTTGATTATAATTAACATAGGGATTGACCAGTTCTGAGTTGAAGTGTAGGTGCTTAGGTCACGTTCAGCCACTTCCTTCACTTAACCTCATGAGTGCATTATTAGGGCAGTGAAATTTCTTTGACTGTAAATGCAAGTTTTATTGGCATGCTTTCTCTCTACGTATAAAATTAATGTGGTACTAGTATATTTATCTCATTTGAAGCTGTATTTATAATAAACTGATCTTTCTTTTCATGTCAGTTTCTGATTGTTCTCTTGGTTTCAGATACTGCTGTGTTGTTGGCATGTGAATTTAAAGTTAAGCACCATCTTTAGTTTCGTCACCAGGGATACTGTTTAGCAGAAGAGATGGTCAGGAGAGGAGCAAGGGAAAAGATAAGGAATGGGTGCTTGAGTATGCAGTGGTAAAATCAGTTGAAGGTAAAGAACTGGCTACTGTCATATTCCACTAACAGAAGTTGCAGGCAGCATTTAGCTTCAGAGCTAAATTCCTGTAAAGTTGACACCCTGACATCTTAAAGTCATGCATTAATGCAAGGCCAGATAGGCTGACCTGGTGGCTAAATTAGGCCTGCTGATTTAATTTGTATTTCATTGCTACTGCAGACCAACCAAAGGAGATCAGCACCTTTGCCTCTAGGCATTCCTTGCTTGGAAACACCTTGCATGCATAGGGTGTGGGTGTTGTCTCATGCTGCCAGCTCCAGGAGAGATTTCTCACTTGATTTCAAAGGAAGTTCAAAATCTACTCCGGCTAAAGGAGAAGCATGTCAGAATGTCATGTCAGAGGCATCCTGACAACACTTTACAGGTCGCCACTTCTCCCATGCTCTGTTTTTCCTAAGTCCTGCTCCACAGGCACCATGTCTTGGCAATACTTTTAACATTTATTATCAAGATGCTGCCTTAAAACTTATTGCAATCTGGTGCAATTAAAGGGTTGGATCCTCCTGTCATTCAGCTCTGTGGGAAGCGTGATATTTCATCATTTCACACTAAGCTTAGTTGCTCCTCAGACAGGCAGGGAAAAGGGACATATGTTAGGCTCTGGGTACCTGAGATAGCAGCCAGGGCTCCTCAGAATCAGGGAGACAGACAGGTTCAGTCTCTGATGCTCTGACCTGTCATCTGGATGAGCTGAGTGTCCACAGCTTATGCTTTGGAAGGAGAGCAGGACATAAATCAGCCCTGAGTCCAGCCTGCTGTGGCCATTATTATATTCTTGCTTGGGTGTGGAAAAGAAGAGCCTAAAATCTGTTGAGAGTTGCAACATTGGATTAGTTCCTCCAACTGCAACCATTAATTTTTTACTTATTTATCTGTCACTGCTCAGGAGCCTGGCCAAAAATAAGAGTGTCAGAGCACTAGATTTTCTTTCTACAATACTATATCTTCTTCTGTACTCAGCCCAAAGGAAAATCAGGTCATGGTGAATTGTTTCAGAGTTATGCCATCCAGCATTTTCCTTTGTCTCTGCTAAGGGCTGATGTAAATTGCACTGTGGGAATACTCCTGAGGTGTGAAATGTCTCCAGAGGGCTCCATGCAGACCAGACAGAGTCCTGCTGCCTGAACTTCCTCACCTCTAGATGGGATCAGGCTCCATATGATGAGTGCCAGTCTTTGAATCTACGTCTTACTAAATGTCTTCTCCCAACAGCTGGAATGAAAAGTAGTTGTAATAAGGAATACAGCAACAGTTGGGTGTTTAAGCCAAGTTTTAAAAGAAAATTGCTTCAGTTTCAAAGGGTGGGAACAAATAGCATGCTTAATGCCCATTATGTACAAATACTAACATGAAGCTGTGATTGAATGCAGAGGTGGTGCCCTCACAAGAGAAATGAACGAAAAACTCTTGAATCCTTGTGAGAAACACAGTATTCAGTGTAACTGGCAGACACAGCTGCCTCCTTGGAGACAAAACTCAAAGCCTTGTTCAAAGACAATGACCAAATGATTACAGAACATGCCCTTGGATGTGACTACCCTATGTGCATGCAAAACATTTATGACTGACACTGTATGCCTGAAAACTGAAACACATTTGAAAGTGTGCCGGTATTGGGGGTGTTACAAGGCTTTTAAGTTATAGATAGTATTGCCATTCAGGATGGAGGGTCATAGTTTTGAGACTCTAACACCTGTCTTAAAGATTTGGTTGTCAGTTTCCTGTCCAGCCTCACGAAATTACTCTGCTCTAAATCCCACTGGAGATTTTTCAAATAAAACTTCTAAAAATGGTTGCTCTTACATCATAACTAAAAACCCCATTATCCTGAGTAAGTGCACTCTGACAGTATCCCAAAGAGCGCTCCCCAATAGCTTCTATGACACTTTTTGTTTCTTCAAATAAAAGCAGTGATTAGTATAAACATCAAGTACTGTGTTCCACTGAGATCACAACACTAGCATGAAGACAGCAGGAAAATAAGAGCAGAGGCCTCATGTAGTATAAACCAGTATAGTTTTACAAAGGACATAAGAATGGCTGTGTTTTGTCCAAACAAATGTCCGAACAGGCCAGCTGGTCTGTTTAAAAGTATCCAGTTGCAGATGCCCAGGAAGGACTACGAAAACAGGACAAACGTGCGGTTATCCTGCTTCTGCTACGGTTTTCAGATTTCCACAAATCAGTGGAGCTTCAGCGATTTACACTAGCCAGACATGGGACCGCCTGTTTCTTTTTTTGCAATTAAAAAACATCAGTTCAGCAATGAGGACGTGGAAATTAAAACAAACAAAATAACCTCCCTAAAGTGCCTTTTTCAGTTGCCTTTTAAGAACCAGCATTAATATTTGTTAGTTGCTGCTCCTCTTTTAAGACTTGCAGCTGCAGAATGCATTATTTTCCATCAAAAGGATGAGAATACCTGTAGACTTTATATAAATTTAACACAGAAGTGATGGTATACAGCTCTGATATATAGAAATATTTCATAATAACAATACTGCTGCTTAGAGAATGTGGCCCTTAACCAATTTGTTTAATACTTTTTCTGTCATTGTGACACCTTAATAGCTTGGTGGTGAAATAACACTGTACAAGTCACCATTGCCAGAGCTCCCATCATGATGCAGCAAATTATGAAACTAAAAACCAAAGTAATATTCTACCAGCTACTGTTTGGTTTTAAATGCTGTCAACATGCATTGTTGATTGCAGTGAGGCTCTGATTGTTTCTGTAGCTGGCTGCTTTTCCTATTTTTACATTCACAAACTTACACTCTGACCTTTTTTCTGCTCCTGCCCAGTACAAGTTAATTGTGGAGTTAATGAGTTTGTGGTGATTGGGGATATGCACCAGATGGCATAGTCTGCCACACGTTGCTTAATTTACACATGGAGTTTCTATGAATTAAATGACCTTAAATGTAAAATAAATCTGACTCCCTGGGAGTGGAGTTTCTGGGTGTTACCACATAATATTAGTAAAGACATCTTGCAATTGTCAAATGGCTGCAAGTGCAGAAAAGTCACTCAGATTGTACCAGCCAAGATTCTTACCATTTACACACCTGTGGACCCAGTCTACACCTATGGATATGCATAATTACTTTACATCCAGGTTGCTTCCAGCACTTTAATTTACACAACACATAACTGTCTGCTGGGTTTGTTATGGAATTCAGATATTCGTGAGGGTCAGGTGTCCAACCTGTTGAGTTATACTTTTAAACTTACCCTTCTTTTTTCCTCAAGCTTTTTAAGCCAGTGGGACTCTACCTTTGACTTTTTGAAATACCTAATAAACGTGTATGCTACAAGAAACATCAGGTTGTGATTCAATGCTATGGGCAAATAGTGTAACTTATCCAAAAATCATCAACTAGGAAAATGATGGAAATGTCCAGGATTTCAGTATGGCTAACGACCCTGTTAGGAAACAGTTCAAAAGAGAAGAGGGAGAGGAAAAGAAGATATTAGCTCAGTTTAGTTCTACCAGAGCCTCCCTTATACAAGCTAGAAAGTATTGACAGCATCTGTTCCAGCTTGTTCTCATGATTGCAGAGCCAGAAAGAAAAGCTCAGGCTGTGCTGCTTCCATTGCACTATGTGGACTCTTGGGGCTTTTCAGAGGGTGACTGCAAAGGCGGACCTCGAGAAGCCTGGCGGAATCCACTCTGAGAAAATGATGGCTGCAGGATGAGCAAGCACATCTCTGTCATCTTGCATCTGGTCTCTGACAAGTTTCAGGTGTTGCCGAGATCCATTCGATGCATGGCTCTTGCACTGCATATGTGGGCAGCTGGGGACTGCTGGAGTTCTCCCAGGCACTTCTCTGAGCTTAGAGACAGGAGGATTTGAAGCCAGAATGTCTGAATCAGTGCTGGGCATTCATTGCTGCATGATGTGGCATGTTATAAGTTCGCCAGTGGCACTACATGTGTAAAAGCAGTTTGATGTGTCATTAGAGGTTTCTGGTGCAAAAAAATATTAGCAATTAAGAGACCAGCTTTTCAGGTTGTTTTCCCAAGAAACTATGTGAGGCACTAGTTCAGAATCATTTTGGAGCCCCAAGCTTTCCTTTACAACCTCCAATTATCTTTGGTTGCTTAGGGAGCGAAGGAGGATTTAATCAGAACTATCTCCATTTTTCTTCATCATCAAATGTGCCTTTACAAAGATAGGTGTTTAAAGTCTAAAAGTGTTAAAGTGTCTTTTGGAGAAAAGTCTTTTCAGCTTTAAGATGTTGCTTTTATTACAGTAGTATTAAAGTAATAAATTCATAGAAAGGGAAGTTGTTTTTTCTGCTGCAGAGCTAAGGCTCTGACCTGGCCACCAGAGCAAGCACAGAGAGAGGAGATGTGTGAGGACAGCATCTTTTGTGCTGGGCCTTCCCATTTTCTTAGAGTTAGCATAAAGCCGCCTATCTCATCATCCAAGGAATGGAACTTCAAATAGACTTACCTTTATTTATAAAGTACAAGCTTATCTGGAAAGACAGAACAATTCTCAGTCAACATGCTGGATGGTTTGAGAAACAATATTGACCTTGTGTTTACCTAAAACACATACAAAGTACTTCTGCATATACTTGGTTTATAGGAGGATCTCTAGTATCTTGTCAGTTTTAATTTTTTTCCATGTTTATACGTTTCTGCTTGTTTTCATGGGAGAGCAATCCACTGGCCTTTTTTCCTGTTTTTTTTTTGTCTTCTCCTTTTTTTTCTCTTCTGTGGTTACACTCCTACTTGCCAACATTTATGTTATGACAGCAGCTGCAGACTCAGTTGTGCTTTGGAGCTGTGCAGGGATCGTGTGAGATACTGCAAACCCAGAGACACAGCAGGCAGCGCTTGTCAGAGGGAGGACGAGGACATGACACAGGGGTATGGTGAATCACCAGGTATCACGTGGAGCTGCAGTGGCAGAGGGAAAGGTTGGCACAGAGGTCCTCACGACTTGCCAGATGCCCTGCCCTGGTGACAGTCCTACTTCAGCTTTGCTTTCCTGCTTTTGTTGTACTTGGAGGAGGATGTTTCACAGCTTTGAAGGAGGGTGTTGTTAGTCTGGTGATGTGCACCAAATCCTGGTAGATAACTTCTATCCAATTTGTCTTTTGGTTCAGCAGAACAAGTTCAGTCCTACACCACCACGCTTGGAATGCATGTGTTGTGTTACAGACTCAAAAAGTGAGTAGGCTGAGGCAGCCCATTCTTCAGCATCCTCTCTATGAGAATCTTATGGGATACATGGTCAACAGGTTTTCTGAAGTCAAGTAGACGGTATCCACTGCTTTCCCCTCACCTACCAAGCCAGTCACTTCATTGTAGAAAGTTAGCAGGTTGGTTGAACATGAGTTCCTCTTTGTGGCTCCATGCCGACTATTCCCAATTACCTTCTTGTCTTTCATGTGCCTGGAAACACTATCCAGGATTAGCTGCTCTATCACCTTCCCAGGGATTGAGATGAGGCTGGCTGGTCTGTAGTTCCATGGGTCCTCCTTCTTGCCCTTTTTGAAGGTAGGAGTGCCATTTGCTTTTCTCCAGTTCTGTGGCATTTCTCCCAGTTGCCATGATGGATCGAAGATTACTAAGTGTGGCCTTGCCATGACATTGAAGCAGCTTCTCCAGCACTTGCGGACACGTCCCATTGGGATCCATGTCCAGTTTGCTTAAGTATTCTCTAACCTGATCATCTTCCACTAGAGATGAGTCTTCCTTGCTCCAGACTTTCTCCCTGGTCTCTGGGTCCCCAGTTTCTGAAGACCAGTCTTACTAGTAAAGACACCTCATCAAATATTTATTTAATTATTCATTTGTAGAGGAGTTGCATGTGAAATTACTCTTTGGAAGTGACACTTCAGTGTGCTGAAATATTTTGTCCCTTGCTTTCCTCCAATACAGTAACCAGCCTATATTCCTCTGCTCTGGCTGTGTAAGTGTAAGACTCAAACTGAAATCGTGAGAGTAAGTGCAGATGCTTAAACCTTATATCACCCAAAAAATCTCTGCTGAGGAACATGTGTGCAAAGTTAGAAGAAAATCTGCATCCCATGGGCTCAGCTGTGCCCTGTCAGACTTGTGCTTATGGAATCCCTGTTTGTGAACATAATTCCTTGTGAAGAGGGCCAAATGCATCTGTCACAAGGATTTCCCCTGTCCCAAGTATTGCATTACTGGCTCTGTGCTGGGCAACTGTAGGCAGGGAAGATCTGCCTCCCTGTTTGTATCCCACCTCCCATGCTGAGTGGGGCAGTCCTGGCAAAGCATAATACAACCAGCCTTACTTTCCCAAGGCCCTGTCCTCTGGGGAGGACATGGGCCATCCTCGTTCTGCTTCCTGTGTCCAATGCTTTGGGAATGCCCCTGCCTGCTGCTGTGCTGGTGGCTGTATAAGCAGGAAGGCTGCTGCCCATCAGGGGCTCTCTGCGATGATGCCAGCCTTCTGGGTATAAAGGTGTCCCTGGCACCGGTGCACCCAGCTGCTGACTCCCTTTTGCAGAAGGGGCTGTGTGTGAGGGCACTTGCCAAGGGAAGCCTCCCCTTTAAACAGCTCCTATTGCACTGGGATATGGCTTGGTGCTGTTGCTGTGTCTCAGCCACAGTGGCTGTGTGTTGCCCTGCTGTATTTGTCTCTGAGCTGTAGTGACTGTAATTCAGTGATTACTGCAGCTATTTAATCTGCTTAGGGAGTAGAGAAGGAAAGTTGAGAGGTGAAGATATTTCTTTCCAGAACATTTCTAAATGTGCTTTTTAGTTCTCTATTTTTCCACCTTATGAAGAAATGAGGAAGAAGAGAGTCTAGCTCAGGCTGTGATAAGGAGGTATTTGTTTCCTCACCCAACAACACTGATTAAGCTGGAGGCAGGAAAGCATATTCATTTCCACATTGCTATTCCAAATTGGTGCCACCTGCCAGAGGAACTGAACGCAATATTTTCCTTGAACACCATGAGATGCCAGTGCTATACTGGCTCTGTAGTCTTTTCTGTTGGAACACCATCACCATGGTGAACGTTCTTCTTTCCAAAATTGTTTTTGCAGCAGTGAAAATAAGCAGAGGCTCTCCTGTCTTCGGAGGCCAGAACGGCTTGAGTAGAAATTGCCAGACTTAGTGGAATGAGGATGCTGTCACTTAGAGCAAAATGCCGTAGCTATGTAATGCAGGCTATAGTGTGCTAAGTGTTGGACAGTGATGTCTTGGCCTTGACTAAGCAGTGTGAGCACCTGCTTAACTTCAAACTGTATGTGAAAGTATTGCAAAGCAAAATAAAAGTTTGTTTTGACCTCTGTCAGATTTGCTTTTTAATACACTGCAGTAGTGGGGAGTAGGAGCGGATCTTTCAAAACTCATTATACCTAAATCCTGAACATTGATATAAAAGTGGTTTTTTCTCTTGTTCCCCTGTCTGCATTGCTTTACTCTAGAGTTGATAAAGTCTAATTGCTATTTAGGCTACGTTCTTCCCCAGAGAAAGATGTTTATGAAGACCTGTCTTTTTAAAACACTGGCCTGGCATAACTCTGCAGCTGCACTGACGTCAGATCCCAGTAAAAATCATACTGATCGTAGAGCTAGATGATCTTTTTTTTCTCCTCTGATTAATGCATTTATTAGAAAGTGGTTTTTTACCTGGGACTGGAGAAATCAGTGGAGAAATCAGATTACAACACTTGAAAGATATGAGCCACCCTTCCTTAGAAGGAAAAAATGAGTGGAGAAAATCTTTTCCTGAAAGCATGAAAATATTATACTTCTACGCTTTTCATAATAAAGCATAAACTTTTCAAAAAGCTTTTTCAGGTGACCTATGTTAAAACATATTCATGAATTTTGGGCTAGGTATTCAGTAAATAACTCATTTTCAGCAACATAACACTTCTCTTGCATTCCCTGACCTATTTGTCTCCGCTATGTAGAAAAGCTGAACAAAAATGAAATGCCCTATAGAAAAATACAAAGCATGGCAGAGGATGATCTGAAAACCACCTTTTCTCTAAAACTCTACATTATAATGTTAAAAAAAAAAAAAGCAAAGGAAGTATTGCAGTAAGCTATGGAACAAATAAAGAGCTTATGGAGAGCTTTTAAAAAGCAGGAAGCTACTGCAGATTAAGTTTCTGTAAAACCGAGCTCCTCGTAAGATCTGTTCAGAAACTGACTGATAGAGCTGTGTTGCTGGAAAATGGCTGCTTGTTGCTCTTCTTGGGTTATCTCCAAATTAGTGCACTTTTCCTGAACACGAGAGGTCTGTGTCCTACACCTGACTCCCAGGACTGCAGGGTCTCCATCTCCTGTGCTGTTGTCTGACCCAGATTCAAAGGGATCCATGATGATAACATAGCAGCACCTGGGATTTCAGGGCCTTCAGGTGCTAGGGTCTGCTTTCCCTCTTTTGCTGTCATCTTAGAAAATGTTCAAGCTGAAAAAGAAGCTCCTGAAGTTTTGGGGCTGTTTGAAAATACTAGTGCTAGTGTTCCTGAAGCAGTTCTTCCTCTAACACTTCCAGATCACAAGAAATTTCCAAAACTTTGATCTTGTTCTAACCAAAAGCACAATCTGAGTTTCAAATTTCCTCTGAGCTAGGGATACCTGGTTGCAGACAAATCTGCTTAACATCCTGCAACTTTGGAAGGCATGTGAGAATATTTTCCCTGCAAACAGCTTTGCTTATTACTCTGTGCCCCAAAGATATTTCTGCCACTGCGAAACTGTTACACAAACACAATAACATTTCCCCTCATTTTGCATAGGACTGAACTACTAAGGAAAGTTCAGAGCAAGGAAGAGTCTAACACTGTTTCTGTAAATCCAGGCTCCTTCTTTCACCTCCTCCATCCTACCTCTCTTTAGGCTGGAGTGCAACCGATCCAATACTTTATCCTGGGTCTTAAGTCTAAGTGTGTGTTTTTTTAAACCGAGAACAAGCTGCAATTTATCCTTGAGTGTACTTCCGTGCTGTTTAGATACTCTGTGATCTTTTGGTGTGTGCTGCAAAGCTGCTGTAGGGAGCAAAGTTTCCATTCCATGGATGGAATAGTCTCCTCTGGCTTTTGCTAAACGTTTGCTGCGATACCGCCCACATTTCTTCCACCACATACTATTCTTAGTTTCATTGTTCTGGAATAACATCCCTTTACTTGAAGCCATTTTCTCACCACGCAAAACAGAACAGACTGGCCTGAATGCCTATGCTGTGTTTTTTTCACGAACCATGGATAACTCCAGATGCATCCTTTTTCTGCACAGGAGCACACCACTCCACTCCAGCGCGTGCTGCAGTCAGAAAGGGGGATGAGCGTGACTCGTGGCAGCAGGCAGCCCTTCTCTTCCTTGGGATTAAGGAACAGGTATTTTGCCCAGGGCTCAGTGTCTGTAGCTGATAACCTGCATTATCAGGAGGGATAACCCCTGTGCAGAGAGATGAGTTAGGGATGACCTTGTACGTTTGCATTGGCACATGTCACCAAATCAATAAATTGCAGTCACGCAGCCTGGCTGTACGAGAGATGCCTGCAGCAATTTCAGTCTGTTTTTCATTCCTACACAGGAACTAGTGACCTCGCAGTCCTTGCATCTGTGGCATTCTCTGGGGGAGGGAGGAGCTAATGCATGAAAAGTAGTTCTCACAGAAGTGCGTTATACCTAAAGGAAACGCTAGAATGCAATTGCCCACCAGCTGGAAAGCAGCAGATGTAGGTTAGTTGCTGAGAGAGGACTCAGGCAGAAGTTCAGAGTGAGAATGAGGATGGCGACCAAAGGAATTGCAACTGTCAGCTCCAAAGAGGACACTGCAGCCCTGTTAACAAAAGCTGGAACAAGGACTGCAATAGAAAAAAGAGTGAAGATTAGGCTGATGATGAAAAGCTAATATACTCACCTGCACATTGGTGAATATGGGTAGTAAAAAAATCTGATTTTGTGCATAAGTGTGCTGTTGAACTGATTTGAATACAGCCCTGATATTTTTCCCTAATATTGTAAAATTTCAAATGTGGATCAAATTGCCAAAACATCATGAAAACAATTTTAAGCCAGTGGGAGATTAAGGAAGAAACAAAAAGTTTAGAAATGCCAATATTTTGATGTCTTTTGAGGTCTGTAGTGTGTAGTCAAGTTTTCCAGCTACTTAATGATAACCATAAGGACTGGAATTATTTTATTCCCTTACTTTCACAAAACAGAATGAAAGGGAGCCTGATTTGTAAAGACCTATTCATACATGTTCAAAAAGAGTTAAAGGATAAAGTAGTGCTACCTGGAAGAATGCAGTTGTAAGGAGACATTTTGTGGGAAGAATATGAACAGTACATTGAGGAAACAGCAAAAAAATTAGGATTTTTTCCTCTCTTCTAACTCTTTGGAAAGTTGTGCAGATGTGTTTTTGCTCAGGTTGTCTTCTGTGGTTGTGGAAATAATAAATTGTCAGAAATCTTTGACCACTGACTAAAATCAGCTTGCCCCTTTGTTCATACTTAGTCAACCTTCATCAGCCCTACCACACATTGGAACCACACCAAATTTATTTCTTGTGATCCCACCTTGCTGCAACTTTCTCACATAGTTTCATGTAGCTTCATATGTTCTTTCACCTTTTTATTTGTCACTTGTATTGAATCATCCACCTTATATTATCAGAAGAAAAATTACTGAATGTTAAACAGTATGAAAAATAAAACCTTTGATTTAGCAATCAGTATTCTGGATTGCTGAAACATCTTGGCTGCAAAAAAAGACTAGAGATGACTGTCAAACATATTAATTGTTCTACAAAAGAAAAGACTCATTAATTGAAGAGAAACCAAACAAAAGCCCAAAGAGTAAGTAGGAAAATGCCACTTTTCTCCTAACACGTGCTAAACAGAGCTTTTGAATGTTTGCAGATGGTTTAGGATTTTAAATTTCCCATTCAGAATGGGAAGCTGAGGTTAGGGACGTGTTGACAGAGAGGTCAAATCATAGTTTTTACCATAGGTAACACAATCAGATGAGCAAAGAGCATGTGGGAAAGCCTGTCCTGTCTCCACCATGAGTAAATCACTATCTGGTGATTAGCTGTTATTTCTGTTAAGTTCACATCTAGTATGTTTATAATATAACTGGGGCAGCAGTACTTGCTGCAGGTGAAACCACTTATGTGTCCATCACATCCATCTCACTGAATTTAACAAAACTGAAACCGTAGCTGTCCAGATGTGAAATAGGCCAAATGAAAGCTTACATCCTTGTCATACTTCCTAGAAGGCTCACCACATAAAAGAAACAATGAAGGAATGAAAAAAAAACCCACAATGAACCTTTTCCAAGTATTATATTTAGTGTTGTTTTATTTTATTTTATTTTATTTTATTTTATTTTATTTTATTTTATTTTATTTTATTTTATTTTATTTTAATTATTTTTTTCCATCTCCTATTAGAGATCTAATTCTAATGCAGATTATTGGTAGTGATCATATTGTGTAAAGAACGTAAATAAATTTTCTTGTTTACTCACCCAGTCACTGGCTGTTCTACTGATTTTAGTATGTGCTAGCCACCTAATTTTGTCCTACTTATTTTCATAGCCACAAGGTCAGCCCTTGCTATGGTGCTTCAGGGATTTCATCAGGACACCCCAGCAATTTTGCTTATTAGAGGCATGATATTATACCCACACAAGAGCTGTTACTTCACAAGGCCAAGCTGGACTAGCTCTCAAAACGCAGCTTCAGTCAGAGTCAGGCAGTACGAAGGCCTGGTGCCACCTCCTGCTTTCCACCTGGCAGGCTTCGCGTCAGACTTTGAGGTTTTACAGGTTTGCCATTTCACATGGCCTGGTTGTTTGAACTCCACCTCTGATTTTCTTGGGTTGAACTGAGTTTGTAAAAGGAGTATTGTAAGTAATTGGAGCCTTTAGTCATCAAAGTACATGCTTGGACAAGGATTTTTCAATATTTCTGAAGAGTTTGTTGAGTTCACTGCTGCCCTGGTCATCCTGCGAGGCACAGATAGCCTATTGCCTGGTCCTCATCCAAGCCAATCTGAAATGGGAAAGCAGGACACACCTTTAAAAATGTAAGAGTTTTTTTGTAAAATAGTTTCCTTGGTAGAGGGAACTCTTTTGTTAACCAGGATGTTTGATAAAGCCCAACATCCTCCCAGGCAGAGAAGGGCAACCAGCAATCTGCACAGTCAGGGCATGCCCATGAGCTACTGGCCAGACAGGGAAACCATGGTCTCCTGTGGCTGTCCTGCCTGTACAAAACACAAATGTTTATGGTTTTTATCATGATAAATGTGTACAGTAATTATGACTGTGTTATCATTTTGGGGATGGGTAGCATTTTTAGGAGATCCATGTAGGCGTGAAAGCCCAAGTTATAATCTCAAAATGAGGTGGAAACTTCTGAGTTGCATTCTTCAGTATAAGTGTTTTGCATCCATACAGCTGAATTAAGGTTCTCTTAAAATTCAGAAGGAATTTTTATCTG
The DNA here is from genome assembly GCF_963921805.1 of Phalacrocorax carbo. Taxonomy (NCBI): domain Eukaryota; kingdom Metazoa; phylum Chordata; class Aves; order Suliformes; family Phalacrocoracidae; genus Phalacrocorax; species Phalacrocorax carbo. Next base: position 53,918,041 of record NC_087548.1, read on the forward strand.
ATTGACAATCGGTTGGAGCCCTGATTTTTGTCTTCCCAGGGAGCAAGAACCTTGAACTTCTTTTAGTAGAGAGAGAAAACTAAACCACTGTAAAAGCCTTGGTGAGAAAAACAGTGAAAAAGGCTTCTGGGCCACCTCAGGGGAGAGTACCATTTTATCAGATTTTGATTATTTCATGCACAGAAGTCACCTGACATCATGCTTTTGTAAAGGAAATTGCTCTGGAGTGTTTCGCAGCCACCAGCAGTGACATCAGCCTGTGAGAGGATAAGAGAGCACAGCTGGCTTGCAGTAAGGCATGTGCAGTGTAAGCTGTATGGCACTTGTACTGCCAGAGATGTAGCAATGATTTTTTTAAACTACATTTCTTCTGTTTGCATCCAAGCACTTTGTTCCCTTTAACTTAATATAAGCAAATAAGTTTTGCATTTCTGTTGGCTAGTTTGTTCTTCCACTTGTTCTGTGAATGCCAATCATGCTTGCTGCCAGAAGTCCTCCAGAAATAGGCTCTGGTCCTGCTGCTAGTCAGGTAGGACTCAGTATGGGCCCTGTTACAGATTTAGGATCTTAGTCTAAGTAAGAAAACACCTAAGCCTGTGAGATAATGCAGGAGACGTTAGCACACCCGCATAAACATGAATGTGTGCCAGAGTCTGGTAAGGAGTGGCAAAAGCGTGTATTACTGCGCTTTTCTGATGCAACTGGATTTAGGCTCTCTAGTTGTCACAATAAAATGAAGGAAAAGCAGTTGTGAAGTACCAGTCTTTGAATAGCTCTGCTCTGTCAGAGATTTTCCAAACAGGAGTCAGAATTGGAGAGATACACATACTTGAAATAACTTATTTTATTTTTTGGACAGAACAGAATGCTAGTGGGTTTTGGCGGGGTGGGCTTTTTCCAACAAAGAAGTCTCAAGATGGTCTGCCTGCAATACAATGAGTTTCCTCTAGTATTTTCATTGTTCTGTGTCTATCAAGGTCAGTAAAATCTGATGCGGCTGCCCAGTACTTCAGAGTTGCTCATTTCTAAAGCCTGGTAACTGCTTGAGCTCTGCCCGTTTGCAGTGTGGGGAGCTTCTGTATTGCACTGTGCATCTTTTCCATTCCCTGCCGTCCTGCAGGTGGGAAAGCAGAAATGCTTTCTCACTGTTGCTTGTTACAGGAGGAAGACTGTTGGGAAAGGCCTTTTCAGTAACTTTTCGGGTATGTGACTGAAGGTTTTCCTTGCACCAAATTCAGGACAGCTGAAGTTCATGGTGACATGAGCACAAACCAACTGCTGTATGATCAAGGAATATAAGACCAAACTTGTACCCAAGTGAAATCCTATGCAGTGGTTGCTCTGAGTGTCCAGATATGCTTTTTTGTTTTGTTCATTTGTACACTTCGTAAACAATCACCAGACAGGTCTCAGGTTCTTTATGCCACGCTGCGTGGAAGCTCCCACTGTTCAGGTTTCTTGAGGATATTTGAAGAGAAATTTCGTTCCCACCTGCCCCTTGTAAGATCTGTTGATAAGCATGTTGCCACTTGAAATAGGAAGGACAAAACTAGGAGTAAGGAGGCTGACACAGGTAGGAAGGACACTGGTTTGGTACTGCTCAGAGGTGAGTAATAATGGTGTAAGCCCTGGAGTAAGCTGTTGGTGCAGAGCTGAATTAGACAGAGGGCAAATGAGTTATTACTCCATAAGTATGGTTTTAAAGTGCTTGGTAACTCAACACTCACCTGTAGTTTTGGAGAGAAGCTCTTCTTAAAACAGTAATAGTCAATAACTGCACTTGGCTGATGAGGTTAAAGGCTGGTATCCCTCTAAGCACAAACGCTGCTGACCCACAAACAACAGAAATGCTGAAGTGAATGTGAGTAAATGATTATGTATAAAAAACAATCTTTGTCTCTTACTACTTCATTCACTTTACACCCAGTAACTGGGTTTCAAGCTTATTGTCTTTGGTTCTTTTGTGTCTGGCTAAGTTTGGCTGTATAGTAGGTCTTCCTTCTTCAAGGTTATTGAAAATCAAATGCAAGTTCTTTTTTCTTTTTCTTCCATATTACGTTTAAAAAAAGAAAAAAGGGGAAAAGTAGGTTGTTCATTCAGGTCTTGAAGGTATGTTGCAGCACTTATTAGTTCAAAGTAACTAACTGATATTCTGGAACTGGTTCCACATTTCTTATGAAAATGTGATGATACAGAAAAGCTGCTGCCTCCTCCCTTCAATCTCTTTCTCTGTAGCAGATTTGAATATGAATTTGATTTCAAATTACTTAACAAATAAGATTGCTATGTATCCATGATGTAGCCAAATCCCCAGAATCTTCCTGAAATAGACAACCCAGAGGTTCAAGCCTATTTCCCTGTTTATTAAAGAATAAAAGAAGGATGCTTGTCTTAGACTAGATGTTCTGATTTGCTGTGAATTACTAGGGAGGACTTAACCTTGCTGGAGTTTACAGGTCGCATCTCAGTTGTCAAGATACACATGAGAACAATTTTCTTTACAGAAATTGTCGTATTACTAGATGTAGGTAATAGAACCATCTCTCATTAGGTAGTGTTTTCTGGATAATCCTGGTGGCGGGGAGGAGCATGACTAAATGGTAAAGTCTGCTTTGGCTTTAAAAACCCACACACTCAATGTGTTGGCGACGACGCTTCTAACAGCCATCATTATAAACAGGGATTTTAGATGGTCAGTTTTAGGAAAGGAAAGCAACTGATGCACCACACCTTTTATAGTGGTTGCAGCAGCTTTTCACCTCCATTTGCCTTGTTGAAAATCTGTTGCTGAAAGGTTTCATGTCAGTATTGCCAACTGCTCCAGTGAAGACAAAACAGTGGATGGCAGTTCTTGGGGCTGTGTGAGAGCTGGACCCACCTGTCTGGCAGGCAGGAGTGCTTCTTGACTGGTACATGGAGACCAGGGACCTTCATGTAGTTTGCATTTGATGTTAATTATGCGACTAGGTAAATGGTTGCGGTTTACCTTAACAGTTGTCAGCTGATCCTAGCTGTGGTTTTGGTATGTAAGAATACTTACCCTTGTGCTTACCTTTCCTGCCCTGATGCTACTAGCTGCCATGCAAACACAGAAGGGCTGTGTCTGCTTCTGAGGAGATGATACTCCTTTCTCATGCTGAGAATGCTTAGAAACACTATGGTGGTAAAAAAGCTGTAACTTTAGGATACAGGCTAATACTTTCAAGGTCTTTTGATTTCTTCTCCCCAAAAGGAATAAAATTTATTACTGTCTGATTGAGGGACCTACAGCTTAATGTTCAGAAGGGAACAAAAAGCACAATCTGTATTACAGTCCACATTCAGGAAAAATCATGTCTGACAAGGAGAAAAGAAAAACCACTCATTGCAAAATGCAATTCTTCAGCTGAAACTTTTCGAGCAAATTGGCACTGGTGGGTCCTCTGCACAGCCCCCACTGCTCCAAGCCTTCTCATTTTTTAATTAGTTATTATGTCACACTGAAACCTTGACTTCTTACCAAGTGGTTGCTCCTTGGCAGACACAGTTATCAACTTCACTTTGATGAAAACCTGTGCAGGAAAGAGTCAGACAAAGGAAAAGAAGGGTTGCAGTCGAAAGGAAGAGAGCGCCATGCGTATGGCTAAGAGGGGTAAAGCCACAGTGCCTCCTCTTCCCGGCAACTCCTGGCTGCCTCCTACTCATAGCACCCAGTGCTGCTGGCCTTAGCTGACCCCAACACTTCCTTTCCCCCTCGTCTGGATCTTTAAACCTAACCTAGACAGAGGAACGTGGCTTAGGGGTGGTTTGCTCATTCAGGCTCCTATTCCTATTGCTGGTTCTCCTTCAGTAACAAAGCCCTCAGTGGTCCTTGCAACACCAGCTGACCTTTAGGCATCTCCTCCAGGGAAATCTTGCTAGGTTTTTAAGACTATCCATGGAATTAAGCTGTGTATCGCTTTGGTGAATAAGAACAAGCCTCTGAAATGTTGCTGCTCAAGGCCTGGATACCCAGTGGTAACTATTTCCCTGAGTGTTTTGTGAACACTTGGCCTGAATCCCCCTTCTGTGCTCCATGAATGAAACTCAGGTCAAACGGCAGGTGTCCTGAAAATAAAAGTCATGTTAGAAAGAGTGTAGTAAAGATGTATAAACAGACAGAATTATAAATTTGAATCTTTTAGTTTTATTTAACCATTCTCCAGAAACCCCATCCTATCCACTTCCCACTCAGTTATTATACTCAGTGTATTCTCAGTGAGAAGTATGAAATTTCTTTGTAAATAGAAATTTACCAAGTTTAATTTATAAATAGAAATTAATCAAATTAGTGGAATATCCTTCATTTGGTAAAGAACAAAAACATTAACACCCTACTCTATTAAATATTCCACATATCCTTGACCAAATTTTTTTATATCTCAATGAAACAAGCATTACAAAAAGATTGTTTCTGTTGGTGTTACTTTTATATAGTAATGAAAGAATTGGTCAGAAGGAGAAATGGTAATATTACCAACATACCGATAATTAGAGTGTCAATCTTCCAGTGTGAATTATTTTTTGTTAGTCTGAATAATACAAAAATATACTAAAGTGTTTAAGGAGCCAGTAACAGATGAAATTTGTCAGTCCAATTTAAAAATATAAGCAATTAAGACATTAAAGAAGACAAATTAGGGATACCAAGGAAATTTGAAACAAAATATTGCTTTAAGAGTTTTACTGATTCATGTCTCCTTCTGGAAAATGTGTTATAGCTTCTTGTATAGAAATACTCTATAGTAGCTCTTACTTGTGAATGCAGAGTAAAGAATCCAGGCCACCACAAAGTAAGGATGGCTTTGTGGTTATTACCCCTGGGACCCAAGAGTCTTTGGTCTGACCTACAAATCTGCTAAATGCTTCTTGTGTTGCTTTGGGCAAAGCACTCAAGCTCATGTCTGTCAAGAGCTTATGCATATACCTGATTTTCATTTATTAGTACATAAGTTATCCCATTAAATGCAATTTCTCTCTCGAGAAAATGTTCTTAAGGAACACGTGCAACTTTTGACAAAAATATTTTTCACAATTCCATTTGTTAAAAAAGGAGACTGTGAAAGCTGTGTATTCAGTCTTCCTATTGAAGAAAATTAATTTTCTTTTTTTTTCCTTCTCTAGGAAAGTCCTGTATTTTCATTGTCAGAATCTGTTAATATTTTTTGTGTTATTCACAGAAGTCAAGTCTACATTTTTTTTGCCCTTCCAACACAAATTTTTTATTTCTTTATGCAACCTGGTTTTTATGAAACTATCACTAGGTCAAGAAAGCTAGATTCTACCAAAATGTGTAAAAGTTGTAGATTAAGATATAATTTTAAAGAAGATAAAAGCTAGGGAAGAGGTCCCCTGAAATGCCTGAAATTTAAAGAATTGTTAAGATAAAGGCACCTGACAACAAGCACTGCTGCAATCTACGCACAGAAGTAGCAGCTGCGGGAGAACCTGTTGGAAGTGGCTACCTCACACAGTTCTCCATGGGGAAGTTCTCCGTTTGTGACGTTTTTGAGCAGGGGAACAATGTTAGCTCTAAATTTATCTCTGCTTTTAAACTGGTTTTAATTCATGTTATGAGAAAGGAACAAACAAAATCTTTTTGAAAAGCGAAATCATTAAAAAATACTATTTGTGTTTTTAAATTCCATCTCAACTGTAAAATCTCTTAGTGGTTTGATAATTTATTTTTACTTCCCTCCTTTTTTTTTCACATAGATATTGCACATTTCTGCATGCTGTCTTCCACTGCTTGAAAATTTGTTTTCCTGCTATGTTTGATTTCTGTCAATTTGTGGTTCGAAAAGCTCTTGATTATATGGAGCACCTTATTAGAAGTTCCTCACTTGCAGAAGACAAGTTTGTTTAACTCCCAGGTTGAATTCTAGAATAAAAATATTTTAAGAACTAGATGGCATGGTATATTAATTTGAAAGTCCTTTTTCAAGTGATGAGTCATGTCAGTGTCATTGCAATGAAGATCGAATAAGATCCGAATAGGTTAGATTATCTTGTGGTCAAAAATTTTACAAATGAATATCATTAATTTATAGACAGAACTGATTTTTAGGGGGAATGGCACTGTTTCTCAACCAAAGTTATCAGGACCTTGCATCATGAGGAAATAGCAGGGGAAAACCCCCAAATACTCCTGTTCTGAAACTTGCTCCTGTGAACTGGGAAGAAATCAACAGCTTCAACGTCCTTGGAGCTCAGCAAAACATTTATTTCGAAGTTGGTACCTATAATGTCAAATTGCATTTGGAGTTGTGTTGTCTCTCAAAATTCAACGAGATTCACACCACCGGAAAGCTTGCAGAGTTTAAGCAACAAATAGATGGACGTGGGACCTTTTTAGTCTCCTCCCTCTAGGAATATGCTTTTTTCCCACATTTCGGACACATGTGGACAATGATCCTACCCTTTCTGTCTGGCTGCTGGGGTCTTCTCCCATCACTCCATCGGAAAAGACCATGTGCTAAGCACTGTATGTCTGAATTCTCCTCTGTGTCTAGGTCTTTCTGAAGTTTTCTGTTTGGACCGTCTTGCCGTAGAAACAGGTGGGAATGTGCCAGTCATCAGACCAGCAAATACAGAGGAGAAATCCCTGCTCCAGTAAGACGCTGTTTAAGAAAATAACAGGAGGAACAAAAAGAATTTTAAAATCTGAAAAGAAAATTAAGCAAAACAGTTCCCAAAACTAGTCGGTTGAAACAAACAGAGACAGCACTCATAGAAGATAGAAATAAAACCACACTTTGATCTGAACTGAAATACATCTTCTTATTTGACATTGTCCTCAGGGCAAAATATAGTAATTCAGGCATTTTGAAAGATTTGATCGTATCTCGTATGTAGCCTAACACTGTCCCATGCTGTAAACACTCCTTGCTACCTTTGCTCTCTAGGGTTCCTGCTTGGCTTACCACCCTGTGCTTTGCTGTCTGTAACAGACATATTTGGCAGTGTTAGTCTGGTTTTCCCCAGATCATCTTAATGACATTAAAAGCTGTAAAGCCATGCTCCATCTACCACTGGGTATCCGTAAGGCATTGGGAAAGAAACTGTGTGAAACTGCATGAAACAAAAACCCAGGAATACGTGTTTTGTTGCATGCATGTAAGCAAACAAAGGGAAAGGGGTGTGAAATTAACAAGTCAATATTTAGGGTATAGTCTCATTTCTAGTGAGCTGTAGATTAAAGCCATTGTAGCAATATTGTACAATATGTCTTATTCCCCCCTCTCTCTCCCCAGGCACAAGGAAAGGTTTTTCTTCAATTACAAAAGTCTGGGAAACAATGATGAGAAGATAAATGGGGAAAGGTTCAAGTTCCCTGTTTGCAGTCTCAGCACACAAAACTATAACCTTCGCGAACAGACATAGTGTTGTGTTATGCATCTCTAGCCAGCCAGTAATTGGTGGTTTGTAAACATAATCTGATCACAATAATTGTGGATATTTGGATTGTAAATACAGACCACAAGAAAAAGACGTTAGGAAGCAATTAGAAAGGCTGTGGTAGTTTATTAGCATCTGCCATACTGCTAGACTGTAAAGCTCTTGAAAACAGTGAGGAGAGACAATAATTTATAACAGTAGGAAAGACAGGCTTGCATTCAGCCTCTGAGTCATCTGTTTGGAACCAGCTAAGAGGCATTGACTAGTAACCTTGAGGGAATAGCATTTATTTGTAATGGTTAATCCGAGAATGCATTGGAGCAACTGTGTTTCTGGTATGTTTCATTGCAGTTAATTTTCTAACTCTTGCCTGGATGGAGTTAGTTTGGAGATAGAGGGCTAAGAAGGAGAGACTTATTACTTCCAAGCAAGTGTCACATTCGACAGTCACTGGGTTGCAATATGTGGGAATCAGCCTAGAATGTAGTTGGACCTCCAGAGATTTCAGATCTTCTGTGACTACATAAAATATAAGAAATTAATAAGGGAATTCAAGTGGTAACTTACCAATTTTGAACTAATGGGTTTGCCTTGAAACATCTATAGTTTTTTTTCTATTGTGCCACCTCCAGTGTTGAAAGAGTAAGGCAGATGAGCTGAGGCAGAAATGTCTGTTCCTCCTGATCTTCTGAGGCAAGGGACCATGGGAACAGCAGACAAAAGTTTGTGTGAGCATCTCATCCTTCAAGAGTCTGGGACAGTTTGTGTTCCCTCTAACACAGGTCTGGTTTCTCTTGGTAGTACCCAGACTGCTGCAATAATAGTGAGTTGTAGGATCCAGAGCTGATGGTAACTGGTGCTGACTCTCGAGTCAGTTCTTGAGAACTGCTCCTGGCACTTTTCACTACCCTATGGTTGAAGTGGGAAGGAATGGAAAAAACTACCAGTTGCAAGGGGAAATAGCAAGAGATTACTCATCTCTATGAAGATGCTTTGCTTTAAATCAAAGGGGTGGAGGAAGGTACTCTGGTAATTTGATTCAGTGTACCCTTGTTATCCTTTAGCAGGCAATGGAGAAGTGTTTTCACTGTAGGAAAAGCAAGTGAGTCAAGGAGTCTGGGTGGGGCCAAGTGTGCAGTTGGCTGTTTTTCCATCCTGGGTGCATGTAACCATTAACAATCAGTGCACATGTTTGTCACCACAGCTTATTTGAGCTTTCATTTTTTTGAAACTGTGGCACATCCATCAAAAGGACTTTTGTGTTCCTGCTCGCTACAGTACTGAGCACTCGACATGCCCCTGTGACCGCTGCCTCTTTGCTCTTAGTCAGGTGGGGAATAAAGTGTGAACCTCATGTTTTCCATAGTGGGTGATCCTTGTTTAGTCTCTTTGGAAGTTAGAATTGCCCAGGTTTTGCAAAGAAAAATGTTGGAGTTCAGGCTTACTGAGAGTATTGATACTGTGTGCTCATGGGGCAGAAAAAGAACAAGTTGATGTAAGAGCCCTTTAGAAGAAAGTTAAATGTTTTTTAAAGTGGTGGGATGTGCAGTATCACCTCTAGGTGATGCTGAGGAGTGAAGCAATGTTCAGAGGTTTTAGAAAGTCAATATGTATTGTTGCCTTTGTGAGGACAAACTGTTTTGCTTATGCAGCTTGTTGCATGCTGCTTTCAGTGAGGGTTAAAGAAAGGTGCCCAACGCAGTTATCTTAGGTACATGCAGAAATAAAAAAAAAAAAAAAAGAAAAAGAAAATGGAAGATGGAAGATGGGAAAAGTTTCTCTGAAAGGTGATTGTTCATATTTAGTGACAGTGAGTCAAAAAGGAAGCCCCAGCCAAAACCATAGTTGTACTGAAGGAAGATTCTAGGATCTTTGCTTTTGGAGTCCTTGTAACTCCTCGTTACTGTAACCGAGACAAAAAGTGAAAACAGAAAGCTAGATGTGGACAGCCATTGTCTTATGCAAGTACACAGACGTAACTAGGAGTAAAATGCAGGTCCTTCGGTCTTCCCTGAGAATTATTATGATCCAGCAGCTGACCAGCACTGTAAGTCTAGGACAGCCTCATTTTCTATTGATAACATGCAGCAATTTCTGAACTGAGCTGAAGAGCAACTGGCGAGGTTTTTTTATGTATTTTGTGACTCTGTTTACATTCCCAATGTAACTACAGTGACAGGACTGACAATTCAGCCTTGACACTAGCATCAGGAAGATTACCACAGAATGACTGGGCCCTTTTAAATAGCCAGGAAGAAAAATGGTGGTGTAAAGAATCAATTTCCTACCAGCTGAATGACCTGGTAGGCTGCAACCCATCTGTTTTCCTGAACTGCATGTATTCCCAGAGACTGCCAGATACTGGAATGAGAAAAAGGTGATATCCAGCGCGGGAGAAGAGAGTTTCACCACAGTGGGAAGGCGTGTGCTGGTACAAAATAAAAAAAAAAACAACAACAACAACAACAAAAAAAAAAGAAACAAAAAAAAAAAAAAGAGAGAAGAATGGGAAAAGAGAGAAAAGATAAAGAGATAAAGCTAGGCCTGTCTGTAACAGTGTGGAAGAAAACACCACTGCAAGGCAGCTGAACACATCCTGAGAGGTAATAGAGAAGGCAGGAGAGATGCTGGTTTATTTAGATAGAACTACCGTTGCTGGTGTCTGTAGAAAGACCTGTGAGAGAGTGCTGGATCCTATCACTGAATAGCTAGAGAGCTCTGTAGCAGTTGATACTGCATTGCATAAAATGTATTTTTCCAGGGCAGAATAGAAGTAGCTTCTGAGTCCTCCCCAGCCCCTGTTTTTACCAATTTTGTGCATTTGAGCAGCTTGGGAACAAAAATAAATGAGTAGATGGGAGTAGATAATTGGGCAGTACTGCGGTCACTGTGAGCTGGCTGCAGTGAGCTATAAATTATGTAGGTCTGTATAATATTGGGATAAAACAAATGATGAGCAACGCCCATTATGGGACTCTTAATTTTATCTGGGGTCTTTAGCTGTGGAGGTGGGAGCAACTGCTAAGCAACAGGAAACCCTGTTTTAACTCATCTGGCACAAGCAGGCACTAGGTGTTGACATGTTACTTTTTAAGGATGAAGGGCAATGTGATGAAGATTTAGCTGATCTCCTGAATAACAGAGGCTGGGTCATGTTGCCTGGGACTCCTGCAGTTTCCTAAACAGGGTGTAGTTAAACTGCAGCAGCTCTTTTGCAAAGACATCTGCTCCTCCTCCCTGTGTGAGACTCAGAGAAATAAAGAACATGCTGCTTCCCCTACCGTCCTTGTCCAGCAGTTAATTATTCTCCTATTTTGCTGTCTTTTGTGAGTCCTGGTTTGAACTAGACTAGTTTGAGCTCCCTGCCCCTGGATCTTATTAGGCCTTTGACCTGATGAAGCTAGAAAAATCCTTTCGTGTAGCACAGGGCTTTTTCTTCATGTAGGCTGGCACTTCTCAGCTTCCTCTTCAGTAAGCTGGAAAATCAGCCTTCTTTCTTTCCTCATAACAAGTATGCTCTCTGGCTGATGAGATGTTTATGTGGCTCTCCTCTGAGCCTTTTCCAGTGGTTAACATCTTTTTTTATATCTGCAGAGCAGAACAGGGAGCAGTGTCCCGTTGGTGTTTCCCTGACCTGGTACTCGGCGGCAGTCTTGCTCTTTCTGTGTTGGTCCCAGGTCAGTCCTCAGGCCTGTCAGACAACAGGCATGGTGCTGCACTGCACAGCTCCACTACTGCAGAGTGACCATGGACAGACACAGACTACCGAAAGCTGTTTCCACACAGCCTAGGGGGTAATCCAGCACAAGTGATGAAAGCCTCTCTCAGCTCTGCTTTGCTATGGGAAGTTCTACCAGGAAGGAAATCCTGCAATCTCTGCACTCAGACCAGCAGCTCCTTCCTATGTCTTTTCCCTGACCTCCCAGGATGATTAAAACCCAGTCCTGAAAGGCTTTGGATCTGTCAATAGTAGCGTGCAAACACACCAACAAAAGCAGCTTCAGCACTTCCACTGCATTGGCAGCTGGTGGGTGTTCACTTGGTGTGACGGAGTCATCACATGTGGCACCAGCCAAGCCAGGCTGTCCAGCAGTAGCACATGGCTGTGCTATGAGGCAGAGGGGAACTTCTCCATTACCTCCAAGGCTTGTTTGAGATGCAGTGGCACACCAGCCACCTGGTGAAGAACATTCAAGCCACCCTGAGTGCTTGGTTGAATGAACCTGCTAGAAGCTTTAAGGTTGTAGCAAGCTGCCTGAATAGCTTGTCAGGTTTTTGAGCTCAGATGCCATAGGAGGCCTGAATACTGCTCAGAAAGATTAAGGTCCTCAGTTGTTCAGTTCACCCTGTCTCATAGGCAACCGTGAGGGTAAACTCTCAGGAGGTACCCAGGACACCGTGTGGTAGCCTGGACCAAGCAGCAACAGCTTTAACCAGCAATTTTTAACAAACTAAATAAATTTGTAGTCTAACAGGATAATAGAACAGAAGGGACAAATATTTTCTGAGAAATACTAAATGGCTAACTGTCTTGAGTCACTGCATTTTTATTATATCTAAAATTCTTGCATCATAATTGTAATACCTGAAATCAATAGTAAGAAATTGGATTACAAAGAAACATTGCTATGATGTTAAATACATTATTGGCATACTAAAATAATTTACAATCCAATAATCATACCTCTAACACTGGTTATTGCAAACTATAATTTGAGAAAGTTAAATTGTGAATCATAATTCAATACACTGCTTGACGTTTATTCTATTATGCATAAAGATAATAGGCATAACAATTTATTTGTTTAACTGTGGCAGAAAGCCTACTCATTTTAATTTGGGATATTTCATTTTGCTGTCTTTTATGGAACAGTTAGAGGATAATTCTGCTCTTGCTTACCCTTGAAAAAATAAGGGTAATTCCACCAAAGGTATGGGCTCGTTGCATTTTTGTGCCATAGATCAGAACAGTGCCTACTAAACTTTTCACGTGGCTCAGCAAGCCTTATGTAAGTTAGGAAGAAGATTTAATCTAATCGTAGATTAATTTCTGCTGCATGCTTTAGAGCACTCATGTAGAAAAGCTGCTGTTTGTTCAGCTCTTGGCATGATCTCACCCCTTTAAAATTAGCATAGATTTATCAAAATGACTGAATTTTAATCAATTGCATTTCTGCAGATTGCCTGATATTTTAAGCTGGCAGAGTTCTAGAAACTCAAAAATCACAGTCAATACTTTTTAATGCCTCAGATGTTGAAATAAGCAAGTGATCTGTGTGTGACTTCCAGAACAACATATTTTCAAAATTTACCATACTTTTATTATGAACAGGATTATGGTTTACTCTCTTTCTTATCTAATTCCTCTTTTTGCATTATTTTGAAAGCTGACAACTTAGACACTTGTCATAGCTACAACCTGAGCTACCTTTATCTGATTAGACATTTTTCTGTTTTTTATGTATCCTAGGATATGCGTGACATAAATTTGTTGGGAGAGGAGGGGGGCGTAAGTGTTAATATATATTATTTTTCTTTTCATAAATAAACCTCCCACAAAAGGACCCTGCAAGAAAACTGTGATTCTGTTTTTTAATTTATCCTCTAAAGCACTGTATAATCCAAATGGTTTTCAACAGCAGTCATCAGAAAATCACTTTTGTGATAATAACAAGAGAATATTTTTTGTATGCAAAACAACCTTCTCCATAGTGCTTCTAAAATTAAATTAATAGTGCACATGTACAGTGTTCTTATTTTTATGACTATACAGATTAGTTGAATAAAAGATGTCGGTTTTGTTTAATAGAAATATTTGTTTGTATATAATATAGTCTCAGAATAGTGCTTTCTTGGGTTGGCTTTTACCTCTGTTAAAGAGTTTATGAACTCTTTTTCCCCCTTCAGTTTCTCTTATTAAATAGGAAGTGTCAGAAAAATGTTTTAAGTTTTTCTCCCAAAGAAAGAAAATTAAATTGTCTTTACCCATTAAAGTGTAAAAATAATTTCCACAGACACAGGCAATGACCTTGAAAAGTAAGATACCTCAATTTTTGAAGTAGCTTATTTAAGCCACCCTACTGGCACATAAGTTTTCTATCCATCTTCAAAAAAAAAAACAACAACAAAAAAGATGTTTTTAGTGATGCCTGGAGGTGATTTCCATGAGCGTGGCATTCGGACTTGGTGGGACCAAGGAACACTGCACGTGTGGTTAGCTGTGTAACTGTTAATGTGCCCTTGAAACAGAGAACAATATTCAAGCGGTGTGCTAGTTTGTTATTTTAGAAATCCTTATTCATCTTTACAAAAAACTTACTAGAGGTTAATGGAAATGTTGGTGGGGTGTTAGATTACAGGATCCATTAACAAGGAAGGGAATGCAGGTCCCCTCTGGTTGCCTAAGCTCCAGCTGACTGAAGGGTAATTACTTTTAAGCCAGCAATGGTATGCCTTAGAGACTGCCTAGTGAAACGGCAGAATATTTTTCCGTGTCTGCTGATCCTTGCAGTCCTTCCAGCTGTGATAGGAGATAAATCTGATTTGCTTTACCAACACCTGAGCATGTTACCTGGAGCCTGTAACCTAGGAGATTCCTGAACACTCTGTGCTGGAAAGACAGTCCATGGTCTGAAAGTCCTTATCCTTATCCTTGATGCATGCTCTTGTACAGACCGTCCCCTCCAGCATATGCGCAGAGAAGACTTGGAGTTATTATCCAAAAGCATTCAGAATCTTCACCAATACCTCCATCTGTGCAAAACCTATCATTACCAAAAAAAAAAAACCCAAAAACCAATAAGCCAGGTGGCACCTGAGACAATTAACATTCCTTTGTGCATGTGTTTCTTTCACCACTTCAAGCTGTTTGTGTCCACTGAGTGTCCTTAATCTTATGTTTAGAATGTAGCTTCCCAACGGCTTACACTGCCATTTTTGTTCCCTCTTCATTCCACAAATAAAGCATTTTGATATGATTTATTTTTGGTACTTCAATAGGAACACTAATATAGTAAATAATGCACTAATGAGGACCTCTGTTAATTTGACTAATTAATGGCCCATTTTTATATTAAATTGGTTGCATTCAAGCCATTTCCTTCTGAGAACAGAAGCAAATGTTTGTACAGGCAAACATAAGGCAGAACATGGTGTGAACAAATGGCAGATATTGCACCTGTCTGCAGTGAGTGTGGAAGCAGTTGCAACTCAGTGCAAAGCAAAATGGCTGAGCCCAGTTCAAGTAGGAGCAAGTACTGTGCAACTAGAGCATAACAGCTCATCTGTACAAAATTTGCAAAGTCAGTCACTGGTAGGTTTGTGACATTGGAAGGGACTAAATGGTGAATCACAAAGCAGAAACTGACAATGTATCTAACAAGACCAGAGCATGTTAATGTATTTTTCATTTGTGTTTGGGTTGTCTTTCATTTAACTTCACAACTTGTGTATAGAACCAACAGTAAAATACCTGATGTAGAATCCCATTTCACCTGTTAAACAAGAAAAAAGGTGAACTTGACTGGAGGGAGTAGTAATCTTCTGAGGGAACGTAAACACCTACCCACAGCAAAGTTTACATTAAAATGTTAAATGTGTAGACTCCACAGGCTGTGAGAGAATCCATTCAGTCCATGTGCTGCCCCAAGAAATCAGTTTTTTATGGAATCAATGACAGTCTAGTGACACATGGTGTTATATAAATAATTTTGATAGGTAGAAGGGATTATGTTCAAACAGAAAATTTTATCCTTTGATAAACTGTGGCAGCATAGCTGATATTGCTGTCAAAACTGATGTCAAAAGGCCTTGGTTGTCTGCTGAGTTGCCAGTTAATAATCCTTATATTTTCAAATGTGCTCTTCATAGTTACTTAATGGGTGAGGCAGAACAGACAAAAAAGGATGAAGTTCAGGAAAATGCAGACAAACTTTTAACACTGACCCCATGACTTCCAAGTAATGTGTTGACTAGCTGGTGAAGAAATAGAAAAGTTCTTGACTTGTGCCTCAGCTTCTAGCAAGTTAGCTGATAGCTCTTAAAGGGTCAGCCTTCATCCATCAGAAGGCTTGAAACCTGAAATGCTTAGGAGCATCCATCACAGTCCCTGAGAAACAGCAAACAGCAGGGCATAACCAAAGGTAGTCAGGCCTGTAGGGACAGAGGCAGTGCTGAGGGGAAACCATATAATGTGTAGAAGAGAACCATCTGAAAATTAAGCCTGTTCAATGATTTCCTTCTGGCTTCAGAGACTTACTTTAGTCTCCTATTTAAAACAACTGAATAAATTCAAACTGTTTATTCATAAAACATGAGATACCAGACATTGGATGAGGACAAGGTACACAGGCCTTGGTGGTAAAACAGGAGGAGTAGCTGTAGGTCAGGACACAAAGACTGCAGCCTTTGGATATCCAGCAGTTTGTCCACATGGATGCTGGCCTCCCACCCACCATGTTCCCCAGACATTACTGAGAATGTCAGCCCCTGTCTTCAGGCAGATGGGAATGATCTTGCAGGAGAACATTGCCATCAGGCACAGAAAGCTCTATAAAAAAGAAGATACAGTTTTTACAGTGTGTTAAAAAAGGTGCTTACTGGCATATCTTGAAGGTCTTGGTACAGAAATATAGTTGAAGGTGCAACTTCAAGTCAGAAAGGATGTTCCTGCTGCAGGAGATGTCAAGGTGCTGGAAAAATGTCACTGTGCTTGCACTAAATAGGCTGTATTCCCTCCTGCAAATGGCTGAGAAAGTGAACTGATCTTTTTTTACCCATATCATCAGTTTCTCACAATGTATCTTTTTAGATCAGCAGTGCAATATTATCAGCGGAAGTTGATATCTTCTAGGCATTTGACATCAAGCCATCTTTCACAGCAATGTGTTAATGGACCTCTCTGTCATGTGATAGGTCTCCCTTACAAGTTGTGGACCTATATATCTACATATGTGGCCCTCACAGCATCAATAACTTTTGCTGGGGTGCCTGGGGAATAGAAAGTTACTCACTTTCTGACCAATCTGTTGCTCAGATGCCTTAGAAAGCTGAGATGACCCTGTTATCTGTCTGCACTTTTCTTCTCTGATGGTTCCAATGCCATCATGGATGGCTCCGATGCCAGGGTGTCTGGACGTGGTCTTGAATCTTGCTAGAAGTACTGCTGTGCTGATAACAATATATACCTTTGCAGTAGAGAGGATGCAATGAGAAGTTAAAGTGTATGTTTACTGTCCATGCTGACAGATAGCCTGCATGAAGTGGATTATACTCACCATTATTACTTATTTGTGCAGTCCAACTTCTTTGTTTTGTCTTTACTTCCAATGTATTTGCTATAATACATAATAATACTATTTGTAAGCTATCAGACTGTGATTACATGGCTTTAGTCTGTTCGTTCCAGACAAACCATCTGCACTTAGTTCTTTGTAGGCCAGATTAAAGTCACTGTGACTAGGCAAGAGATTTATTTGCAAAGGCCTACCTATATATATTGTTTTGGTTGTAGAAGGACAACCAAAATTTACTTGATAAAATGCATACAGGACGAGGTGAACTTATCCTGTCTATTAACATTTTCACAGCTATACAGGGTCCAGGATGGATGGATGGATGTAACAGCAGAACAAGAGTGAATGTGCAAATAAATAGGCTGTTTGCTTCCAGTGTAGGTCACTCCCTGAATACTACTGAGACAGCATTTGTGCTAAAGTTTGCTGATAAAAAGGGCTACAAAGAAGATAGAATTAACAACAGATGATAGCAAGAGAAATTAAGAAGAAAATGCCATAAAAGAAGAAACTAGCAAAAAAATAGTAAGAAATCTCTTTTAACCAACCCACCATTCTTAGTGTGGCATATGCATGCTATACAAGTATAGCACGTCCAGTGGATTCCTCTTACATTTCCTTGTTAGTTCCATTTCAATCTGATAATCTTTCATATGTATTTAGGAATGTTCTGTGGGGATGATTTGCAAAGCAAAGAGGACAATTACAGGCTTGCTTTTCTTTTGTTTTGGGGGAATTTATTACAGGTCCTGAAAATCTCAGTCTGGTATGTATTGATTTCATTCAAGTACTTAAAAATAGCCCTGCAGTTCTTTCACCAGGGGGTAAAATTATAAGCTGAATTTAGAATACATTCCTCCTCCCCAAGCACTTTGCTGTGATTTAAAGGGAGTAACTCAAGTAGTACAAATAACACAACCCTGTCAAAATGCAAACACTTCCTCCTTTTCCTTGTTTTCTTAGCAATACTTGGTTAAAGGAGAAATCTTTCTGGTTTCCACTGTTTGACAATGGAGTTGTTCCCCTTCCGGAACCCTTCTCAGATGATGTTTAAATTGCCAAGAGGTTTTGAAGGTTAATGCAAAAGTAGCTGTAACCTATTGTGAACTTTGCTTTACTCTGTGCTTGCAAAGATCTGTTCAGTGCTTAACTTTGAAATCTTTGTAGAAGATGCTTGGCTTTGGAAACAAAACTGTAACATATAGCCCAGTTGCCTTTAAAGTTGTTTGTCTCTTTTTTTAATAAGTAGAAAATATCATAGCTTGAAGGGGTGGCGGTGGAGCGGAAAGTTTCCGCAGAGCTATTAGCCTGATATAGTCCATTTACTTAGAATCATAGAACATCTCAAACTGGAAGGGACTCATAAAGATCATCGAGTCCAACTTCCTGTTCCTTGCAGGACTACCTAAAACTAAACCACACAACCAAGAGCTTCTTCCAGATGTTCCTTGAACTCTGACAGGTCATGACCACTTCCCTGGGGAACCTGTTCCAGGGACTGACCACCCTCTCAGTGAAGAACCCTTTCCTCATGTCCAGGCTGCGCTTCCCCTGACACAGCTTCATTCCATTTCCTCGCATCCTATCGCTGGTCACCGGAGAGAGGAGATCAGCACCTCCCCCTCCAGTGCCACCCCTTGAGGCAGTTGTAGACTGCGATGAGGTCATCCCTCAGCCTTCTCTCCTCCAAGCTGAACAAACCAAGTGACCTCAGCCACTCCTCATAAGTCTTGCCCTCAAGACTTGATCACTCTCCTCTGGATACACTCTGATAGTTTGATGTCTTTCTTATATTGAGGCACACAGTACTCATGGTGGGGCCACAGCAGTGCAGTGTAGGGTGGGACAATCTTCTCCCTTACCCAGCTAGCTATGCTGTGCTTGACGCATCCCAGGACACGGTTGGCCCTTTTGGCTCCCAGGGCATCCTGTTGACTCATATTCAACTTGCCAGCAACCCAGACTCCAGATCTCTTTCTGCAGGGCTGCTCTCCAGCCTCTCATCCCCAAATTTGTACATATAACTAGGATTACCGATCCCAGGTGGAGAATCGGGCACTTGCTGTTGTTAAATTTCATATGGTTGGTGATTGCCCAGCTGCCTAATCTATTCAGATCTCCCTGTAAGGCCACTCTGCCCTCAAGAAAGTTCACAGCTTCTCCTAGTTTAATATCATCAACAAAATTCCTTAACGTACGCTCCATTTATAAAAACATTAAAGACCACAGACCTTGAAACTGAGCCCTGGGGAACCCCACTAGCCAGCCTGGTGTAACCCCATTTACTGTAACTCTTTGAGCCTGACTCATCAGCCAATTGCTCAACCAAAGTACTATGGACTTGTCTAGCTGTGTGCTGGACATTTTGTCCAAAAAGATACTGTGAGAGACAGTATTGAAAGCTTTGCTAAAATCCAAAACCCCCACATCTACTTGCTTCCCTTGGTCAACTAGATGGGTGACCTTGTCATAAAAGGAAAGCTAGTTAAGCAGGACTTCCCCCTCATGGACTCATGCTGGCTATGACCTATGACTGCATTGCTTCTCAAGTGTTTTTCAATAACTCCCAGAATAACCTTCCCCATAATATTACCAAGCACTGAAATGAGACAGGCTTGTGATCACCAGGGTCTTCCTTCTTTCTCTTCTTGAAAATTGGGACAACCTTTCCCAGCTTCCAGCTGCCTGGGACCTCTCCAGACTCCCAAGACCATTGAAAACTAATGGAGAAAGGTCTCACCAGGACATCAGCCAGCTTTTTCAGAACTCTGGGATTAATCCCACTGGGCCTCATAGCTTCATGCACATCTAGCTGGAGCAGCAAGTCTCGAACAAGTTCAGAGTCAGCTGGGAGTTTATCATACCCCAGTCATATTAATTATACTTCTATATTTTATTGGAAGTTATGATGTCTCCAAGGTTTAAGCGTCTGCTTTATATACTGGATTGGCTGCTGGACCTTATTGAAATGGGATGAGTGCCTAGTCTGTGTTTTTGTTTTTACACATAACTGGTATTGTAAGAGGAAGATTAACTTTCAGCATACAACTGGAGCCACCAGTATAGAAGTGATTTTGCCTTTGTCCTTCCACAGCCTGGCCAAAACTGAATCCGCCCCAGTTCAGTTCAATATTTAATAATTCATGTGAGAAGCACATGGGAATTTATCTGTAATTAATGTTAAACAACTCTGTATATCTAAAAAATAACGAAGGCCTTATATTGCTGGCCCATGGAAGTGTCTCAGTTTCTTACTTGAACTGCCAACTTAGCTAGTGTAAGCCAGCTCAGTATCTCTGGGATAATGCATAACCGAAACCTTCTGTTAAGCACTCTCCTTGGAAAATACACTCTTTTTTATGTGATCTGCAGTAGGACACCATCACCTTGTGCCAGGGTGGAGTCAAGAAGAGGAAAACCTCCTATTTACCATCACAAGGTGTGGACAACTGGAGGTGAATACTTCAGCTGGAGCTGGAGTATTATGGCTTTCTGCAGCACCCTGTACTGTTCTTCGCCATGGAGCAAATAAAGTCAGGAGAAACACACATATAAAAGCAAGCCTAGAATTTTTCTGAGCACATCCTGCCTTAAAGGCTTCTTCCCTTTCCCATGTACACACACAGCCCACTTCAGAGCTGTTCTCAAAGGGTACTTAATATTTTCCTCAGAATCAGGACAATAAATAATGAGTTGTTCAGTTTACTTATATATACCTGGCTCTTTACCTTTCCCTTTCAGACACTTGCTTTGTGCTGCATCACCATTTCTTTTTTCAAGCATTCCCAAAAGGCAGCTATTTTAAACGATTTATTAGAGCATAAGCACTTAAGCAAAAGATTAAACTGAATTCATTCTACAGTTGGTTGACAGTAGTTTGGCTGAACTGTCAGTTGAACTAATTGCTCAAGTATATTTTCAAATCTCTTAATTCTCCAGAAAATGAAGTAAAAAACACTCTGAAGTCCAGAGTTGGCCCACACAGAGTTTTTAACATAGTGGGGGAAAAAAAATCACATTTAACCTTTTCCAAGGTGAGATCTTCACACAGGTTAGTAACTGCCTGTTTTTCTATTGATTTTTTTCCCATTGCCCTGTGCCTCAGCAGCTAGAACTACATCTAGCAGATCTTTGGATAGCAATAGTTTAACATTTTCCATTTCTATAGTACATTATTCACCACTGCATCTCAAAGCTTTTTGCAGATGAGTCAGTTATGTGCTGGCAAGTGAACATCATATGAGCTCAGAGCAAGAACATCGTGTAAGACAGCCAGTTTTATTTCTTGTAGTTGTCACTCATCTTACAGGAAAATGTTAAAGGTTCTCTTGAAACAGCAGAAACAGATGTGGAGTTTTTCAGTTTCTCTTTCTATTTTCTAAGACATCATATCTCTTTCTCTAGTCCAAGGCTAGCTATGTGTTGTGCTGCTGACTAGATTTTTTCCCAAGTAAAATGACCAAGAGGAAAAATGGAGAGTAACACACCAGTATTATTTTAATAAATGACAAAGACAGGCTTGTGGTTTTGGCAGATGCTTAAATGAAAATGAAAAGTCTAATCATAGGAATCTTTAATCTCATATGGTACTCTCCAGCTTAAGGCCTGAGTCAGTGAAAAGATACAGAAATCCTTCTTTTAGTACCTCTGAATTCAGTTCAAGATAATGAGACTTTCAGGAGCATGGCTGTGGCCTTTTCCTTTGCACCCTCCTCTTTCCCTCACCAGCCTTTATACTGGTGTTTCCCTATTTCTCACCACTCAGCAACAGCCTGGTGACCTGGATATGTCTGCATGGTTGGGTGCTGGGAGGACTTTGTGGCCAGGAGGAACCTCCTCTTTCTCTCCACTTTCCCTTCCATCCCTCCAGCTTCCTCTCCCCATTCCCTTCACGCAGAAAACAAGACCATTTCCCTCCTATGAAAGTACCTGACAATAATCTTCCTAACCCTCTACCTTTGGTAGCATGGCAATATGTCCTATCTGGTCCAGCCTAATGGACAGCAAGAGCCATTTTGAAAGCAGCTTCTTTTGTGTGATTTCTTTTGAAATCAGCTGAAGGTTGGAGTTAAAAAACAAAACAAAGCAAAACAAACAACAAAACCCAAAGTGCCATTTCCAAAAGAGTCAGAAGCTTAAGCTTAAAAATTAAGCGTTTAACAATGAGCAAAGTTTTTGGCAGAGAGGCAGGAGTCACATGTTTTGGCTAATGGGCTTGCTATACTTCCTGATATGAAAGAAACGGATGAGTTTGAAGAGCTGCATATCAGGCAACTAGGATAATCTCTGTAGTGGTCAGTGCCTGCAATACAGGCAGAAGTTTCAGAAGCGTTGACTGACAACTTCTGAAAGTTTGTGATTGTACAAGAAAAGGGGCAAATTTCTGTCCTCTGTTCCCCACAGAGGAACTCCACCTCACCCTTGCCATTCCCAGGGAATGCAGGAAACTTATGAACTGTCCTGCCAACAAAGGTTTAACTGTGGGGCTGAAACTGAGATGCTGTTTGTTTGATATAAGCGTTCTGTTAGATCAATGAACATCATTTACAACATATGTATGTGTAACAGAAAGGAAGGTTTTGTGTTTGGAAAAATAATTTGCTACTTTAACAGGACTGCCATATATGTTTGACTAACCCACGTTTTCAGATGCGGTGAGAAGTATTCAGAATGGACCCGGTTGTTCTACACACTAGAGCTTTCCATTGATGCTGTACATGGGATAGGCATCACTGCCGAGCAGCAGCTTGGCTGGCATATAAAAGTCAGAAGTTAATCCCCAAAAATAAACCTCCTGACTATTAGTAGGACAACAAGATGCTATTTTTCTTCTCTTTAATTTTAGGGAGGGAAGTAACCTGAAAGGACAGGAGTTTCAAAGTACAGATTGAGGAGAAAAATCCTTGACTAATACAGCGAATGAGTTTATAATTTTTAGTGACTGTAATGAATATTTGCACAAAAAGACAACCTTACTCTAAGTATTCTTATGAGATCATGAGAAAAGAAGCTTGAAACTTAATTTCTCTTGACTCATTTAACATTTCAGTTATAATTTTCTTACAATATCATATAATTTTGTTTTCTGTTTATGTCATAACAGTAGGCAAGGGACATGAAAGGCAAGTGAAAAGAGGTTTAATCACAGGTAGAAATAAAGCATGTTTTGAGGGAGTGAACTGGTTGTTCTGAGAACTTCAGGACTCAAGGATGATAGAAGACTCTGGAAAGCAGATCAAGATTCTAGGTTCTTTGCTTTGCAGTTGCAGCATACAACATTTGGGTCCTTAAAGTTATGTCCTCTTTCAAGTTCTTATTGGTTTGTTTATGAAGTAAACATTATGGCCTGAAAAAATAGGTGGAAAGGAACATGGAGTAAATAGATTACGGATTTGTGAAGAGGTGTTTGAACACAAATTTTAAGGAATGAAAGTGTATATTACTGATCAGACTTTCTTCCAAACAGCTGCACAGCATTTTTAATTGACACCTCAGGTAGGATTCAACTGTGTTCCAGTTTTTTTCACTTCAAAAATAGTAGAAGGTCTTTCAAACAGCCTCTTTTCTGTTATTGTGTTACTACATTATCCCTAAATCAGTTAAATTTCTTGCCTCAGTTGTTTGTGTTGAAAGCAGCTCTGGTGCCATATTGGAGCATCTTAACTTCTGATTCTTTTTAAAACCGTCCAAGTTGCACTTACTTTATTGCAGTTTGAAAGCTAAGACTGTCACAATTGGCTGGGGTTCTGTGGTCATTTTGACCTCTCACTATCTCATGGTTCAAGATCTAGTAGCAGGCTTTGGAGATAATTCCTGCTTCAGCAGAACCATCCCAAGACCCTAGCCTCCATCCCATCTTTCAAAATCTTCAAAAAATAAGGTTATCAGGAATATCAGAACTGAATACTAAAGATACGCAGGCTACTTTGTATGCATCTGCCAAACACTTCTGCATTGGCAAATGCACAAAATCTTTAGAATTTGATCTTTAGAAACCACTGTTATTTTTTCTGAGTCTTTGATGCCTTTGAATAGGTTTTTCTCTTTGACAAGGGTTAGGGTCTATCTGAATATGTTGCTTTGCAAGTCCTAGGAGAGTAACTGGAAAATAATTCTATGTTGTCTAAATATGCTGAAGACTCCAGTGTATATTAAATAACTTTTTTTTTTTAAAAGAAAACTGTTGTATATTGAGGGAATAGGGAAATCATAGGACTGGGAGGGAATAAGAAATCAATTCAGTAACAAACTCTGTTTTGACCTTTTGAAAGATTCATTTAGCCCTAAGTTACACCGTATTTTCTGCCTGTTTTCTGTGTTCTTATGTAATTCTGCTCTTTTCCTCAGAAATTAATTTTCTTAGTTTGGGGAGCATTGAGTTATTGCTTTCTACAGCAAGTTCAAGGTTATCATGCCAACTGTTTGTCTCCTTTAATGTGGCTCTGAATTATGCATTATTATTATTATTGTTATTATTGTTTTGATTATTATTATTATTGCAAGAGGCTTTTTAAAAAACCACTATAGTAACAGATACTCTGAGTTAGAGTCATAATTAAGAAGAAACGTGTTTTACAGTAGGTAAAAGCTTACGTATATACTCACCCATGTGACTGATTGTTAGCATCAAAATGAAAACACACCCTTTTTGTATCATTATCTTTAGCTCCTAATGTGTGTTACTACAGAAGTCGTATCCACACTTATCCATTATTCTTAGGAAATTTCAAATCCCTTCAACTTCCAAGGGAGGTTATCCTCCTTAATCTCTAAGGAATTGAAAATCCCAAGGCAGCTAGGCTGTCTTTTACTTACTGCTGCAGTAACTGGGGTGCCTGACACTGACTTTTTGGTTAGTTTGCCTCTAAATTGTTTTGGGCAAGCATAACAACCTATAATTTTATTTAAATTATTAGATATTTCTTGGGTGTCTAGCAGTGGATTACTTCTTTTCCTTCTTGGAAAGATGGTGATAAACTACCTGGACACTTACAGAATTTTTAATGTTTTCCAAACTAGCTCATATAGTCCCCTTAGGAACTTTCCTAAGTGGATCAACTTTCCCTATGTACCTGTAAAGAATAATGCTATAGCTTACAACACAGTTCTCTCAGCTGGTTTGAGCTAAAAAATTCCTTCCAGTATACATTTCTGTTTGATAGTCATTTTAGGTTACCATAAGAACCAGTCAAAAATGGGGAGGGAGAGAATAACTTAAAACCAAATTGAATTATTTTTTATTTAAGTAAAGATAAAGGAAAAAATATTTTGAGTTTATAGACTGCTGATTACCTAGCATCATCACATGAAACAACACTGTAGTATTTGCTAACTCTTAAGAAATTTGTGTATAATTTCCAGACATAAAAATCTCATTAAGCTTAAGTTATCATTGATAGCAGAGGTCAGTCGTTTAAATGTGGAAGGGAGTATTATGGGTAGATTGTAACTCTCTTAGAAAAAATTCCTAAATCTGGGTGTTAATGTTAGACCAATAAAAAAGCCAAAAAGAAGAAGGCATGTCAAAGATGGAATACAACCCCAGGTGTCTCTGACTAGGCTTGGATTTAAAGCTACCCTGTGGAGTTTCTAATCAGAATATGTTCAGGTTGCCCTCTTATTTGTAGTGACATGGTTTGGAGCCCAAACACAATTATTTTGTGTTCTCATTCTGTTACTTCATAATTTATTTTCTCCCCAGGATGATATGCCTCATATTCCTTAATAAAGTCAGCTCAGATGATATAAATTTATCCCCATCATCCCATTACCCATCATCAAAGAGCAGGCCCACTACTGTCTGACCTCACACTTTTTTCCAGCCAGAGACTATCTGATGTGACCTGACTTAGTTTAATTTTAGTTATCAGGCGTGTTTTTCAAGATAGGCAGCTACTGTAACTTAACAGACTGATTTCTAGAAGACGCTGACTCTGGTGGAGACCACGTTTGAGCCCAGAAGGACATTTGTACAGAATCAGAAGAACATTTTATGCTATTAGTTGCTAAAGAAGCTTGGCATTTTTTACTCCTGAGGAAAAAAGGAATACACCAACTGATTTCTCACCAAAATGGCAAAAACATTTCAATGTAAGTCATGATCTCCCTCAACCATTTTTGAACTGCAAAGTAAGCATTTGGGCATTTTTATTAACATAATCAACAAAATTACATTACCTTTTAAAATTAGACTCTTCCAAAGCATACCCACCCCTTCCCCAGGGTAGGTCACTGCAGTTTTCAGTTTAGTGATCCTTTTCTGTCCTGAGGTAGAACAGGTGAAATTAAAGTGTGCGACTAATTAATACAGTAACTTAAACACAGAGCAATAAATCAGACGTGCCTTGATTGTCTACTTTGTATTTTTTCGTATGTTAGTTTGCCTGTTTTATCCTTTCAAGCCTACTAGCACTGCATATTTGAGGGTCAGGAGTGTTTCAGAGTAAGAGGCATACCCCATAGTATTTAATTGTCAGGTTCTTTTACTTTTTAAATGTCATTTCAGGATAGTGCTGGGTGTATGTCTTATCTGCCCACTCTGAAGACAGGTCTATTCTGCATCCGTTTTTGGAGGTCTCAAGCTCATGTTATGAGGGTAGGTTAAGCTCCAGGGTAGGGAAAGAGCTGAAGTGTTTTCTATACCCTACCTTAAGACCTGCCTTTTTTATCTTTGGTTTCGTGCAGACTGGATCTGGACAAAGCTTAACTGCTGCAACTTAGATCATCACCAATTCTCTTGAGCTGGTCTTTTTCTGAATCACAGTACTGGTGCTTTTAAGAGGGAATTAGTCAGACTTAGGTATAAGTTCATTCTGCCTTAAACCTTGAAAGGTTGTGGGGTTTTTTGTGTGGGGGTTTTTTGTTTTTGTTTTTGTTTTTTATTTTTTTTGTTATAACACAGTTGGGAGAAAGTAAATATGTTAAGAAAGGAAAAATAGTGTACATGACATAGAAAAGAGAAAGGATGTTGGGGTAGCATAAATCTTTAGGTATAATTAGTTGCCTTCAGTAGGAGCAGCAGTTGATCAAGTGGCTCAGCTGTGGTGTATTAGTGTTACCAGCTGAGTTCCAGGCAAAGTCCTGTGTGTTTTCTCCTCAGCTGCAGGGATAAGGAAGAACTGAAGTTTGGCAGATGCTACTGAGAAGTGGAAAAGATATGAACAAAGAGAGAGATTCAGCAGAAGCAGCCACTGTTTTATCACCACTGCTAGACTTGATAAAAGCCTCCCCATATAAGCTGCCTGTGTCCAAGATTTATATCTCAGCTGCAAGTTGTACTGGAGCAGGAACAACCATACCTCAGGGTTATGGTGGGTTTATCCACTCAATGCCCCCCCTTTTGCTTTTTTTTAAGTGAAAGAGGTATAGGGGTAGTTACACGGATTTTGAAAAAATGCATTTGTAAAAATACAGAAGCTGCATTTGTATGCAAAGATATAGTCTTTTATTTTAAGACGCAGATGAGTGAGAGCCACCTGCGTTTGAACTGTTGGGAATAGCATGCTGCAGCACAGCGCTGGGCTGAGTCGCAGAGTCTTTGAGGTGGGAAGGGAGTTCTTGAGCTCGACCAGTACAACACCCTTGCTGAGACTGGTTTTCTTTAATTTAGGTACAAGGCATTATACATTCAATGGTGTCCTGCAATTCAAATACTTTATAATGTCTTCTGGAAAACCTTTGCCAAAGAATTGGAAGAGAAACAAGCAGAAAACAAAACAAGTTCAAGTAAACAATTTACATTCCTCACACTCCTGTGAAACTAACACCTTGCACCATGTAGCAAGTAGGTTAGGAGGTTTTTTGGCCATCATTTGAAGAATGAGTGTTATTTTTGTAGGTGTTTTTAGGGATGCAGTATGGGGGCAGAAAAATCACATTCTCAGATGCTATTTGAAACTCCGAAAGAGGGAGATAGCACTCAGGAGTCATGAGAAGAATCGGTAATTTACATTGAAAGCTGAGTCAAAAAGTGCATTGATTTTCAGTTCTCCAGTATGTGACAGTCATGTTACAACCTTTCACAAAGTCTAGCACCATGAACATTTCATCAGTAATTGTCCTGCACTTGGTCTATTGCGCAGGTAAATCTCTGAGCTCTTGTGCCCCACACTGAAATTCTATGGCTCAGCCTCACAGGGGAGCTGAGGTCCCCAAGGCTGCCTGCTGGGCAAGGTTATTTCCAGAAGGTTCCTTCATCACAGTGTGCTTCTAGAAGTCCTGAGGCCCTAAGCTGAAGGGCTTTGGGAAGTAGTAAATACACCTTAATTATATGTGAAGACAATGCAGAGCAGGGACAAGCCTCAGTGCCATATCTTGGTATGCCAGCTGTATTAAAACCAGGGCCTTTTCTTACTGAACCTTCCAAATGAATATTAGCAAGGTCAACAGTACACACCTGTATTCAATTATCCAGAGTTTTAAGATTAAATGGCATATTTTGGACTGATGTGTCAGAAAAAAAGCTTGAGACTGCGTTCACCCGTAGCTTGACTTAAATCCTCTCTGGGCAGAAGTGAAACTGAGGGTGTTCAGGTGCTGACTGTTCAGAAATTGTTTTCTTAATGTTTCCTATCTATGAAGCCAAGTGCTAAGTCTGTTTGAAGCCTTACTGAGGAAGCAAAGGACATTGAAATGCTTCCATTTAAAAATTTCATCAGGAACATGATGGATGAAAATTGATTTCCTGTCTGAGTCAAGGAACAAGAGTGGCTACTTCTTTCCCTTTTTATCATCTGCACTTCTCTTTAACAAGTGAAGCCCCTCGAGTCCATTACTACATCTACCTGCTTTTATTTTCCTCTTTTTCAAAAAAGTTCTGTCCATATGTTTTGAGAGAAAAGCTTGACAATATGCATCTTAAACTCTCGATGCTTAGGAAGGCAAATTAAATAGATCCCACTACGTAGTCCAGTGCCTTCAGATATTCTCATTACTGTCCATGTCAGACTGCCTCAACAACCCTGAGCCAGGGAAGTTGAAACTGTCCCTGTGTATGGTCTTTGGAGAGGAAAGTCTGACTGCAGCATGCAATACAGAGGCACAGCAACTTCTCAGAACATGGGCAGGGTTGAAAGACACAAGAAGGACATTTGTTATAGTTAAACAAATCTGCCTGAGTTATATTTTAATTTAGCGAACTGATGGGGTGTTTTAAGCAAAGTACTTGATGCGAAACAGAATCTCCCTATGCTCTACTTCCCCAGGGATTTAAAAGGAGCCTGCTGCTGTTTTTCACCTTGAGTTTCCACCTCCTTGTGCTGTTTCTAAAATTTTTCCCTGTTCATCTCTTTTCCATGATCTTCTCTGCTTTCTCAAACCCTCTCAGTGAGATGCTTGCTGTTAGTTGTGTCTTCCCATGTGGATCCTGCTTTGTAGATATCTTCTTCTCAAGCTGTCTTGCTTATGTGTCACTTTTCAGGAGCTATCATGTGTCCAGTTCCACCAAGGGATTTAAAACAGGCTAGGATAAGAAACAAAGTTTACCTGTTGGCAGCAATGACACTTTAGGATGGACAACAACCTTCTCATTATTTTTTAACTGATACTAACTCTTGGTAAGCCTCCTGGGTCATCCTTCTTAACAAAAGATGTAAGAAATTAATCTCACTGCTTAGTCTCAGAAATACAGTGTGATTCTGCAAGGCTGCTGTCTGCAGAAGCTCAGGATTTGGTCAGAACTGATGTGCGAACCCCGCTCACACCTTGCCACATGCAAATTGAAATAGTGAAGTGCCTGCATGCAATACAGTGTGTGGCACAAGTGAACTAAGCAGATATCTTTACAAAGCAGTCCCTGCCCTCTTCTATGTCAGTTTTGCACAGTCCATCCCAAAACTTTTCATACAGCCTCTCTTGTTACAATATTCCTCAAACACTGGACATTCCTGTTCATTTTCTGGACAAAACCAAACCAAACTAAGACAAAATAATCCTTGCTGGTCCCTTTCAACTCGGGACATTCTATGATTCTATGAAAACGTATGAAAACCTTCCAAGAACAACCATGCTGTGGTACTGCCTACCACTGTGAGAACCCCACACAAATAGGTACAAGGAGCCAGTTAAAAGTTAATGCATTCAGCAGAACAAAGAGTGAATGAAAAGATTTTTTAAAATTAATATAGTCAGAATTGTTTTTCACATTTAGAAAAAAAGGAAAATTTCATCTTGAATAGCCTTATAATCTGGTTTTGGAAAGTATTTGGAAAAATATTTTCCAAAACTATTTGGAAAAATATTCTTTACGAATACAGAATGTTTTTAACCAGCATACCTAGATTTTTACTTCGTAACTGGCAAACCCTAACTGTAAGAAAATTTACATTATATACTTTTATATCTGAAGAAGTTTATTTTACTCAGCTATTGAGGGCAACAGGCAGGGAGGTGCTCTCAGACATATCCCAAACTGTGGTTGCTGGGGAGGTTGAGCAATGTGCTGCAGAGAGTGCATGCTTTCAAGTAGCCTTTTACATTTACCACCACTGGAGACAAAATACAGGGCTATGCAGTTGCGCTGAATCAGAATGCATTTTCTGTGTTACATATCTACTTTGTTAATATTGTAAAGATTAAATTCACATGAGCACTTTGAGATCCTTGGATGAAATGCTTGTTATTCTCAGTGCAACAGTCACCAGATGGTAGTGTTTAAGTCTTATTTGGTATGCAAATATTTCACAGTCTTTCCAAGAATATTATAATTTTTTTTTGCTGCAGGATTTTTTGCTTTGTTTAGGTTTAGGTGTAAACCACAGAAAGTAGCACAAGAGTTTTTAAAATGGTGGGCTATTGGTTAAGAAGCATTAGTAGCTGGTAGAGGTTCATTTCAGAGCCCTGTAGGGACTTGGTTTCACAATTGGGATGTATACTACAGATAAATACATCTTGTTGTAAAACATCAATTCTCCACATTGCTGACTTGCTCTCCTGTACAGTTGGCAGAACTACAGTATCTGCTAGTAGGGCAGTGACAGAAGATTGGGGGTTTTCCCCATGTGCTGTTTTCAGATTGTATTTTGTGGTCTCATGTTTGCGGCACCAGGGTTATTGGAGAAACTCCTTGCATAACATCTTCTGCAGTTGTGTTTCCCCTTCTGCAGTATACGCATGTGTCTGGGGAAAGAGCATGACATCAATTTCAACTTGTTGGATTCCTGAAATTAAAATCTTTACTTCTCCAGAACAGAAGAGGTCAGCTCTCTGCCACTGCAGGCTCCTCAGTTACATGCTGGTATATACTGTTCTTCTCCTACAGCCTGGATTCCAGTAAGTTCTGTATCACGTGTTTAGGTACTTTAGCCTTGCACTTAAAACACAGGCATTTCCTTGGTGTGCATTATTTGGACTACAGGTTCTGAATGTCAGAACAGTGCTATTTGGTATCTGCTCCTCTCTGATGGATAGAGGACGGTAGAGAAGAGGAGGAATCATGTATGCCTGTTGTGAAAAGCTGTAATCAATGCAATCAATTTCTTCCAGTTCATTTTTTGTTAAGGTTATTTTTTCTATACCAGTTGTGACCCATTCATTGGTTGTGAAGGGCTTTGAGGAAAGCCATTAAACACTCATGAATTAGTGGCATTAGTGATTTTATACATGTTAATGGACAACATACATCAAGGTGTTGCAGCTTGCAGTCACTTTTTTTCCTTATGACATAGCAGTGCTGGCTGCGGAGGAAAAGCATGGAGGTGCTTTGATCCAGGGACGAAAATATCATGAAGCCCTGTTGAATTGAAGCAGTTATCATGGCAGTGCTGCAGTCCCAGCTGTCTAGCTAAATCTCTAAACGCCGTTTCTGAGTCCTGAATGCTCTCAAGTTTCAGAAGCACACATGCTAGCCCTGGTTTCCCTAGCAAGGCTGTAAAGCAAAGACATTTTTCTAGGGATAGCTGAGTTGTCACAAAGAGATGCCCTTTTTAGTTCTCAAGTAATTTATACTTATGTCAAAAGCTCAACAAACCTTTGTATACCATCAGTGAAAAGACATACTCTGGATAGGCTGCTGAGCTATTAAAGAAACAGATTTAGACAGACAGCATCTAGACCTTCAATCACTCTACGTTTTAGAATTTCACACAAAAGCAGTGCACACCAGTCAACTAAAAATCCTCTTTGTTCCACTGAACCCTTAGTTACTGTAAAGCTGTTTTCTTTCACATGTACATTGGATCTGTAACACAGCTGTAAAAGAATGTAAGCCGAAACACAGAGGGAGGGAAAAAGACAGGGAGGGGATGAACATATGAGGATACCTTAAAGATCTCTCCTTTTTATATTTTGAAAATGATCATCAGCATGTTAGGCACTGCATGGGGGGACACATTTTGGCCAGGCTTATATATGTACTTTTACTGGAGTTACTTGGGATGGAAGCTGGCCGAATCTGATCTTGCATTGCAAAATCCTTTTTGCCAGGAAACACATTACAGTTAGCAGGGCACCTATCCTTTCGCTTAAACATCCTCGTGAGTGCTCAAGATTTCTAAGGATGGCTTAGTTTAGGAAGGATTCCACTTATTTTTTTATGTGAAATGCTATTGTCTAGGTAGCTATCAAAAATCTCATTAATGTTCCTTTTAGAAAGAGGCCAGAAGGATCATAAAACGTATGCACTGCTGTAGTTGAGTCAGGATACACTTCTCTGCAGAGGCTTTGGAGTCAGGTGTTCACACTGATTTTGGGGGTGGCTACATTTCATTTTGAAGTCTATGCATGACTAGACTAGATTCTGGATTTGCTGGAAGAGTTTGCTGAAAGGAGTAGAATAAGACAAGGTGACCTGCTCCTTGTGAGCTGGCTATTGCTGCCTCGGAACCAGGACCATTTTTTCACTAGAACTGTGGATGGCTGGTCTGCAAATGAAAGGATCAATAATTATTTCTTACAATAAAACACACCTGATCTTCTATCTCTCCCTTCTCTCAAATCTGGCCGCAGTACCTGTTTCACACTCAGCCTGCCTGATGTCATCAACCCCAGCTATGATGATGTCCATGCAGATGTGTCCCCAATCGTCTGTAACAGGAAAGCAGATGTTCTTGCCAAGTTAACCTGGTGAGCTGTACACATATATAAGGAAACTTTTTGAATTTGAAACTTGCTGGCTTGTAGCCACCACATGTCCTTGCAGATTTCTCAAAATTAATGTAAAATAATAGGACCTAATCTGGAAATTTTCCCCACCTTTGTGTTTAGGGAGACTCTTTTTAAATCCCCACTGATTCAGTCACAATTCAAATTCAGAAAGTCACGGTGCTCTGTATTGCCCTCACAAGGAAAGGTTCTTTTGGATTTTAGTGTAAAACTCTAACACATGAGAGATCTAGGTGTTACCAACAGAATGCAAGCTAGTCCTTACAGTAATTTCACTGAAAGTAGCTAACTGCATATGAGATCGTAAAGATTTCAAAAAACATAGGAAGAAAAACTAATAAACCTATTATACTCCTCACTCTCCCGGACTAAGGGGGAAAGCAGTTCACATTGGAGATAATGTTAAAAACCCCCATTCATGGCTTTGCCAAATGATATGTACATACCACACTGAAAGGTGTGACTCCAGCTAGTTTTTTTGCTGATGGTCTGGGGGACACATCACATCAGGGCAGGACTCAATGTGGATGAGGTGTTCCAGGTCCTGTACAGGTTTTGTAGGGGGTATACAGTTTTCAGTGCTGAAGCTAGTTCAAATCTTGCTTGGGACCTGTGATAACATGTTCCTCTGAGGTAGACTTATTATTACCCAGCCTAGAGCAAAAACTAACATGAGCAGATGACTGGAGAGTGTAGAAGAACTAGAGCACATCCTGTCCACAGTTACCTGGAAAAGAGCATAGAGCCTGGAACAAGCTGCATTTATCAAAAACATTTATTGCTTTTGCAGGAAATCTTTTGCACTTCAACAAGTTATGTGAATGTGTTGCACTGTGATTGTATAATAGTATGGTATAAAATTCTGGCACATGTGGTAAAATTTGCCTTGTGTCTTTATCTGACATAAGAGGGAGAGAGGAGGGAGGAGATCCAGATCTCATGGGAGAAATGTTGCTATGACAATTTACACTAGCTAAAAATATACTCATGAACACTTAAAAGCCAAGCTAGTAAAAGCGATTTTCCCATTCCAGGATAAAACTGAACAGTTTATTGGAAGTTCAGAAATGAGTAATTCTGTGGAAGGTGCTTTGGCCTTGAGTTATGTCTCTACAGTCAAATAATTTATTCTCTGCAGTGAACAGTAAACAATTAAAATTTTGAGTTGTATAGAAAATATATAGGGTTTGTATAGGTTTTCTATGAGTGAATTGCAAGCTATTGCATTTGCCAGTTTTTCTGAGCATGTGAAATGCTGTCTGTGTGCTGAACTCCCAGGGACCAGCAATACAATGATGCTGCTGACAAAATGAGATCTTCTAGGTCTGCTGAAAGATGTGATATGACTTTTTCAATCAGACAAGCAAAGATATGGCTGTGTAAATCATTATGTCGTGTGCAAACAAGAAGTGTGCAGGAATAGTTTTCCAAATGTCTCTGTCAGTATTTTTACAGTACCATCATCTGCAGAGTGGGATGCAGTTCTGGTTCCTAAATCAGTTTTTCAGTTGAAAACACAACTGAGGATGTGGCAGGTCACACATACACCTCCTTCTTGTCACAACATTTCTTGTACTTGGGTATCATATACCCAGTGATGGAGAAGGCAGAGTTGTTACTTTGCCCCTCTAATGTAGGTAAAACCAAATATTCTGAAAGGCAAAGAGGAGTATTTACATGGCCTAAATTCTAGCTCAGACCCTGTGCCTTAGCATTTGCTTGTGGCTGGACATAGGTATTCAGTCCTCAGATGAATCACCGTTTGAAGGGATCTGCCTATCTCTGCTGAATGCCAGGAGCCAGCAGTACCACGCCAAGCAGTGCTCCTCTAATTTGGGATCCCTAACAGTGTTTACATTGTGAGACCCCGTAATTCACTGCAGGCTCTAGCTTTCCAAAGCCTTGCTGAGGGCACATGGGATTTCCCACCACCTTTTCAAAATGCAGCTCAAATCCCTAAAACTGCTTCATTAACAGTCATTCCCCTTATATCTGCATCCTCTAGTTTTATCAGCTAAACAAAGGACATTTGAACCAGGCTGGCATACAAGTCTCAAGGGTCACAGAAAGAAGGCCTCAATTATATGCAGGTGCCGGACCCTAGTGTGTGGCCTGATGACCTGCTTCTGTCACAGGCCTCTAAATCAGATGACCAAGACAGAGAAATCCTGTAAGTATGCCTAGAAAAATTTACTGAGGCTTTTTACCATTTTTGCACATTCTCTGAAATTCACATTAGAGGATGCAGTAACAAGAGACTGAACTTTTCATTTTTCTGGTGTTTGGGAGAAAGCATATGCTACAGAAGAATGGAGACATACAAGTGAGAATTGAAAAGAAGTGAGTCAAACTTGAATCACCCAGCTGTTCTACTTGCTGGCTGAACTGCTAAGCAAAATTCCCTAGACTCTGTCTATAGGAGGACAGACCAGATAATAATAATAATAATAATAATAATAATAATAATAATAATAATAATAATAATAATAATAATAATAATAAGAAGAAGAAGAAGAAGAAGAAGAAGAAGAAGAAGAAGAAAAAGAAGAAGAAGAAGAAGAAGAAGAAGAAGAAGAAGAAGAGGAAGAAGTTAGAAATATCCATTAAGCACTGTACCCAGAGTAGTCCCTTTATTTTTATCCAGGTCAACAGTTAGATGTTTGACTTTGCCTTCCTTTTCTTCTGTCTCTTTCAGATTAGGATGCATAAAACTCAATGTGGTAACCTGCTTTTACTTAGTGCATCCAGCCTTTCAAATTATTGTGTGGGTGTAAAAATTTGGCAGAAGCAAAATTCTTTTTCTTGAAATACTGAGTATTTATCAGCAAACAATCTGAAAATAATTTCACAGTCCTGCACTTCTGTTTCATTTAATGCAGCCAGAGAATAAAATCTGATTTTGTGTAATTTTTATAGTCTTCTTGATTTTATCTAAAAACCACCAGATCACTCGGGAAAATGAAAGCCTCAGTGCTTTCCTTGCTTTCTTTTTTAAGAGGTATGTTATCAGTTCTATAAAAGTTGATAACTTACCTTCTTCATTTTCTTTCAGCTTGAGTTCTCCTATGCATTTATTGTTGAGAGGAGTGATATCCTTGATTGTGTGTTAAAACCCATCCTGGTACATTATTTTGTTCTTACACAGCATTTTTCTTCATGTTGTAAGGTCTACAAGCATTTGTCATGGCTGGCTGTCCCATTGGGGTAGAGCTCTGGATATGTGTACATGTATGCTTGCCTCCAAGGTGAGGTACGTTTTTGCAGGGATAGCATTGCAGTGCTGATCCCCCAGGTCTTGTGTGCTGTTGACTTAGCCTGAACTTTTCACACACCCTTTCTGCACACTGCAAAGTTCCTTATGTGTTTTTATGTAGCTCACAATCCTGTCCGTAGATGGTCCCTTTACACTCACTCACCTAGCAGGGTTTATCATTCCCTGAGGATAAATTGCAAAAGGGTGCTTAGTGCTGTCAGTGTGGGGATCACCTAGCTGCCAAGTTGAAGGATGGATGTTCTAGCATAGTTTGGGACATAATCCTAACCCATTAGTTCCTGCAGAGTAGGACCAAAGAGATACATGTATTGTTCCAGGTCTGCAGAAAGCTAAAGGAAATTGGAGGAGAGGAAAATGGGAGAAGTTAATCGATGAGGCTAGACACTTTTCTTAGAAATACACAACAAAGCAGTGGATAACTCTTACAGAAGCCTGTCACCATGACAAAATCAATTATCTGTACTGTCAGGAAGGCTGGATGAGGACATACCAGTGTAGGCACAGTGCAACCTTCTCTCACTGCAAGCCATTTGATTGCCACCTCTTATCACTACCCTTTATGTCCACTACCACATTAAGAGGGTAATGATACTTTCAGTCTAAATGCCTATTTACAGATCTTTATGAGCAAGATGAAAAAAATTTTGAAGAAATCTAACTGAAACTAGAATTTTCTTTCCCAACACAGAAAAGGCTGTCCCTTGCTGTTACAGAGACAGCCAAATCCCGATCACAAGGAATACTTAAAATGTTCGTGTCTTTATGATAAGGCCTTTTATATGAAAAATCAAAATGTCAAGGGATTTCAGTGTACATATTTCAGTCTGTGGTTTTTATGAGTGTCATGTATGGGTACAGCCAGCAAAGTCTGTATAGAAATAAGGCCAAATCTTGGGTTTATAAAAAAGAGGAGAGAACATTGAGTTACTTATAGCACTCTGAGGCTGTCACATGCTGGTGCTTCAGAATTCTGTATTGAAGAGTTTTGTCACAAGTGTCCTTGAAGTCTTGAATTACAAAGATTTTCTTTTATATTGGTATTCCTAATAGTGGGAGTTGCATATCAGTCAGCTTGGAAAACAGGCTAAATATAAGCACACCTTTTGAATGCCTGAATTGGAGCTATTGTCCCAGGAAGCCAATTACTTGATGTTAGCTGTGCCTCAAAGAGACATAAGGAAGCTTAACTCTTCTTCCCCTCTCCTTTTGCTGGTGGAAGGAAATCAAAGGCCCAGGCTAACGTGCTGTGCTGCTACAAGGACACTGGTAGCACTAGGAACTGTCAAAAACGGGAAACTTTGAAACTCTGTACGAGGCTCCCGACTGCTTACACATCTTCAGCACAGTATTTTCTTTGACATAATATTGCTTTTCAAAGTAGCAGAAAGGAGTCACTGTAAATTATTTCAAAAAGAATGCTTGCAGTATTGTATGGTACTGTATTGCTTTGATTTTTTTCTGTATTGTATTGATGTTCTGAGGTAGGCAGCTGGCTATCGGTACCACAGGAACCCATGTCATCGCCCAAGATGGGTGCTGGTGTTTGAGAAAATGTACTCAACGTAAGTATAAATAAAATGCAGTGCAGTCCCATTAAAACTGGAGTCTGTCAGCATCAGGCTAGGAGAACAAAGACCTAAATAGTATAAACTCAAAAGTTAAGCACCAGCACCAATAATCTGGGTAGGCAGGGCAGAGAATCCTGTCCCCAAAGTGTTTGGCTTGCAGGCTGGATTTCTTTTTCACACCAAGCTTTTTAAATTTACCCTTATTTCTAAACAGGCTAAGGTGTCAGAGCTCAGGTAGGTCCTTTCTGGTGGTCCTATCCATCCTGTCTTGGTGTCGTTACCTTGACATATATTTTTGCATAGTTTTGCCTCGATTGTCTGTCTTGTTGTGTCTGATGGTGTAAACTATGCCTAGAGCTGCCAGTGCTAATGCATTCAAGAAAGGCCCTCACTACACAGAGTGCATCGGTGGTGGTGTATTTGCAATTCCAGTCTGTCTGGATGCCTGGGATAAGGTAGGGACAATGATACTGCAGCACTGAGAAGGCTGGGTTTTGTTACATTGGCTTTTCAGGGCAAACATAGAATTGCATCATTCTGTATAAGGGAAAGGTAATGAGGGAAAAGCAGAATGAGAAACCTTGCAACGGCAGGGCAAGAGTATCAACAACAGTTAGGAAGTGGAGGAGTGGGAAGAAGCAATAACCCTTTTGACTTATGCACACAAGAAATTAGCAGCCTGAGAACACCAACTGTTGCCTTCCCCAGAAAGAAAAAGGAGATGTATTTTTGCATTGCCTTGAAGTATGCCAGGCAGAGCACCAAGGTCGATGATGATTAACTTAATGACTGGGACTGTGGAGGGGAAGGGTAGTTACAGCTTCATTCCCACTGTGCCTGCAGACGTTCTATCCAGGCAGTTGTCTCTGCTCCAGTTTCTCTGAGAGGAACTGAAATGCCTTGTCCTAAAGGGATGTTGTGAAGACAGGGCGTTGCAAAGAGAGGATGCAGGTCAGTCCCTAGCTCCCACTGCTGTGCTTCGGGGTTTATACGTGATGGTGTTAGGATGGATGGATGTAATCCTCTCTGCTCAGGTCCTAGTGCGGGGCTGGGACCGGAAGGTGATGTTTTACCTCCCTTGTTGAAACCCAGGCTGGATTTTCTTGGAATTGATCTTGCCTTGCTGAATTACTGGTAAAAGGCAGATGCTTCTGAGTTAAAGAAGTGGACTTGCTTTTGCCACAGAGAGTTACAACATTGTACAGCATATGGGTTATCTGTTGCAGGTCAGCATTAATCATATCATAGAATCATAGAATCATAGATGCCAGGTTGGAAGGGACCTCAAGGATCATCTGGCCCAACCTTTCTTTGCAAAAGCATGGTCGAGACAAGATGGCTCAGCGCCCTGTCCAGCTGAATCTTAGAAGTGTCCAATGTTCAGGAACCTGCCACTTCCCTGTGAGATTATTCCAATGGTTGATTGTTCTCATTGTGAAAAATTTTTGTCTTGTGTCCAGTTGGAATCTCCCCAGGAGTAACGTGTACCCATCACCCCTCATATTTTCCATGTGACTCCTTGTAAAAAGGGAGTCTCCAACTTCTTTGCAGCCACCCTTTAAATACTGGAACATGGTGATAAGGTCTCCCCTAAGCCTCCTTTTCTCAAGGCTGAACAAACCCAGTTCTCCCAGCCTATCCTCATACGGCAGGCTTCCCAGTCCTTTGATCATCTTTGTGGCCCTTCTCTGGACCCTCTCCAGCCCCCCCCCCCGCCCCTTTTTTGTATAGCAGGGACCTAAATTGAACAGAGTATTCCAGGTGTGGCCTGACAAGTGCTGAGTAGAGTGGGATAATGACTTCTTTATCTCTGCTGGTGATGCCTTTGTTGATGTAACCCAGCACCCTGTTGCCTTTCTTTGCCACAGCAGCACGCTGTTCATGCCTATGGAGCTTGGTGTCCACCAGGACTCCCAGGTCCCTTTCCACAGAGCTGCTCCCCAGTCAGGCAGGTCCCAGCCTGTGCTGCATTCCTGGATTACGTTTTCCCAAGTGGAATACCTTACATTTGTCTTTGTTGAACTTAAATCATAAGCTGTTTCCTGCTTCTCCATGTAGATTTCTAAATGGGCGCATCTCCATGTTTTTTGTTCCATTTCTAGAGCTGCTATAATATGCCACCTGGTGTAGATCATGAGAAATCAACTTTTAAGCTTTCCCTGTTCAGAAAGTAGTGTTGCTTTATAAATTCAGAAAGCAAATTTTGGCTTCATTATATATTTTAAAATTAGGATCCTTGGTTAGGATCCTCGGTTAGGATCCTCAGTTTCCTTCTGACACATGCTGAGAATTGCTTCAACTTTCTTATTTCAGTGTTTAACAGAGATGTATACATTGGATGCTGCCTGTTAATTATTTCTTTTATGGCAAAATAGTTTTAATAATGCATCTGACTAAAACAGACAGCCTTTGCCACAGGTTGGTGAGTACTTCTGAAATAAGTGTTTTAAATGGAAAAAGAACCCAAAGTATATGAAGGTCATCCTTTTGCCTTCTGGTGTCATCCTGAAGCAGTTCTCACACCTCACTGACATTTGGTAGCACGGCTGTAAGCAACGATGGATCTCTTAATTTTAGAGTTGTCAAGAAAGGTCTCAATTTTCTAAGTTTTTTTTTCTTTTCCCTCCACTCACACCAAGAAGGGCAGGAGAGGCTCTGATCCGGCCAATGTGTGGGTACAGGTTGCTTCTTTCAGGTAGAACTGATGGCCTTAGGGTGACCAGGGTTGTCAATACAGCTGTTTGGGAAAGAGGCTTTATGCAGGGATTTGGGCTGACCTATGACTCAGTCCTTCAGTTCCCTGCTCTTGGACAGGTTGCTCAGGTGCAGATCCTTGAGCATGTGTCTTTGAAATAAACAGATTATCCTAATGGCAGTCACATGCCTAAACACCTTTTGAGTACCTAATTCTTATAACTCTTCTATTAAGTAGGTGAACTATTCTGCCTTTTCTCCCTGTGTTGTTGTGAGATAGAGATGTGCCAATTTGTGAGGAGACCTGGTACAAAAAGTAGGATCAGAGACCTAATGCGTAGCTGTTTCAACAGGGTGTTATTGTTCTTACTGAATCTGAAGATGGATAATCACATAAGAAAGTGTGTTAGCACTGAAAGACTGAAACTGTAGTCATGGTAAATGTGTACAGTCCTATTGCCATTTTTCTTAGAGAATGGCATAATGGTTTTCTGAAATAGTCTTTAGAGCTTCAGTTTGATTAGATTTATGCTTTTACATGGGTTTTTGTTTTATTTCTAAGAAGGTTGCAAATTAAGAACTCTGGTGTTTCTTATCATTACCAGATTTTTTTCTGCCTTTTAAAACAGAGATTGTTGCAAACCCTGTGATGACCTTCATAGCAATGCAGGTCAAACATCTCCACTGCAGTTACTCAATCCTTGCAGATTACCCCTATGGTGAATTAATTCTTTACTGTGTTTAGTTGTCAGTCTTGCAATTGTTATAGCTCTCCCACACTGCTACTGAAGACAGAAGTGTCTGCTATTAGGAACCAAGTAGTGTTATTTATCACTAAGTACCACTGTAATACTTACTCGTGCTGTCCTTGATACTTATTAGTCTTTTCCTTGAGTAAACACCTGTGGAAGACAGATTTGTCAGTGAAGATCTGCCACTAGCTGCCATGGCTTGCTGGCTAATATTGCAGGACAGCATGGGGGATGTCACCAGTGTGGTCTCTGATGTTTGCTCAGTGTCTCTCTTATTCACCAGCTCAGTATGAATTCCATATCTATCAGTCTTATTACCTAGTCATGTTTCAGAGCACTGGCTTCTTTTTACCCTACCTTTGTTCCATGGAAGTGGGAAGTGGGAAATGTGCTAAGAAAAAAAACAAGTTGGCACCAAGTTTCTGAAATAAAATCAAGCAACAGAATTTTCTCGAAATTTTGACAAGACTGCCAGCCTTGCATAAAACTGTCAGTTTCTTACAGAGTCTTCTCCAGTAATGATAATAGATTAATAGAATGAGAATAAGTTGCAGAACTCTAGCAATCCAAAGAGTGCTAACTCAGCAATGAATTTTGATTTTTGCTTTAGTAACCAAGGTTTGACTGTCAAAAGCCCTTTCTCTCTTTTTTCAAAGCTTGTGAATGAGTGAGCTTCAAAGCTGACTGAAGATAACTGAAGCTAGTTGTGGAGTATTCTCCCTGAAAAGCTGTGCTCCAGTGTCCTGACATGCTGAATGCTGAGTAGCTCTGATACCTGTGAGAATAAAATACCTGGAAAAATCATCTTTAAATTTTCATCAATTCTTTTACCCTTACTGTTAAAAAGATTGGTCTAATGTAAAGTATCTGACTTGAGATATGTTCCTTGTCAGCAGTAAACTATTTGTTTCCATGGTAGAATTGGTGGGGATAATTAGCTCTTTTTTTCATGTATGAGGTCTGACCAGCTGATTGTCAGTAGTCCAAGTATACATCTGACCAGCCAACTGATACCATTTTCAAATAAAAACACTCATTTTACTGCTGGTAGAGACTTGGGCCTTTGCAAAGACCCATTTTTAGAAATACACTTGATTGCCCCTCTTGATACTTAGCAACATCCCTCTGTTTTGTCATGATTGTTATGATAGCCTTCCAGCAACAGTAGTGCTGGCTCACGTTTTTGTCACTAGAAATCTTTCTTTCCTTTTGGAAGGTGTATTTTATTTGGTACCCTCTTTTCCCCTGCTTCTGATCCATTGTTTAATACTTCACTGCTGAAAATGCTTTTAAAAAAATTAACGGTTTATTAGAAGGGTGGGAGGAAGGAAACGTTAGAGAGCATGAATCCCTCTAAAAGAGAGGAAATTGGGAGATAAATAGGTTCATGAGTTGAAAGAGCACTAGTGCCTCCTGGGGCATTTTGGGAAAGGCAGCTGAAATCCTTTGGGTGTTACTGCAATCAAGTACCCCACTGCATTAGAAGATATGCACATGAAAGTCCTGCTGAGGACTTTCAAAAGTGACCACACTATTTGGGAACCCTGCTTGAGGTGTGTCGAAAGCACCTAAATGAAGGCACCCAGTGTTTCTGGTCACTCTTCAAAGCCTTACATCACCAGTTTGTAGTTCTTACTGGGCTTCCCTGAACAACTCAGAGTTGTAATGATTTAAGTAACTTGCAGCTGCAGGGAAAGATTGATTGAATAAAGCTTCAGGCCCAATTCTGAGCTTACTTGTGGAAGCTGGTCTCACACCTCGAGCCTTGCAATAGCCACTGCAAGCTGTTTTGCATGGGTATCTCCTCAAACACATGAATGCTCATCTCAGCTGATGATTTTATCTTTGCATGGGTACAGATGCCTGTCCTATGCATCAGATCTGGGTCCTGTGACTAGCTCATATGAACATTTAAATGCTCCTGAAGATGCCAGGGGCCAGATACCTCCTCATAGATTCTAACCATGGAGAAGCACGCAAAAAACAGACTGCATTTGGGATTCAGGATGAGAGCTAGAGTCATGGAATAAGGTGTTACTGAAGGATGCAATGCAGCGGGTAGTCTCCAGTTTGTCATCTGCTTTTAACTGTCATTGGTTACATCAAATCAAAGCAGTCTCCACATTGCCTGGTATTCATATAAGCAGCCATGAGGCCTCTCACTGACAGCTCCCTTAACGTATGTATACTCTCCT
Source organism: Phalacrocorax carbo (assembly GCF_963921805.1). Taxonomy (NCBI): domain Eukaryota; kingdom Metazoa; phylum Chordata; class Aves; order Suliformes; family Phalacrocoracidae; genus Phalacrocorax; species Phalacrocorax carbo. The sequence goes on from NC_087548.1 coordinate 53,961,331, forward strand.
TTCCTAAGTGGGTAACACTTCACGAACCCTTTTCTAGTGCTGCCAGTGCCTAAAGTGGAAAAACAGCCTGAGACAAACAGTCATTCAGAAAACTGAATCAAGGTTAGGTCCTGTAACTCACAAGGCTTGAGTAAATGCATCCCAATACCTACCAGTTAGGGTCCAGGAATCATTCACAGTTTTCACTCTGTGTGTCTTGTGTACAGTTTTAGAATCGGGGAGGGGGGGGGTGGGGGTGTAGGCCAGGAACTTTACAATTTTTAAAGTGAAAACAATAGGAACCCCTTTTTGCAGGTTTTTAATATTTTTTTCACTATCCAACCAGCTGTTAGAGTAAATTGAGGTCAAGTTTTCACATTTTTTCTCCAGAAAATAGGAAAATCTGTTAGCTTTTTTAGTAAGATATTTTTAATTTTCTAGCAAGTGTGTAGATTTTTAGCTCCAGTATAATTTTGAATGTGTGTAACCTAATTTAATACTTTAATTCTCCCCTGCCTGCTCTTCTCTCCTTGCTTTAGGTATTCCTTCATAGGATCATTTTCTTATTTCAGAGAGAAGCATTACTTCAAGTATTCTGTATCTGTGGCACCCATCCCAGGAGCATACAAGCAGTACCTTTGTTTTATTAATTAACCTAGTATTAGTAAGATGCTTTGAAGATGGTAAGCACCCTCAAAGTGCTAATATAATTATCATCTTTTCTACCAAGTGTGTTCCTAAGTGAAAATGTAATACGGGTATGATTAATCCAAGATGGTAACAGGCAGGAGTCTCATAACATGTTAATGGCTTGAAAATCACAAGTTACAAAAGCACCTTTAGTTTACGGTTTAAAACATAGCTTATAGACTGAACTGCTCTGATAAAAATGCAAACATGGAAATATTCTGATAAAGTTATGGAGGTTGAGTCTAACAGCATATGCATGACTAACAGCATACTGCACAATATGGCAAAAAGGATTAAATGCTTTTGGGGAGACTGGGTTACATTACCATCTTTTTGCAACATTTCTTTATGGTTTCCCTATACCTGCGAGCACTGCTTCCACCTCTCCCTCTTGCCTTCAGTCACTTTCTTCTCATGTGTTTTTGCCTGTGCAGTGCTCCATGACGAAACTCTGTTGAAAAGTTGGCCATGTTTGTACTGCAAAGTTATATACTCACAACTTTCCAGGCACCCCTGACAGGACCCACAGCAATGTGAAAATTCCTGACCTTGACTGCTGACAGTAAGACTTTACTGACCAGGGCAAAGTCGCTAGGCACACCTGGAAAGGTACTGGACAGCTAGGATTTCAAATAGGTGCCTGGTGTCTTTGGATCTAAGCTAATAACAGATGAATGTACAAATATATCTGGGTTTCTCTGAAAAGTCAATGAATAGAACTGTACTTTACCATGAGTTTGTTGGCTGTGAGCCAAATCAAGGAAGTTGAGACAGCCAGCGAGGCGTATATATTCACACGCCCTTGCACTGACCTCAGAGTTTACCCCAACTGTGCATAATTTCTGCTTGATGCAGCAAACTATTTTTCATACTCTTGTGGTTTGTCATCTCTGAACTCCAGCCCTACAAATAGTTAATTATATGAAAAGGCCTATTAACTTCACTAAGAGGCCTACTCGTGCAGAGAAAGCTGTGCAGTGCTGGGCCAGGTGCTAATAAAGGAAAGGAGATCATGTTATTTCAAAGGACCAAGACTATCTCAGGTGTCCATATAAGTTTAAATTAATTCTCCCAGGGAAGTGAACTAGGAGTTTCAATTTCTGTGTTAGTGATAAGTTTCTTATCTTTATTCTCCATCATTTATATTCATTGGCTGCAACAGACTAGAATCTCTGTGATTCTGCTTCTATCTAGAGTGGGGTCTTATTTTCTCAGTGTACAAGGATTCCTGTTTTCAGTGAAATCCTCTGTCATTTCCCTTTTCCTGCAGCATGCTTTTGCTTATTCACAAGGGTTGTACATTTTAATGAACATTATTGTTTCTTCTGTTTCAGCTTGTCAGAAAAGCTTAGTAAACCTTGTGCCTTGTGACAAATGCATTTAGCAGGTGGATGGAGTATATGTGCAGTGTGCTCTCTTTGGAGTTGCTGTCTCTGTAAATTACTGAGGTGCAGACCAAAAACATCTGGCATTCCCTTAAGGGGAAAGGTGAACACACATTGTTTAATGCTGGCCAATCCTAGCAGGGCTCAACTTTTGGCTTCATCAGAAAAAGGAGTTAGGGAAGAACAGCATGAAGCATGACTGCAGAGATATATGAACAAGTCTCACCTCGGGGCAAGGAGGCAGCAGCACTCTCACTCCCATTTCACACCTCTCCTCTCTGGATACACTGTCTTCCTTGTGGCATGGCATCATTCCACGTTTGCATCCCGCTTGCATGGTAAGAGAGAACCATACTGTGCTCACCAGGACCTTCTTTGTATCTAGGAAGCGCAAGTGAAAGGATAAGCATTTTTGAACATGTGTCTGTGGGCCAGACACAATGCAGTCATGAACTCAAGCTCAAAATGTAACTTAGGACTTGAACTGCTCCCCTTTGGCAGTCATCTAGAATCACTGTGGCTAAGAGTCTGCAAACAACATGGGCAGCACTGGAAAATACTGAAATCTTGAAAACAGTTAAATAATTTTGGGATGGGAATCTGCTTTGGAAACCAGGTCTTGTATGTCAGATTTGACTCTCTCTTTCAGAAAATGCTACAGAATATCTTCCCACTCCAAAGAGGCGCAGCTCTTAGGTCCAGCAAGTTTGTGGGAAGGCTGAAGGTTATGTGTAGAAGTGTTCTAGAGAGTTTCAAAAATGCTGCTTCCTGAAATTGGTCAGTTGAACAGGATTATAATTTGGCCTCTACTGAGTGTGCATATACAAAGGACCCCTAAACTGAACAGTAAATCAGAGCAAGGATGAACACATTGGCTTCCTGGGAGGAAAGAATGGAGGTCCCATTGCACAGAGAAGTGCAATTTGATGACCTTCACAACACTGCCACAGCGCCTAGCCAGTGGAGGAAGACACTATAAGCGGTAGAAGATGCTCTAGTACTAAGAAAATATAGGTGATGTGAAGTATGTAAAAATGTACAAAAACCATTGCCTTGAGATTTCCCCTATAGCTACTCTGCTGTGTAAAGCTAATTGCAAAGACCAATAGACAAAAAAATTTGTTACAGTTAAGAGCACACAGATTTCTAAGCTACAGAGTTTCTTTAACACATCTGGGCTTCCATACAATTTACATGTGTAATAGATCCAAAGAATTTAATCCAGCGTGTTTATTTCTAAGAAGTTATTGCATTTTTAAGTGAACAACCTTGCTCAATCTTTGCTTTTGCTCATTATAACATTGTCTGATGGATGCTGGCAGCAGAGGAATTACAGTGCTCCCAGCTTACTGCTCTATTTTAAAGAGGGTGGTGTGGCCCAGTGGGCTGGAACGCAAGAGATGGATTCTCCGCCAGGTAACGTGGAGTGGCTGGTTTCACACCTATGAGCTTCAGCTTGCTGTGTAGCTGAAAAGGGAAAGGGGAAGGGGGAGCTGCTGGCACCTCCTCTTTGCAAATGTTTTGAGACATCAGCAAAAAGCTCTGTGTAAGAAGCAAAAGTGACCTGCAGCTACACCTCCTGAAGCAATCTAGTTTTGGTACATGATTCAATTCTCCCATCTCACTGTCATGCTGTAACTAAAAACATGTGTCTTTAATCTGAACACATTCATTCTGTTCTGTCTGTTCAACTTGTTTTTCAAGGTTAATGGTTAAATGACTAACAATATAAATGATGATATACACAGGATTTGCTGGAATAACGGTGTAAAATTTTACTTCCTCTGCAATGTTATCTGTTCTTCATCTATCATAGTTTTAAAGCACAAGGGATTCCTCTTCCTGTGAATTACAGCTGTTACAGAAAAAAGCATTTTACTGGATACTGTCAGTCTAACCTTCTGCAACAGCTCTTTGAGGACAGAAGCAGAAAGCCTGAATTGTATCTAAGTTGCAGATGCAAAAGCCATGAAGAAATAGTAGGTGAAGCTGTGAATATTAGTAGTGAAAGTCCATTTCAGTTTAAATATAAGATGTTAAAAGTATCTGTAGTTTAATATCTTTGGAAAGCTGAAAGGAACATGAGAATCATTTAGTATTTGTAGATGAACCACAAATATATGGATGCTTGTGAAAGGCTGTTTTAGAGCCTTCGGAAACAATCAGGCTATGAGCCACATGTTGTGTTCTCTATTAAAGGAAGAACATTTTGGTGCTTCCAGAGCTGACATGAGTCATTGTTTATTTTCTGTTAGAGCAACACCTCAGAGTCCTCGGCAGGGACTCTGAAAGTGAGTTAGTTCCCTTGTATTTCTGTCCAGTTGTCTGCATGCTGTCCAGATTTATAAAAGGCAATATCTGTCTCAAAGTACTTCAAGCCTTACTAGACAAGACAGCAAAGTTCTGGAAGTACAAACAAGGAGGAGTGAAATGAGTACCCAATACCACTTAACACCTAGGTGCAGATATTCTGAGTACTAGAGAAATGTCCTACCCATCAAAACATGGTCTGCCTTTTAAGACACAAAATCTGTTTGAATAGTTGAAGCTATTCAGAATAATAATGCAAAGGAATCTGAAAAGGGATAAAAAGCTGTGCCTTATGATAATTATGGTGGTGATAATGATAGCTTAATGACCTCTTCAATTTTCAGACAACATATTTTTTCAAAATTGTTAAATCTCATATTAAACCCTAAAAGTACAATGTGATTCTTTATGATACATGTAAGGATGAAATTATTTTCTCTGCTGCGTGGTTTTGCACCTGATATAACATGGATGTTCTATTAATAATCATAATAGCAGAACCAATGGCATCAGTTCTCCAGATTTAGGACATTGTAGTCTCTGTGTGTGTTCTTTCTCTCCTAAATGATGGCACAACGTAGAAGAATCAGACAGCATCCTTTAAAAGAGTGTTTATGTTTTCTCATGCTGTAGTTTTCAGAAGACACCAGAAAACAGATAGAGCAGCTGGATGCATGAATGTTGGATGGCCTGAAATGGTTGTGTACATGTTGTAAGGACAGCTCTGTTGCATCTGTCAGTGTCCGTGGGATTTTTCAATATTTTTGTTTCCCTACAGCACTAAAGGTGCTATGAGAAAGACCCTGAATAAAGGAATGGCCATGAAGTATTTCTGCAGTGTTTTCTCTGTAGAATATGGTGCCTGGGTGAAGCAAATTTGTGAACTATTTTGAACTTGCTCTTGGACTGGCCGTTAGGAGATGCAGCTACCTTGGGCTCATCCTGTACTTTCATAACGCATGGTTACATGTCCTCTCTTCCTCCCAGTGATGGAAAATTACATGGAAATTATACAGGCCTCTAAAATGAATCTCCCCAAACTATATACTTGATTTCAAATATTTCAAGATTGCTCAGGTCTTTAAGCAAGACTGAATAAATTTCCTTCATCGGTGCCTGCAGTTTTGGGAACTTTGGTCCCAACGTAAAGCATCACATTAGTAATGAACATTGATCAATTTTCATTACAGGCATCCATAATTCAGGTAATCATAAATGCCATAGTTCCAAAGAAGGACATAATTTCACCTGGAGGTTTTGTTTACATTGTCTGCTTCTTTTTTGCGGGACTCATAGATGAGGAACTAAGCGATACTTTTCCTATGGTGGATCAGTTGTCAACATCCTCTCTAACACTGAGTCTCTGATAATCTGGTTGGATTAATTCTGCGCTCATTTATTTCACGCAGCAAGCGCAATTGTCTTTTCCTCCACCAGGTGCCCAATGGATGGATATCTTAAATATATGCTGTCTTTTGCAAATCCTGCCCCTTTTCATGTGTTTGAAGAGCCATTGGAGGACAAGGGGGAAAAAAGATTGATCTTGTTGATCTTTATAGAATCTGGCCACATCAGCAAATAATTTGGCAATGAAAGAGCAGTCCAGCAGATTGAAACATTTGGTTCTGTGATCATTACAACTACACTGAATGCAGTTCAGGTTTTATTTCAAGCTGGGTTTAGTCTAGCCCCCTGAATTAAGCATCTAGTATCTTGTGAATCAAAGCAGTCACAGAAAAGTCATAGATGCAAACCCTTAGGACCCTGTTAAGGTCTGGAGCGCATTTGCTATAAACCAGAGCAGAGATTTTGAGTTTTCCTCCAAAAGGAATCCACATCACATATCCCAAAACTACTCTGCATACTGAACCAATGCTCAGAAAGTGGGAATTACTGTGGATTTCTCTTTGTATCTGCACTGCTGTTTCAAACAAAAAATGTTAATATATCTGTAGCCTTACATGGGGACAGTCCAGGAAACATTACAGTTGCTTGCTGCAATGCCACTGTGGTCAATGCTGCAATACACTGACACCAGTCCTACTAGTGGCAATGAACTATTCCTACCTGTAAGTACTGCACCAAAGTGTTCCAAAATTGCCTTTTTAAACAGTAGCCCCCTACATTATGTGGAGGTTAGTATGATAGGAAAATGTATATGTTCTTTCTGTTTGCAATGCTTCTTTCTATAAGCAACACTCTTCTGCTGGCTTTGGTCTTTCCGTCCTGCAGATTTGATCACGGAAAAGAAGTGTAGGGTTTGAAATCTGGTATATTGGATTAGTCATTGGTTCATTTTACCATGCTGTGAGAAGTACATGTAGAGTCATTAACAGCTGGTCTCCTGAAGTGTTCTATACTAAAAGATGATTGGTGCGCATTCAACATTTTGAGTCTTGGAATCATATGCCATTACAGAAATGGTAATGGAAGAGGTTCAAAAACAGCAATGACGTAGAGCAAGAGTTCTGGTCCAAAATTAGTCTGTCCTATCCAGTTTGGGTTTTTATATTTTTGAAAAGTACATTTTATTGGTCTGATAAAAATAAGCATAATGGTAAATATGGAATAGGTTAATAACAGTAGCAGTAAACAGAACAAACCAGCTTTGCCATAAGGGTGAATGTAATTCTGATAGCATGGCTTCCTCAGAAGCTCTCTGGTGCTTTCTGGAAGATAGACACAGTTTAAGTACTTAGGAAATGTATAGAAAATTGAAGAATAGCAGAGCTGATACTCATCAGTGTCAACTGCAGGCTTTGCAAATGAAAAAGCTGATCACACATCAGACCTAACCTGGCATTGGCACAAGAAAGAATGGGATACCAAGCAGTGAAACATAGTTATGAGGTGTTGTGGACAGTGTCAGGACCGCCAACCCTGTCCTGAATTAAAAATCTCTGCCTCAAAAACACCATCGGCTCTTACACATCTGAATATTTTAGTGAACAGGGCTGCTAAAAAAACTGCAACAACATCCTTCAAATGCATGCACCATATATTCAGACTATGCTGTCATTGAATAATAAAACTGTGATCAAAACAGAACAGGAGGCAATGAAAATCAGCAATTACACTTAAAGGAACAAATGCTTCCAAAGTAAGTGGGGGCAGCTGTCCCAGATTACCCCAGTGTTCACAGGTGTTTGTGAACCCTACAAATAAACATGTTTATATTTTTCAACTAATAGAGATTGAGAGAGTTTTTATGTGACACAAGCTTAGCAGAACATCATAATGATGAATGCCTTGGATGTAAAACTAGGTAAATTAAGATTTGCCTACCTTGCAGTTGTTCAGGATATGTATTCCTCTTGAGATACTCTAGATGATCTATTTCAGGTCAGGTGTGTGATCAGATGAAATGGGCCTGGTCCTGAGTGAGCCAGGTATCAGTTAAACAGTCTGGAGTAAAGAGTGGAGCATTAAAAGAGTTAATCTTGGATAGGTATTTGCCTCTCAATTCAAACCAGTAAATAATCCAGACTGACCTCCCATATATATATATATCTGCAGTCCTTCAGAAAGTGAGGGAGGCTGGCACATTGTACTCAGTAGGCCATATGATCCATCACTTTAGTTTCTAGCTGGGATTAAGTAAGAAGCTTTCCAGACTGCACATGCTAAGTAATGTTTTGGCTTATGGTAAGAGAGCAAAAAAGCTATTTAGCACCAGCTATTTATGTAAACATTGCTGTTACTATACTCTATTTGCACTCCTCCAAAGTGGATTAAGTTGAACAGCTCAAAGGCATTTTTCTGTGAAATTACATAACCCCTACAAAGAGTTAGGGAAGAATAATGCTGGCACATTAAATTCACACCTGAACTTATTTGACAATAAATTCCCTGTGTTGACAGGTCCTAAGAGCACAGAGCTCATAAATGGATTGTACACATAAACCGTGATGTGGTTGCAGCAGACAGGCAGCCGAACAGCCTTGAATGCTCAGCAGAAGCATGGAGGGTTATGCTAGAGAGCGGCAGAACTTTTGTTGGCTAATTAAACAATCATGCTGTTACAGAGTGAAACAAACGAAGGAAGGGAAATATAAGATGAGGGCAGTGTTAAAATAGCAATGTCAGCTGGAAAGCTGTTGTATAGAATGTTGACTGACTTTGTGACAGGGATGTAAAGATCTGGAATCAGAGATTTAAAGATATTAAGATATCACTTCACAGAGCCTTGCAGTGTCTAATCTGTTTACAAAAGGTGTTCACATTAAAAAAAAAAACAACAAATGGCCAGACTTTTGTGGTATTTTCCTGACCCATGCTGTGGTGGCAAGTACAAGTGTCCTTTTGTCTCTCCGCTACAGATGTAGGCATAGTCATCAAGCTTAATGAGACTTGCCCTGCACATCCTGGAGAGTGGTGTTCTGGGTTCTGTATCCATGTAGAGGTGGTGGCCTTGGCATGCTGTGTGAGCTGCCTTGCAAAGCACTGCTGCAAGACAGGCCTCTCTGCAACATCTCTTGGACTCCTGGGCTTTTTCTGTGTTCTGTCAGTAACACTTACATGGTGGTCTGTGAATTCAGGTTAGTTGTTATGAACATCCTATGCTTGGATTTTTGGTACCTCTCTTTGCCTTTACTTGTGGTTTAAAGCCATTTTAGTTACTCAGTCACAGGTTGCACGAGAGTCTTATAAGCAATGATGCTTGTTATGAAGACAATGCCCAGTATGGCTCTGCTGTGGATGACTACCCATTGGAGATTTTGTTTCCTGGCAGTACTACGGTGCTTCAGGTACTTGTTTCATAGACACAAATCTGTCATGGCCTCAAAGTCAAGCACCAGGCTGACTGAGAAGAGATGATGTGGGGAGTGGGTGAATGCACTGTCTCTCACAGCATCTGGAAGGACAGGGCTCATATACCTAGAGATTTGTGGTAACCAGACCCTTGCCTGCCTCTGAAGGAACCAATGTCTTCTACTGTTGAACATGGGTAGATGGGCTATAAATTAATTTGTTTCACAGAACTTTGTCATTGCTTATCACAACCGGGGCCAGAGGGCTTTGCTGAGTTCAGAAAGTAGCTCATGTTTAGATGAGCAAACAGGAGGAGGACTGAGAAAAGTGACCTCAGAAAAATATGCCCTCAAAGCAATGTTGTGCACTGAGGCAACACTGCGCTATGCAGACACGCTTACTCAGGAGAGCAGCTGCTTTGCCCTCTCCATTTGCTCAGTTACTTCTCTGCAATCTTGGGCAGTTCTTCTTGAATACTTTATCACTCTTGATGGTCTTGTAGTATAAATGTTTTATGTGGAAAGGCACTGCTCTGCCACAGGGGCTGGGAGAACATGGAGAGTCCTACCAGAGCTGTTGTGCTAAACAGTCCAGGTGTGTCCCAGGAACAGAAACCCATAGGCTAAGCTGTGGAACTGTTGCTGAAATCCTCTGACCTGTTAAACCACAATATGGCTGCCTTGGCAGGGGGAGGGAAGTCCATGGATGTCATGCAGTCATCACACATGCATGAAGCACCTAGGCTGTGCTAGCACAAAGAGGCGTCTGCAAAGACCACCCATATTTCTGAGGCTGCACTGATCACACAAGACACTGCAGCAGAAAAGCAACCCAGGCTCAGCCCTTCCTCTAGCCAGAAAATGTTCCCTGAGACACCAACCTCCTCCTGGCTGCAGCTTCTCAGATTTTCAGGTCTGCTTTTCTGTACTTTGTTTTCATTTTCTAATGAAATCTATGTCATGAAATGAGATGATGGTCCCATGTGGGTCTTGAATGGGCCAGCTCATGCTTGCCATTAATTAGCTGGGATTCAGTTCTTGATTTTGAACTACTACCATAATTAAGTTTGTATGAAGGCTTAATCACAGAAAGTAACCTTAATCTTACACTCAGTAATGTCAGTAAGAGTCCCGCTGGGCAACATGTTTCCAGTTAGTTGCTTCCAAGCGTTGGTGACCTGCTCATACCATCTAAAACTGGTCTCCTGATTGCAACAAATGAATGAGGACTGCACAAGTCTGGTACCTAGTCAGTGTCAGCTCAGAGATATTTTTTCTCATTATGATATGTTAGAGAAACTTTCGTTCCCGCTGTTGAAAAATGATTTACTCTCCCTTGGCTGGAGGTGAAATTCAAGTCACACGCTTACACCCTTGCTACATAAATTTGAACATCTGAAGTCAACAGTGCAATTAAAAGTGGGACTGGACCCCTGCCTAAATGAACGTGGAAAGCCATGAAGATGACCCAAAGCTGAGTAAGGCAATAGGTGGCTGGATCTCAGGCTGAGCAGTGGCAATGTGTGTACTGAGTCAGCAGTGGTGATGTGGGAACTTAAATAGCTCCTAACACCGTTTCTTGCTCAAAGCCTTCCCTCACCCCATCCCTGCAGGTAAATCTATGCCTGGGAAGATTGCATGTTTTAAAACACTCCAGGAGGCTTTTCCACTTTTCCTGTTTTGTACCAGCTCGAGAGTGTATGTATAAAATGTAAACATGTTATACAGAACTGGACTGATACAGTACATATTTAACACATAATCCCTTTCTCCAAAGCATCAAAATTTTTAATTAGCTTACCCCTGAATGAAGATGATATTCCCTGTCTTGCCTGTGGCTCCTCTGAGTTCCACAATGGTTAACAGGATGGTGCCTTAGGAGATCCGCTGTCTTATCTCATGCCAGGTACATTAGCTTTCATATGTTTAAGTGCCTTCCCATTTAAAAAAAAAATATTCCTAAATTCTTGCCTTAGATTTAATAAAAACATTTCTTCACAAGTCAGGATGTTCTGAGGACATTATTCTACCACAGACATGACTTCTTGTTAAAAAAAATTTCTTGACCAGAGTTTTTCTCCATTTTTCTTTCCCTTCCTTTAAGGTACAAGCCAAATCAGGCCTTACTGGGGAAAGAAACAAAACAAGAGATGACTAGATGTAGAAAGATGCAGGAAGGGGTGGGGGAGTATCTTCCCTCCGATTTTCTTGCCACTGAATGGCTGTCACTGCAAGAGCTCACAGTGCAGTAATAAGTATAACAGTACAGAAAAAGAGAATCAGAGTATTAAAGCAGGAAAGGAGCAGAATGAAATGTACAACTATGTTGAAATAAAGACAATGCAATTATATCAAACAAAGGGAAAACCTTGCCCTGAAATTGTGCCTGGGTCTGTTTGAAATGGAAGGGATTTGGAAACAGGCAACAAAAATAATCAGAGCTGGGGAGATGTCTGTGAATAGAGGATGAACATACCCTGTCCTGAGTTAGGCAAGGGGTGGAGAGCAGGATAACCCTCAGTGAAGAAGAGCATTATAAGATATTTCAGAGTTTCTGCTCAATCTTGCTCACCTTGTGAAACCAGGAGGGGACACTCAGTAAAACCAAAAGGAAATCTTTTTCATGCAGCATATAATGAACTTTTGGTACTCTCTGCTACAAGATGACATTGCTCTTACCCATGTAAAAGGAAGATTGAAAGCTTTCCTGACTATGGAGGATCAGATCAGTGAAATGGGATTTTCTTAACTACTCATTCAATTTTAGGTGAACTGCACACCTTACATCCAAAGACTGGACAGATTAAAAGATATATGTTATGATTAGTTCCTTGCACTGGCAAAGTAATACTGGTGGTGCAATACCTTCAGTTTCGTTACTGTATCCACCTCCTTTTAGAAGGTTCTACAGCTTTTTCTTTCTATACAAATTTATCTATGTCAATATAGGTAAAATCTTTACTGAAAGAGCAGAAATTATTCAAACCTTACCAGAAACTAGCAGGATAGCCTTTCTTCCCCAACCATCAGAAACATAGTGGTGCTGTTCCCATGTTATTTTGAAGCAAGTGCCAAGGGGAGATAAGGTGTGTACTATGTCACCTTTAGTGTGGCTGCAATGCTTGTTTTATTTAGGGGCTTCTGAAATTGTGTTGCCGTACTTCAAAGCAGCCATCCATATGTTCAAATGCTGTACATTCGTTGAAACAGGGTGTTGTGCATAGATAAGGGTTTAAGAAGGTTTCAGAGTGCTATTATCTCAGTTTGCCAGCATCCAGATGGATCTTTCTTGATTTTCTGTCTCTGTATTTCTCATGCCATTCTAAAAACTTTATAACTATGCACAGACAGTCACTCACTCACACAGACACATATATACAAAACAAACACACAGTTATACAGCAAAACCAAATTTACATAGATGTGTGTGGAGGGGGTCTGTGTGTATGTGTGTTTAATAGTTTTTTCTTTGGATTTAAAGAGAGAAATCTGTTTTCTGTTAAAGTTTCCCTTGAGTTTCAGACAATCTCTTGTGATCATTCTTATAAACGGTCTTTATTTACACACAGACTTTCCAGAAGGCTTTCCAGATCTTCTTCTCCACCCCAATGATTTTCTCTGCTGTGAAGAACACAACTCACAGTGGAGTGGACCCAGAAGCATACAGTTCCAAGATAAGAGCCCCTCCTGTTCAGCATGCAAGCATGGAAACACACCTATGCTGACAGTCTCGGACACTTTTAGCTTCCCATGCTGGCCAGAACCATCAGCTACTGCTGGTGGAGTTAAGTCTAATCTGCAAAGCTATATGCTGCCTGTTGATGCACTGGGATGAATTTATGGTCAGAGCTTCTTAGGATGTATCACAAGGTGACTGTGATATGAGCCTTACTAACCTGAGGAAATATGTCTTCACTGTTATCTCTACAAACTGTCACGCAGACAACAAAGTTTAGAGACAACAGTGTTCCCAGAAAGCTGTTTGCTCAGGTGAATACTTGAAAACCTGCTATTGCCTCTTTCCTGCTAGTGCAGCTGTACCTCTCCTAGCTGCTGGGGAACTGGGTGTAAAAGGACAGACCTTGCCTTACCTCCAGCACAAAAAAAGAGGGAAACAAAGAGGTAGAAGTGGTCTCTGATAGTGTTATAAAGGGTCTTTGACAGAGCTGGAAATAAAGCACACATCTTCTGCATCCTTCATCTGCATTGAAGTAGTGCAGCTCCCACAGGAGCACTCACCACAGCCTTTAGGTCATCCAGTCCTCAGTCCTACGCTGCATCACCCATGCAAAAACTGCAGCCTTTAAATGTTTTCTGGGAAGCGCTCACAGCTTCCCACATATGCTTTGGGGCTAACAGTAAAGATTCAGAAATGGGATGGAAACAACCCAGGAAATGTGCCCGTGGAGGCAAGCAGTGCAAGTTTAACCCAAAGTCTGAACTTGAATAGATAAAATTCTATCTGTTACAGCTCTAAGGACTTAGAAACTTTCAGGTTAGCTTTTCTCTGTTACTGAAATATAAAGATTTGGTTTTCCAAGACTCGCAATGCCTTTGCCAGGCAATAGATGCATGTTGCAATGAAAAAGCATGGTCAAAATGCATGTTGAATGAAGAGCTGCTCTCTGAGGGTGCAGGGAGGAGAGGGATTTTTCAACTTATTTCTCTGCACATATTAGTGTGTGTAAATCCCATCTGATGGAATGATCTGGGTCCTTTCAAATGGCTTTGCTGATAGCATCCATCAGGGTAAGTTCAGAATCTGCTTTGAAAGTTTCATTTGTGCAGCTGCTGAGCACTTCAGTCAATGGAAGTCCTTGCTGGTCTGAAGTGGCACTACTCTGTTGAATAAGGAGGTCAGTAAGCAGCCCTCAAACGGAAAACCGCATTTCTCCAGAGCTAGGATGATGAGTCTTAAGCAGTTCACTGTGAATATTTTGCAGTCTCCTTCCTCAAAATATTTCTTTAGGATATTCCTCTTCTCTCCACTGTATAAGAGGAAAGGTCCTTTTTCTATTTATAGACATGTTAAACCTCTGCCTTCTCCCAAGCTATTCCCTTGAGGAATGACTTAAAATACCTTGTATTTTATCCTGTGCTGTGATATGATTTTCTTGCCAATCCATCCCTGATGAATGATCCATTGCTGACCCGCCCCTGCTTTCTCTAAAACGAAGGAGAAATGGATACAAGCGGTATGTGTTTCTAATGACAGTTTGCCACCCAGGAATCTGTGCAGATACTCTGGAAGGTGCCAGCCCTCAGTGGACTATCTGCTTTGACTTGCAGCACCTGCTGCAGCTGCTTAGTGTCTTGGCAGGCAACAGAGATCACTGCCAAGTGTTGCATTTGCTGGGCAAAATCAGATGTCAGCAGCACTGACTGGACATCTTGAGTTATAAAGTGATGCAGACCTAGGTGTGATAAATGTCTTAAGGGTAATAGGCAGGGACGATAACTGGAACAACTTTCAAGTCCAGTGCATGTGGGATCAGATGTATCCTCACTGAATGCTTTGACACTGTGAAATTACAAGCAGCAGACATGAATTCCCAAGGGGCTGGCCAAACCAGGTCAAATGCGTTAAGCTGTGAGAATGTGTGGAGGCAGAAAGACTGCTTTTTTCCACTCTGAAAGACACTGATAACTGGATACTCAAACCAAGCAAAAATGCGTTTCCTAGTTCAGAGATGGCGCTTCCTATTGCTTGTCCCAGGGCCAAACCAAGCTGAGCTCTCATGGTGTAACAGCCACATGTTACTCTTTGGGAAAGGTGCAAAGGGGATGTACCTGCTGGTCGTTGGCTACAGCTTGTAGCTTCTCTGCCTTTTTGTACTTACACATGATTGAACCTACTTGCAAAGGACCAATCTGCCTCATTTGCTGAAGAAAATCCTGTTTCAAAGGAACATCATGGAGTAATATTTTCTGCAGAGACGGGTCTGGCCTGAATCTGTTTCCTAAAGCATTGGTGGTGAGATCCGAGCTACATTCATGCCTGATATTTCAGAAAACTTCATGCAGTGTGCACATCACACACAGAAATGCCAGATTAGTGAGCTGATAACCAAATCCAGGTTCCCCAGGTGGCTGGAAAGGTACATAAGTGAAACCTTTACATACACTGCTTAGCTTGCTTCTCTTCATCCCTGGAATATTTTTTAGTATTTTTCTAATCCTCCCCACATTGTTCTGGCAGCATTGCTTTTGCTTTATTCCTGGGAAGTCAGAGAGACAATGCCACTGTTTAGCTCTTTAGTCCATGGAATAACTTGACTGATTCAATGAAACAGTTCCCATTTCTCTCTGTGGACTATGAACCAAATCCTAACTTCCCTGGCATTGAGAACAAGAAGTGAAAGACACCTTGACATCAGTTCCTGATCGATATTGTAACCATCTGTTCCCTGGAGCTGGACCTGCTGTCAGCTGTGGGCTGAGAGACGCAGGTGGGCTGCAGAGGTCTGGTGGTAGGGGAGATGAATAGGAAATACCGTGAGAAAGCTGTCTGCCGTGACTTCAACATGGATGAGGTCAGGCCTTCATATTGAAAAGTATGAAACAGGACACACTTGTTATACACAGCTCTCCAGTGCCCCTTAAATCTCCTGCTAAGACCCTACCTTTGCCATTCTTTAAGGATCGTAAAGGGACTTTATTATTATATTATGCTTGTTTCTCCCAGAAGAAGCAGGGGAAACATTAAGGACGGGTTGTCCTGCTAGCTGACAGTTATTCATTTCTTATGAGTGTTTTGAAGTCTGGATCATGTGTTTATATTCTCAGACTGTATTATGCTTCCCATGTTTATTGAGGCCTCCACATCTTTTCTCAGGTGGGTTTCCTCTTACCCTAAACCATTACCAGTCACAGAAAAATTAGCACAATGCAGCAGCTGGATGGCTCATTGCACATCTAAGGCAGGCACCAAAAAGTTTTGCCCATGGACCAGCAAAGCGAATTTTTTTTCTAAAGAAAAAAATATTGCAGCTACAAATGTTCTGTTTCTCTGCTGGGGGTGACTCATGCAGCAGCTTGGATAGCTCTTCCCAAGAGTACTGTTCTCCCTATAACTTCAGTGGAGGAAATTAAAATGCATTATAATAATAGCAGTATCTGATAAATCTGCTGCAGATAGTCAGAGCTGCAGGGTTTAGCAGAGCAACGAGTCTGGCTTCAAAGAGCTATTACTATAAGGAAAATCATGACTCTGAAGGGATAAATTCTATGCACAAAACCTGGCTGTAACAAAAAAAACCTCTCCTCTCACACACATTGTGCAGTTTTTTGGAGAACAAGCATGTGGTTTTCTTTTTCTCTTGAGTGGCTCGAGTTGAAGCAGTGCACTGGCCTCCCAGCCACTGCCCAGCAGCCCATTGCTGAGGACAGGGTTAGGCTGTGCAGGCACTGTGCAATTTATGTGCTCCATCAGTACCTGCCAGTAGATAAAAAAAAGGGGTTCAGAGCATAAGTGTTACTCCGTGCTGTTTCCCTACACGCTTAAGGTTAGGAGAGAAAGTCACACAAAACCCTCCTTGCTGGTGCCCTTTCTTGCAGGTGTTGATGGGAGCACAGATGTGTAGCTGGAAGGCAGAGCCCTGCACAATCAAGCTACAACGCAACAAAGGCAAAGCCACAGGCAATGACCAAGAGGCGTTTGACTGTCAGATGCAAATATCAGGATCTGGTGGGGGGCTTGGGTGCAGCTTTGAATCACTTTGATCCTTCTCATGCTCTGATCAGAGAGCAGGCTAGCCACTTTTTCTTCCCTCTGGGACCGGCTATGAAATAAGCCTCTCCCGGGAGGTGAAAATACTGCCAGCATTTCACAGGAATACTTCTGTCATGCGATAGATGGTGGCTGAGTCCCATAGGTTTCCTAGGGACATCCTTCACAAGCAAGCTGTGGCATGGTGGCAGGTAGGAGGTGCACAGTGCTGGAGGCTGCCACATCCCTTTTGTGTCCTGTTGGGGAGTAATGTTGCTCGCATTGCTAAGGCGGATAGTCTGGTCTGCAGTACTGCCGGGAGGAGGCACTCATCAGCTCTTCTTATAAACCTGGACTGATGACAGATATTTTTCACCCAGTAAGCCTGTGCATATAATCTGAACCAAAAATCTACTTGTACTTAGCCCCCTTTAAAATAGAAATTATATCTAGCTCATTAGAGTCGTTGTGGCTAATAATCACTGACAGATGTCTGAATAAAACCAGGAAACAGCAACACAGCAGAGGAGTGGGTGGTGCATGTGCTGCCTTCAGTGACCAAGTTCTGTGTGTCACTTCAGCGTGGGAGACTGAGCCTATACTGCGACTATAAATTGCACACCTCTGCTTCTGTTTTGAAGTATCTCCATATGGGAGTGAAGAGATACTGAAAGCTACCCTAGATTCTCCAGTCTGTTGCTGGCATTGGTCCCAGAATGCAGCGTGCTGAAACTTTGAATTTACCATTAGAGGGATGTTGGAGGAATTATTTATCAAAGAAAGAAAATACTTTCTTTCATAATAAAATAAAAAAATACATGTAATGTTTCTTACAATTAGAACTGAATATAATGAAGAGACAAAACTGAAATGACAGAGGATATTTTTGATATGTTGATGTCCATAGCCTTAGTCAGCTGCCTTCAATTTTTTTTACACTAAGCTTTGCGAGCCAAAGATGTAATAGAAAATGTAGGAAATTGAAATGTTTAGATTAAAAAAATAAATTGGATTCAGATGTTCAGGTAATCTCCTGTGCTTTTTAAAATTTTGTTTCTTTTTGCCAGTGTCTGTATATTCTAGCCATACTGAGATAAGCTAATTGGAAAAAGAGAGGACTGTGAGCTTGAAGATTCATGTAAAGCTGGTTTCAAAGTACCTCCCTTGACTATATAATTTTCATTTCTTCAGTTGCTTGGTGACATAAATCAGCCCATCATGGATGGTTAGAGAAAAAAAGCCATTCTTGCAACTTAATACATTTCAAATTGTATATGTGATTGCTGTGTTTATAATGTGTGTAAATAATCTAAACCACTGTTTAAATAGGACAAGCAACATAATATAGAATAATTCACTGTGTGCATCCAGACTGAAAATCAGTGTGGACAATTTCAAGGCAATTAATGAACAAAGGTTCTTAACTTTCATCAAAGTCAGCTTTAATGAACTCTGCTCTCTTAAAACACTGATTAGTCGCTCTGTGGTGGTAGCAGATAACTAGGAAAATAAAGTTAAACTCAGAAGCATGAAAGGCTTTGGAAAATCACATTGGAAGTTAGACACAAGAAAAAACTCTAATTGGCTAGTTTGCATCCTAACAGATCACTTATCATCGGTGGTCTAGTAAGAATATTGTCTGCTTGGCACTACAAATACTTTGAAAAACCAACTGGAGAGCACTGACAGGCGTGTGCATTGCAATCGTGCACACTTTTTGTCATTTGCTGGAGGAATGGCTTTGAATAAATGAATCATACTGCCTGGTGATGCACGCAGGACATTTTAATTAGCTATGTCAACTAACTCCAAGCCTTCTGGATGACTTGTACTTGCTGTACAAGCTGGCAGAGAAACTATCACCTTTCCCATAAATTAGTTTTGGCCAGCTTTGGTAGATGACTGGCAGTCCATAATGACAATATGTGTCTTGAAGGGCTTTGTGTCAGTCTGCTGGACTACAGAAACAGCAGGAGTCCATTAACAAGGTAGAAAAGTGACAAGTGTGTTTATTTTGATATATGATCACTCAATATGTTTTTTTAAGCAGCTAGGACAAAGAAAGATGATCACAAGTACTATTGGCACAGGTGAAGGCTCTTATCGAAAAGTTAAGCAGTATTCAGTATTGCCGTGTGTTTTCTAAGGCTTGCAAAAGTCTCTGAAGACCTAGGTGAAATGTAAATGCTATTAAAAAAAAAAAGAAAAAAAAGAAATAAAGAGGCTAGAAAAGGAACTTTAGTCATCCTCTCCCTTTGTGTGCAATTCCTTTCTTACTTGCATTGCCTATAGGGGACCTAGGCCACCTAAACCTAACTTGTGCTTGTGCCACATCAATTCCAGCTGTTTGGTTCTTGAGTGTGAAGATGAACACCTGAACATAGTTATCCTTTGAAATGAGCCTAGGCTGTTGTGAGGTTAATGGTTACCTGTGAGTTGCCAGAGATTACTGGGGACTCTTAATACCCATATAATGCACAAGGAAGAGATAATCCAGCCACAAAAGTTGTGGTGAGTATCATGTGGCTGCTTGTTGTTAACAATTTTCATTTCAGTAATTAGTCTCTCATTGAACACACCATAATATTTCAAGGTCTCACAACTTTTGCAAGTTCTATGCCTTGCCCAACCTCTAGGTTTTCCTCCCGTTATGCCAAATCCTGTATGTGTTTGTAGTGTCCTCCATGCAGCTTTTTATCTGTGAATCCCATACAGGAGCAGAAATGGGAATGTGTGCAGAAAACCACATGTAAATCACTGGATCACCCAGTGGCTGGGTGGCAACTTACAAAATCAGACCCACTGAGGTGTTGAGACACTGGACTCCCATTTTACCTGATGGGATATCTATGCCAGAAAATCACTGGTTTTACACATAGATTATGGCTGTTTTTTCTATATAGTTGGGCCTTAAAAGTGCCCTGATGTGTCTGGGCTAGTGATTTAAGGAGGAATTAACTGATAACAGGATTTTTATCTGTTAATTTGAGACAAATCTCAAACTTTTGGTTTGTCTTACTACACCTGAAGCTGAAAGAAGCGTCACTGGATGTGTTATGAAAATTGTGTCAATGTCTATCTCTGGTAGGGAGAGAAGGTTTGCTTATCAATTTATTGGCAATATTTTGTTTCTTCCACAAAAATTGAAACCCCACATGTTAAATCAATGCCGTTGATGTCCCATTTCCCTTCCATCTCAAAAGTTACAAGGTTGTGTAAAGATTTGGGTTCTCTCTCTCTCTCCAGTAAACCATTATTTAAACAACCTGGTTAAATCAGGAGAAAAACTGCAACCCTAATTCTCTGTCCAAGCCACCCATTCGGACTTAAAAAAGTTTGCATGAAAGGTGATCAATACTTAATTTACTTAAGTAATTCTGGAGCTCTCCACACGGAAGGAGGGGAGATGCCTGCCTTCTCTGTTGCTTTTACAGGTTTCTGGAAAGGCGTCATGACTTCTGTTCTTGTTTCTGACATAGAAAAAGGACAGGCAGATCTAACTGCACTAAAAATTCAAATATACTTAACTGAGAGGTGTTGGCCCTATTCTGAGATCATAAATGCAGTGTCTATTTTATAAAAAGATATCTACAGAAAGTAGCTAGGTGGCAGTTTACAAAATCGGATCCACAGAGGTGTTGAGACACTGGAGCCCCATTTCATCTGATGAGATATCTATGCCATGAAAAGCTTGGGAACCTGGGCTAGGAGCAAGTGGAAGTGGAAAAACGCTTCTGACAAGCTCAGCACTCCGAGTGTGGTGGTTAAACACCACCTGAAGAGCCAAAATACTGTTGGGTTTGTTGTTTTTTGGTTGGTCGTTTGCTTGTATTTTTCCCAAACTCCAGCCTTTTTATATGCCCTGGACAATTTGTGAGGGCTCTGTCTCATAACCTCAGGGTTTTTTGGGTTTTGAACTAGCATTGATCACATCTCTAGTCAAATATGTATGGCAGAAGCAGCATTTAAATATCTTCAAGGAGCTCAGCTTTTCTGTCCAGAGAAATGTGAAAACAGAGGTAACGATTCGGCTGATATTGTAGACTGACGAGAGAGAAAAATGAAAGGCACTCAGGTTCTGCAGTAATGGAGAACATATGACTGCCTGGGGATGACTAGAGGGGTGTTTATAGGAACCAGGACTCCCAAAATTTCCTGCTTAGCTAGATCACTTTTAATCAGCTTTGCTATACTTTCAAGCACCTGCCATGTGCTATCTTTTAAAAACACAAGTGGAAGTATGATTTGGCAGCAATATGGGTTTTACACGTGCACAGGCAGTTCCCAACTATCTCTCTAGGGAGTAACCCCTATGTTTCAGTCCTCACCTTACTTGACTCCTTTTCCCCAGCACTGCCCTGCTCCTGTGTCTAATTGTGTGCAAGCTATTAGTGGGGAGGGAGAGTGTCAGCTGCTTTTGACTACTGAGATATTAGGAGGTGTGCAGATTCTGCGTATGAAAACACAGTGACTGCAGACAGTCTGTGGCCTGCATCTCTGCACCTTTCCTTACTGACATTTTCTGGCTTTCTTTGTGTAACTCCAAACTGGTAGACTTGTGTTTGCATCATCTATATCCAATTAAATGTACTGCAGTGGGGAGTGATTCTCAAACTTGTAGCATAACCTCCAGGAGCATGCTGTGATCCTAAACTGTATGTGGGACTAATTGGTAAATAATTTTAGAGTGTTACCTTGTTATTCTCGGTTGTCAGATCAGAATCACTGAAACTGGCAGTTACGATGTTGCCCTTGATTTCTCTGCCTTGCAGAAGCCTCAGCTACTGGAAAAGATTAATAGCCTTGGCTTGTTCCACTGACCTAACTTAGGTTGCAGGCTTTTTGACTGTGAAGCATGAAATATTATGTGCATTCAGGAGATTCTGCATTTCTACATTTGCTCCCCCTGATTCAGGGAACATAGTAGTCAGCTGAATTCTGGCAGAAGATTTTTCCATTGTTCAGGCTTTTTTAAGGAATCCTTGCCAATTCAGCTTCACTAGCTGTTAAGAACTGGCTAGTTGTCATAATGCAACATGGAGTTGAACAGTAAGTCTTGAACTCTTTTTCGCACTCTATCAGTGACGATCTGAGAAACATAGAAAACTGACAGCTTCTTTTCCTAGATAAAGCTTTAAACATTCACTATGAAAGAAGTAGTGAAAACTTTTTCTATTGGTGCATGTTTTCTAGATTATAAGGCAAATCTCTGCTTGAATGATGTCAATTGAAAGAGTGGGTCATAAGCCTACAGACATTGCTAATGAGATTGTATGCGATACACTTGGATTTATTTAAAAAACTAAAAAATATTGTGGAATAAATGTTTGGTCAGGCTTTCAAAAAAGAGAGAAGCTGCATCTCAGGAAATCCTTCTTCCCTAAAGCCAGCTGCTTTGTGCATATTTCACCCTTTCTGCAGCAGCCCTTCTCATATGACTTTTCTTTGTGGTGGTTGTGGATGCTGCCAGGACAATGTGACCCCATCCCTTTATCTAGCCCTGGAAGCTCCCCTTTCCACCTTCCCTGTAGAGCCCTTTGCTGCTGCTCTGTGCTCCACAAGTACCACAACACGTGAAGCTGCTTCTTTGGGATGTGGTGTTCCAAAGCCATTGGTCTGCAGAGATCTACATCTAACCTAGTTGATGCACACTCCTTAGACGACCCAGAAAAGAAGCCCACAGTAGGCTTGGAAAGGAGAAAAGTATTCACTGACAGAACTTGCAGACACTGAACTGGTTGGAGCTTTCTCTGATATCAACAGTTATGTGGAATTACAATTTATCTTTTTACTTCAGTCTCTTGCAGCATTTTCTCTGTCATAAGTTTCAAGTATGCATCTCACACTGTGTAATGGGTTTCATGTTTCTCCTCCTTTTTTCCCTGGTCTTAAGTTTCTGCAGTTTTATGTAGACTTGTAGCAGCTGCTGTCCCATCTTGGAAATAATTTCCCACAGATAATTTATAGGTGCCAAATACTTACTGTTTGAGTCAGCGTGTAACCCTTCTTTATTGGCAGTGGCAAGTGAGTGCACACAAGTTATCCCATTAACCTTAATGAAGCGTCACGTCAATGATACTAATTTTAGCAGTGACTTTAGAGGAAAGTGCCTCAAATTTTCATCTTGTTTTTGTCTTATTGTTTCTGAGGGAATTCTGGAATGTAAAGTAGTTTTAAAGCATATTTATATCAAAGAACAGATACACAAGTCAGTAGGGTCATTGTGTCATAGTCTGTTTCAGGAAATCATTGTGTCATAATGTTAGCTATTTCTTTCAATACCTAATGACCCTTTATAGGACCATTAAAAATAGAGCTTGTATTAAAAATAACTTTTTAATGCAGGTTTTGGAGAAGCCTTTTAACTCAAAATCTTCCACTGAATTTTTTTCATCCCAATGGAGCCTTTATTCAAGTTCATTTAAAGCAAAATATAATGCTCTCACCTTACATTGTACCCATTCCCACTTCTTCCACTTGAACTGTCTTTCCTCCCAGAAAAACAGTTTTCTGTCCTGAAAGCATCAGTAGTTCTTGTAAAGCTGCTTGTTACATCGCCATCTAGTGATTTAAAAAGATTGCAAAACCTATCTGAAGAGAGTTTCTCCAATGGCCAATTTTGAGTCACAGTATTGAAGACACTTACTTGCCAGTACAGTTGCCAGTGCTAATGTGTGGAATTGAACATGAGTGACTTCTTAGTGTTTGAACAAGTAATCTTTTCTCTGCTGTCTATGTGTTTTTATATGAATTGGATGCAAGCGGAGGGAGGAAATACACCAGAAAGCCTTGAGTAAACAGCCAAAAAAAGTACCAATCTATCCCTTTAAAGAAGTATTGTTTTGGTGTACTGAAGCATTGTAGCACTAACTGAAAGTTGCCTGTGCATCAGCAAGTAAGAAGTCTCTTCCATTCTGTTTGATTTTTAATACAATCTGTATTATATGTTTTTGTACTCTGTATTCCTGCTTTGAGAGTTCATATTAAGGTACAGTTAAGGTGGTATGGGAAACAAATGTATGATATGCTTTTAAAACATAATAAAATTGCCTAGACAGTACTAGGTTGCTTTTATATTTGACAGTTACAAGGCGAGCAACTGTGGGATGATGCATGGTCTTTGCATTTGTAGAGGGAGGTGAAATATTGTGGAAGACAAGGTGCTGCTTTTGATTTGGACATGTGGTGGCACAGACAAACAGGTTGTTTTGGGAGCTTTTCTTTACTGCATGCTTCATAACAAGGCTAAGCAACAGATGTTAGGCAGGATCTGATTCTCTGATATTATTATTCACAGCTGTGGTGAATGGGCAAGGGTGTAATTTCTAAACTGAGAGACCAACAGCCTTTTTGCTTCTTGCAAAAAGAACATTTCTCACTGTTATATCTCTCAGTGCCCTGTATGTTTATGTGTTGTGAGAGACATTTTCACTTGGAGTGATAGTTCTGTCAGCCCATGGACAGCAAAGACTTTTGCTCAAGTAATGTCCCACAGTCCTGCAAACTTCATGTTTGAAAGAGATAAGCTGGATGTGCTGGCCCTACATTATTCCTCAAATATCTCCTTTGTAAGTCACTTTGTAGGTGCTGTCAGATCTTTACATAGGTACTGTGTAAAGTATCAGTGACTGAAGTAACCTTCCTCATGAGTGCTAAACCAGTGTGGACCCATCTAAAATATATTTTCTTCTGAGTCATCAGAGGGGGGAGATAACTTGCGCTTTCTGGCAGTACTGTACATAGTGATACCTCCACCACTGGCACTGGGCTCACATGAGCCACAGGTAAGAGTTCATATATGGGTCCCTCTCTTTTCAGACTGGATGCTTTGCACTGGCAGCTAATTAACTTGCCCCTCCCCCCCACTATCTCTTACTCTTAGCCTGGCCTTTGGTCCATTGTCTTATTAATTTCTAAAGTGATCTTTGGGATCCAGTTTGGTTTTAACAGAGTGAAGTTTCCTCACCACACTGTGATAGCTCCTCTCTGGACAGAAGACACAAAGCAGTGCCTTGAGTTGTAGTCTGCCCCAGAGCTGAGATAGTGCTTTGTAGGTGAGCCATTTTTAAAATTTCTTAAAATCATTTAGGTTCCCCAATAAAGGACCATCGAGCAGTATTCAGATACTCAGCTCTAGAAAATTGTCTGCTGTCTTACCGGTAGGGGGAGAGTGTGTCTACTCCAAAAAGTATTTCCCAAATGCTGGTGCATGTGTCTCCCAGAAAAATGTTGCTGAAGGGGAGTGTGACCTTTCAGCATCAAATAAAATAGAGCAGAGATCTGTTTAGTAATTGGCTGTGTAGGTCTTAAGGATTCTACAGTGTGCAGAGAGCCTTCTGGAGAGGTGAATACTTGGGGAAGGGGCAATGAGCAAAGACAGGGAGTCCTCAGAAGGATCATACATGACTTGGTTAGCAGATACACCTTGAAGAGACTGAACGTTGCAGCTTGCCACTATAGTGTCCATATATAATGTCAGAGACAGCATCACCCTGCCTGCTGCAGTCACCCAGGCAGCTCTTAGCACTGTGCTACTGCTCCCTGCACTAACAGGAGTCAAGTGGATTGGAGGGTGGTAAGCAGTGATTGATGGAGAAGCTGGACAGCCTAAATCTAGGGCCATAAAGCACAACTTCCCTCAAGCCATTAAGACTTCTGAAGACTTGCTGGAATAATCCAAGTGTCAGCTAAGCCACATCCCCAATAAATGGAAAAGCCTGTGTGGGGCATTTGTTGAAATTTCACTAAGTCCTGCCAAACTAAAAGTCTGATGCTAATGTAGGCCATTTATTTACCAGCTGCAAGGAGAGCTAACCAGCTAGCTTTGGGAACAGAGTTGGATGGTGATTTTGGGCTTGAAACCTTCCTGTTACAATTTAAGGATAAACTTTTGCATTTTAGTTGCTTGCCCACAGTTATTTACTTTGATAAACTTTCACTTTGGGGATGTTTTAGATAAGCTATACTTAACTGTTATATTTAATTCAAAAGCTTTATGGCAAAGATGAAAGGAGGGACAGCAAATTAAGATGAGAAGGCAGGTTGCTTGCAGTGCTAGAAGATAAGACTTTTGTGTAGTTGACTACATTTTAAACTTAATGCATGTTTTGTTGGAGCCAGAAGTGCTACTGAAAGCCTTTTTTACACAAACTTATTCCTCAGCTGAAAGATGCTCATTATATATTTTGATTCACTGGATTTATACCCTCTTTGTTGACATATATGTGCAATTTGATTTTCAAGCAGCAGTACTGATATCTATATCTGTGGCTTGTATTAGCGACGGGGAAAACACTGACCACAAAAACCTATTATATCTGAAAGAATTTTCCAAAAGAAGTCAGAGTAAATATCTACATTTTACAGGGTGGGAAAAGTAAGCTATTGAGCTATTGGCAGTATACTAAAACAACTTATACAAGGTTCCCTTGCAAGCCAGCAGAAGAGCTAGGAAATAAGAAGTTCTCAAATACCAAGGTGTTATCCCGGAGAACATATGAAAGCAGCTTCACAGGCCACCTGGAAATTCAAATCTGGGGGTTCAGTGAAGTATAAGTCTTAACTCTCTTGAGTGTTAAGATGGCTCTGTAAGTCACACATGTCCTCACATGCTCTGCTGTAAAATGATGCTATAGACAATTTGTCCCTGACAAAGCACCACAGAAGCTTTAAAACTTAGAAATTAAATTTCTTTTTATTTTATGTCTATGCAAGGCTAATTACTGATAAGCTGACTGCACTGGTGACTTGTATTACTGTGTAGGAGTCATCAGTTTACCTCCATGACACATTGGGTAGAGAACAGAGACAGGCTTTTGTTCCTTGGGCTCTATTACGGATTTAGAACTATACTACATGTCATTTTCCCCATTGTCTTCAAGAATAAATATCATCATAAATTGGGCTGTGCATATATAGATTTAGTTATCCTCAGATGACAGAATAGAAGGTTATCCTGACTTTAAATGCCATATGTGCTAGAAAGATAGTCTATGTTGGTGGAGTTTTGTTCACGGTGTGATGAAGGTCACAGACAGTAGAAGTCAACTCTAATGACCTGCAGTCTCTTAAGAGATGATCCTATCTTTGCTATGAGCATTTAAGGTCCTGCAGGAAGGCTAGCCCAACTGAAGAATCATTTTCTGCCCAGGAAAACTGCATCTCCTTCATGTTGAGAGTCAGGACTGAGGATGACCCTTCTCTCCATTATAGTCTCCACTGAAGCTCATGAATCTTTTGTCTGTAATTGCTGTTCTGCCTGAGCTGTGTATTTTAGATTCTTCCTTTTCCTTTGCCCTGTGAAATCAATAGGTCTCTGTACCTACACTCAGTGAATTATAGAGTAAGGACCCATGGATCTGTTCACAACTTCCTCAAAAACAGCAGCCCAGTTTCACAGAATCATAGAATTGTTTAGGTTGGAAGAGACCTTTAAGAGCATTGAGTCCAACTGTAAACTTAGCTCTGCCACCACTAAACCATGGTCCTAAGCACCACATTTACATGTCTTTTAAATACCTCCAGGGGTGGTGACCCTGGGTAGCCTGTTCCAATGCTTGACAACCCTTTCAGTGAAGAAATTTTTCTTACTATCCAATCTATACCTCCCCTGGAGCAACTTGATGCTGTTGTCTCCCATCCTATTGCTTGTTACTTGGGAGAAGAGATGACACCCACCTCACTACAACCTCCTTTCAGGTAGTTGTAGAGAGCAGTAAGGCCTCCCCTCAGCCTCCTTTTCTCCAGACTAATCAACCCCAGCTCCCTGAGCCGATCCTCACAGGACTTGTTCTCTAGACCCTTCACCAGCTTCGTTGCTCTTCTTTGGACATGCACCAGCAGGTCTTTGTGCTTCTGGCTGCATTATTAATGTCTAAAAATGCAGAGGGCCTGAACATTTTCCTGTTGTTGTGGCATTCTTAAAGACTTTTTCCTGTTAAACTTCTCTGGCACTGAATAATATGCTTGCCCAGCCTTTTTTAGAGGAACAGATTGGTGTCTGGCAGCTCTATTTTGCCATCTCTTTTTCACAATTTTTTTAGAACTGAGTGTGACTGAGAGCTTACCATGCAGTCAAATTTAGATGAACATGGCCAATGTGGTTTTAAAAGCTGCTACAAAGCATGGACTGAATTAGACCTCATTTTCTTTGGAATCCAGCTAAAAGCTAAGCCATATCTAGTCCTGTGCTGTTGTATGAAAGCAAATGTGTACGGTCATTTTCTATTGTCCAACACATAAATGTTTCAGCAGATGTTTGTACTTCTAAGCCGACATCACACTGGCTCTTCATATTTTCTATGATACTGTTTGGGAAAGAAATGGGATATTTCCTGATGTTGAAATGGGTATTCAAACCACACCTTTGAACTTAGCCTTTTCAGATATGTGTTATTACCTGGAATAGGCCACCACACTGTAAACAGTTGAAGTTAAAGTGAATGAAAAAATAACAGCAATACCTTCTTTTCCCAAAAAGGGGAAGGAGCAGCTGAGTGGCTTTCTGAGCAGCAAATGAAACATAATTTTTGCATGGTCTCTGGCTGGGCCTCCCTCTACAGCAGTAGCAGTACCTTTAAAGTACTTGACATCCTTTGCTTTGCTGTTAATTTCACCTGAGACTGTAAGCAAAAATTTAAAAAGGGCCATCTGTGATGGATAGTTCTGTCCTGAGCAGTTCCACTCAGTGGTCTAGCAGCCATCAAACATTTCACCTTTGTGTACGTCAGATCACAATGCATGAAGGTGATTCTTGGAACCCTGCAATGCAAGCACCCAATATATTAATTTCTAGAGGTGTAGATTCTTTCTGCTCCATTGATTATTCTGTGAAATTAGCTGTTAAAAGTACACTTGCAGGGCAGGTCACTTTGTGTCAGAAGGGAATGTTCTCTTTGGCCATTTGTAAAACCTAATGTTTGTTGGAGAGGTGTTGAGAGTCACTAGGCATGATCAAATAAAATACAATTGCAAGAATGTTGGGTTATTTCCTGTGCTAAAGTGGCTTACCACCATTGCTTTTGATTAATGTTAATTGAACATCATGTTTCACACACAATAATGTTGAGATTATTAGAAGTTTTACAAAACTTTTGTTTATCTCTTTATAACCATCTGTGGGCAATATTTGGAGTCCTTATTACGCAGTATGAAACATGGTAACATTGACATGCAGTGAAGAACTGCTTGGTGCACCATCATAACACAAGAAATTGCAGTGCAAATAAATATAGTTTGCTTGATATGGAAACTCATGTACTGAGGCTCCCGTCAGTCAGAATTCCACCGGACATGATCTACAAATGTTTTGTAGGAAACAATAGAGTTCAAATGTATTTATGTTAGGTATGACAACCATGAAGGGAAGTAGGAATACTCCTGAGGTCATAACAGTCTATCTCAGCTCTGCTCCTTTCTTCTCCCTTTGCTCCTTATTATTCCCACCTCATCTTGATTTTCTTCCCATGTGCACAAATCCTTCAGACAAAGTCCATGGAATACAGTGAGGAGGGAGGTTGTGGGAAGGAAATTTGCTGAGGAAGAATAACTTGCAACAACTTGTTGCCTCAGTAATTATTAAAATACACTACAGTTCATACAGGGAGCTGGTATGCAAGAATAAAGGGACTTGTAACAGAATATAGCTAACATCTTAACTAAAAAATAGAAAGGCAGAAGGGCACAATTAGTGAACTGCAGGCAATGCAAATTTGGATTATGATATTACTCATTAATTACCAGGATTTTGCTAGCATTTCTTTAATCAAGGCAATTTTAGTCTAACTCTAGCAGATGGTACATCTTGTAGTTCACAGTAAGAGACTGGCCATTATCTTAAGCAGTGAGGTCTGAAGATACTTGGAGCTAATATATGTGACTCAAGTTCGATTTTCATGTGGGAAATTCATGGCACCCAGGCAAGGCAGCACCAGCACAACCAGAGACATGAGGCTGGGTTCCTAAAAAGGGATCTGTGGGTAGAAGTGAGGTCAGAGTTGTAGAGAGAGGTAATATTGTCTTTGGAACAAATGATTGTACTAGCCAAGGCCATCTCAGCTGTGACACCCCTTCTGCAACACTGTGGAAAGATTATTTGTTTCAGATATCAGATTATCCGTCTGCAAAAAAGATCACACAGCATGAAGAGGGTCGGGGGGTGTGGGCGGTGTGGGGTGGGAAACCAAACAAACTAAGCAATATCATCTGCTTAGATCAGTGCATCTAACAGAAGATAGTATCACTCTCTGTAAATGCTTAGGTTACCACATCAGCACTGGTACTGCCACAATATGGCATTTAGGGTAGACGTACTCGAAAGCAATTGACTCCCATTTTTAAAAGTGTATCAATAGTACCACTTTTCTGGGACTCCTCTGTTGTTTTTCAACATACGATGTAGACCACATCTTAAAAATTTTAGTCAGTACACCTGACTGGCAAATGTAAGTGATTCGTGCCAACCTGTGATTCTGTGATACTGTGACCATGGAATCTTACATTTAAGGTTTAGATGCTTTGAATTTTCTTAGCTTCTGTCACACTGTTGGAGTGCTTAATTGTCTGCTAATTTAGATTTTTACATTGGCTAAGTAGCTGCACTTGAACATGCACACTGATTTGGTTACCCTGTAAGTTTGCTCTTCCTCTGGCTCTCTATTCTTCTGGGAGAGCTGGTGTGCTAAGATCTGACTGCAGGTCACAGTGTTGCTTGCTAGTACAATAGATTTCTTTCAGTCCACAGGAAACACTTGAGTTCAGAGCTCCTTGAAGCGATCAAGTGTTGGCCATCAATGACAGAACTGAGCAGTCCCCTGCCCGCCCCGCACCCAGCCCACTGAGGGATCACTAGAGGACTAGGCACACTCAGCGTGTGCCACTTA
The DNA here is from genome assembly GCF_963921805.1 of Phalacrocorax carbo. Lineage (NCBI taxonomy): Eukaryota > Metazoa > Chordata > Aves > Suliformes > Phalacrocoracidae > Phalacrocorax > Phalacrocorax carbo. The sequence continues at coordinate 53,992,034 of NC_087548.1, forward strand.
CAGCCCTCACCAGAAGAGCATCGCCAGGGCTGCAAGCTGCCCCTGCCACAATACCAGGCACAAGAACAGATTCACTTTGCAGAAGAAACACTGCTTTCCAACCTGGGATAGCTTCAGTTCTGGTGAGTTGCATCCCATGAGTGGGTCTATGCTGAATATTTCAGGAAGGAATATTTCAAAGAGAATGAGGGGGGGACAAATCTCTCCAAAGCTTCATTTCCTAGCACTTTTACTAGGACAGAGATAAAGAAGGGCTAGGAAGGGACTCTATACATGCCTACCTCAGTCTTTTGCTGGTTGCTCCCCATGATCAGCTCTCTCATGGTTTCCAAACCTGTCACCTTTCCCACACAAGGAGGAGATAAGTTGTGCACCTACTTCTCTGCAGGCTCTTCCGACTAGCCATGGCTAGGTGACGATTTAGCCAGTAGATGGCATCAGCAGAATAGACAGGATCCAGACAACCTGGCACAACCTCTTCAGACTCCATTCAGCTGAGAACTTGGAAGGCCACACGGGTTGACTGGGTTAACTCCAGACTCCATTCAGGTTGGCCCTTCTCCACACCGTATGGATAAGTTTCTGGCAGTTTGTCTGTCTGCCTATTACACAGAGGGATTTTCTGCTCCAAGCTCGGGATATTGCTTTGTTGTGCTGTGTTCAACCTGACCCATGGTGGCACATTTGTGTCACCCCAGGGGTTTTGGGATGGTCATGACATCTGAAAGCATCAGCATGTAAATTTGACAGGACTGTGGGCAGCTATGCTGTGGACTTGGGGAATAACTAAATGAAAAAGAACAAGGTCGGTGAGCTGTCCATCACAACATACATCTGATACAATCCATGGTCCAGGCAGCACTTCCGAGGCTGGTCTTATCTCAGAGCAAGGTCTGGTACCATTAGCTCATGTTAATTCTGGTTGCTCCACTCCTGCCATGAGAAAAGCTAGCTGGCCACAGAGTTGTGTCTTCCCCCCAGGAGCCTCCTTATTCCATGGTAGACGTGAGGGATCCTGCTGCTCTCATTGTCAGAACTGACATTTACTGCAAAGTTAATGTTGGTTTGCTCATCTTTAACTTCCAGTGTTTTCGCATGTACTCAAGCAAGCGGATGCATAAATATAAATATCTAGGTCTTTCTTATCCACTTTTTTTTTTTAATAATTCCTATCTGCTGATCACCTTCATGTGTTGTTGCTTAGCTTTCAGTGTTATATTGTGCACCTAGAAGCTTGCACAACACTCTGGCTCCTCACTGCACTATGTACTGTTCGCATAAAGAGTAAAACTCTCCCTGCACAAGTGGGTTTGCAGCATGTACTTAAGAAGCAGGAAGCGGAAACAACAGCATGGGGAATCAGTAATGCTGCTTATGCTGCCAGCACCTGCTGGAGAATATAGGGCTTCATGGACTCGTGGGCTGACCATGCCAGCTATTTTCAAGACCATGCACTTTTTTTGCACTGAAATAGTCTGAGTACTAAATTAAGTGGCTTCCCAGGCACCCACTGTAATCAGCAAGGGTAGAGACTGATGCTCTGGATAGCCTCCTACAGGAGCCTGCCTCAATGTTTCCTAGAGGGCTAGAGGCACAAGCCAGCCATGTCAGGTACTTAATGCAGGCATCATTTATATATTAAAGAAAGAGTTGCATTAGGTCAGACTACAAGCTTAGTGACCATTGGAAGGAAAGTAGAGATAGATAATCTTCCTGCATGCTCTTCCACAACGAATTTTGTCCCACGTTATTAGAATGGCACTAGGGACAAATTTGATTCATGACTTCTACAATAGGTGGTGGGTAGAGAAAAAAGGATACTTTAATGTACTCTAGAAAAATACCAGGCCAAGCTCTTTGTGAAGCAGGTTGTGCTTTGGCAAAAGTCTTGACTATGATCTGAGTTAATTAAATCGATGAATTACAATTTCCTGAATGTATGGAGTTTGCCTAGACTAGAGAACTTTGCAATAGCACTAAGTGCACTTTGCACTTTTGTATAAATTTTGGGCCCTTTTGTATGATTTCTGATTTGAGTCTTTTGGGTGTACTCCATGTTTAAAGTTGCACACTTATAAGGCCAAGAAATTTCTTAAAGTGAAACCTGAAATTCTTACTTGCTGTCAATCTACCAAAGTAAATTAGAGTGGCGTAAGTCCCATCTTATAACAGAGCAGTGAATTTACCTTGAGGGGTGGTATTGGGACATGTACGCCAGAGTAAATAGTGCATCATGTTCTCCACCCCAGGATTAATACTTCACCCATCTAACTTCCCTGATATTTGGCTTTCTTCCCCTGTGAGGGACCTCTTGGTCTCCTGTCACAATTTTGAATGCTGTCCTAAAAAGAGGTGTTGGCTGGCCAGAAATAGGGACCAAAGCAGGTATGACAAATGACAGGGAAGCCAGTAGCTGAGCAGCTTTGTTTCAAGCAGCTGGCTGAATGACAGAATGAAATTGGTGGTAAGCCAAGGCACTGTAGCCCAGAGACAGGCTGAAGAAGGAGAAGGCAAACTGGAGTGTTGTGGGTAACCTATCTGCATCTGCACAACCCCTGAGAACAATTCACATTGCGCTTAGCTTGGACAGCTCTGTTTTTTTGAAGCTGTATATTTCTGAATGGATACTTTATAAGACAAGCCAGACAGTCACCAGTTGAGTTTTTCTTGGCATTATGATGTTGCCACTTCCTTAAATATGATTTTTTTTATGTGTGAGTTTTCTTTTGATTGCAAAGTAAACAAGTTAAGCTAACAGCCAGGATGAAATCAGCGGCATCGGGGACCGCAAGCCTAGTGGTTTTATGTTCCAGCAACAGCACATTATTATAGCTTTTTACTGTAACTTTTTTTCCCCTCCAAAAGTATGTTAGGCTTCATGCCAGCCAATTTTCACTGTGGTTTTTATGTCTCCAGGAGACTTTCAGAGGTCTGAGGATCGAAGCCAGCTTGTGGATTTCTTCTTTGTTGGTTCTGAACTCACACACTGTCACATTCAAAGTCCCCTTTCACTGTCAGTCTTGCCAGAATATCTCAGAGCCCCTCAAATCACCAGATACCTTAAAATGCACAGCACAGTTTATCAGTTTCTCTCCACTTTCAGAGCTTTTGGGTTGCAGCTCTTCTATGTCTTTCACCCTTCCTACACTGCTAGGAAGTCTAGTAATTTGCTTTATTTCTTCGTCATGACAATTGAGCTTCTCATCTACTTATGTACCTTCAGAACCTGTAGATAACATGATTAAATTCTCAGTAAAATCACAGGCATTAGTAGTATTGCCTTCCTGCTGCTTTGAAAGTCACTAGTTTAAGTATTTACTGTTGGCTAAAAGCCCCTTAGTGTGACTGTCAACTGAGATTCATAGGAATGACCTAACTGAAAAATACTTCTGCAAAGGATATGAAGCTCATATTCATGTTGTTTTACATTCATTTACACTGTTAAATTGTTCCATAGTGCAAATGACATCAGAAGTTATATTGCACCTTGGAAATAAATTTCAGGTTCTTACTCAAGTGACAATTCCCTTGTTTCTAAGACAAACTCTGGTTTTGTCACTTGCAGTTTCTAGACTATTGTCATTGTTTGACAATAGAGAATAACCATTTCATATTACTTCTCCTAAGCCACGTTGTATCTAAGATGCTTGCAGGCACTATCCCTGTAGGCTCCTTGCACAACAAGTCTGACGTCTCAAGAAGTTTTTGTGTGTGACTGAAACTTCCTCCATGTGGGGCATCTATGGAGCATGGTGTCAGCCTCATTCAACCGCTATTCAGGAAGAGAGCAGAACAGGTGACAGTGTATGGTATTACCTTTCTGTGTACCTCATAAAAATGCACTGAAATCTAGGGTAGTCTCTCAGCTGTCATATGACTGAGATTGCTGCAATGCTGGAGAAGTGTGGGTGTTATCTGAGTTATTACACCTTTGCAGATGGCCCAGAAGTGAAAAAATTTGCCCAGAGCCATCCTATGAAAGAGGCATTGGGGCCAATCAAAGAAACAACACTGTTCCCAGCCCTTTAATTTTAACCATATATGAAGTGATAAATAGTCTTTATATCCAGGGAAACATTGAACACTTAGGGAAATGAAACACAAAAATACAGCACCTGATATTGCCCAAGAGTGTATTCCATCTCACTGTGATGTTAATCTACAGCATTTAATGACCAGCTTGACACTACCATAAAGATTCATCTCTAGTTTTGAAGAAACACTTCCCTTTGAGCAGTAATGTATTTGTGTTGCTTTTAAACAGCGTGTGGTCTATAAAAGACTAAGTGGCAGGTATTTTTTTGGCTAATAAACTTCTTAACTCTTTCGCTATGAATCTGATTTTGCATAAACTTCTTTCCCCTGTGAAATAATTGCCCTCCCCTTTTACTTAGGCTCTTCAATAATGAAAGCATGCCTACTCTAAGAAAAATGTCTTGAATGTGTGTGGAGAAGGCAAGTGATTTTATGATACAGTATCTTGACAGAGTAAACACTAATTTGTCTTCAAGATGATGATCTGTAATATATAACGATTGTCCTGCCTACACTAGGATTTTGACAGGTGCAAGTTAAAATGTGTTTCATAATGAAGATGCAGAATCATTAGACAAAAGCATAAATGCCTCCCTGGAGAAGCTGCTATGCAACAGGGGGTAACAGGGTGGGTTGGGGGTGTAAGTTTGCTTCCTGCTGGAAAAGAAATGTCAGGTGAAGGCTGTGGGCATTTTGGTGTGTACAGCTTGTTCATTTACGCTATAAGCACTGGTCCCTGAACAGAAGCAATCACAGAAAAAGCTTTACCTCCATAATCTCAGCCTAAACATCTGTGTGCCTTTTCTCTGTGTGCTCTTCCCTGGGAATTTGCTCTACCACAGAAAGATTTTAAGTAGTCATGCAATTCTTTGTTGCTTGCCACAGCACTCTTTTCCCTCCCCAACCATCAAAATTCCCTGATCCAAAAAAGCTCTATATCCCACTGCCTAATTTCCGAAGGACTAAGGAAAAGAAGCCTCAAAAACGTGTGTATTACTGCATCAGCTACTGACTGCTGATCAAAAAATCCTGAAAAACAGTGGAAAATTTAAAAGATAGTCATATTCTGTGTCTTTGAAGTGGCAAGCAAGTAGGGGTAATCAGGATGGAAGATGCTTTGGCTATAGTTGTAATATGCAAAATGAATGAATAGGATAAGCCCCAAAAGCACAGTGGTAAAGGAGCATAAGAGTACTTCAAGTAAGGTTGAAAATACATTGCTTAAAATTTGAAATATTTTATACTGCAGTAACAGTGTATACCTCTTTTGACATCAAGTCAGACTGTCGGCCCAGCTACTTGATATGAAATTCCAGAATGGATAAATTAGAAAGAATGTTAAGAAATGTTTTATTTAAAATGATAAGTATTTGGGCTTAAGATGGGGCTTTTGCATAACTGGATTTTACACTATCTTGCTGCTCAGGTGCAATATGGACTATCATCTTCTGAGGGTTACCTTATGCTTCCCACATATACATTGCTGTGAATGATGTGAATATTCTCAGTAGGCTAAGCCCGCTCCACGCTCAGCATTTTGCCCTTTGAGAGCAGCAGACTGACATTCTCTGCCAGGCTAGATTGCTTCAGACAAAGAACCATTGAGACTGACCATGTTGTCAGGTGGAGTTTTCTGACCTGACAGGAACAAGGAGACTGATACATCTGACTTCAAAATATGAATTGTGTAAAACACTGCAAGGTGTGGGTGGCCATGGGGTACAACACTGAAAAAAAAAGCGATATTGCATCTGGCATCCTGTGATCCATTTCACAGTAGTAATTCCTCTGTTGTTTCCTTGCTATGTAAGTTAATATCTATACATCAACAGTGTGGTTGTGAATGGATTTTGATTATTCTATAGTTTCTGGTCGAAATATATCTCTGAAGTGCTATTTTTGTTATTATAAAGGCTAGAAATGTAAAATAGCATCACCTCACTTGCAGATGTGGGGAGAAATTGGGAATGTGCTGCCCTGAAGACATGACAGACTAGGCACAGGCTAGAACGTGACAGCTGACTGAAGATGTACTGCACACAGGAAACAGTAGCTTGTACTGAACTCCAAAATTATTTGTCTTGAAATACTGTGATATGAAGCCACATGTTTTTTTTCTGTCCCTCAGACATAGAATACCATTTAAAGATAGTTAGTACAGGTCACTTGAATTTAACCCAAAGTAAGAGAAATTCCTGGCAGTGACAGTGGGAATTTAAGATTCCAGAAGACAAGAAAAAAGGAAAAAAGCCCCAAACCCAAACAACCTGAAAAATTTCTTAAAGTCTTCCACTTTTTTTTTCACATATTGTGATGTCATGAAGAGTAATTCTTATTTTATTTTATATAGTTTTGAAAAGTTCAGTTTAATTGCTAGTTTGTGATATTATTTATGGTAATAAACTCCCAATCAAAAATACAGGGGCATGTGGTAATTTCTCTCTGTTAATTTCTTTTTGAACTTTCACTGAACTACTTCTTTCCTATCTTGGAAGAAAATATCTGTGAATTATGATGACATCTCTTGGCAAGTGCTGTCTTCAGAATCATGTACCTGTCAAAATATGTGATGAAGTCAAATGGCCTCAAGGGAGGAAAATATCATTCGTTTGTCATCATGACAAGTGATATACCTCTGTGAGATAGTCTAACAGATTAAAGTTTATCACAAGAATTGAGTAACTTATTTTAATGATCGAACTTCCTCGCTTCACAGTCTACCTGATGTGTCCTTCCTCCCCCTCTTCCTTGCTCTGCACTTCCCCCAGCACAGTTTCACTAGTTCTGTCAATGTGAGATTTCCTCCCGAGATCCAGCCAGACAGCAGAACACCCTGCTGTTTCCTTGTGGACAATGATGCTGACTGTATTAAAAAAAAGGCAATGATTAGAGTCAGGCAGGATACCTCTGTCACACACTATATGCCATGTCACCCACTGGGTACTGATCTAAGAGCGGATCATGTGTGGAGAAGGGAATCAAGTTAGGCTCCTCTGGAAGTTGCTCTTAGTGCTGCTTTTCTTGGATTCAACATCTCTGTGACAGGAATGGTGAAAAATCTGCTGTGAGGTTGTTGCTAGTATAAAATCACAGTACTGGTCCAGTGTGGCTTATTGGTTGAAGTTCACTAAAACTTCACCAGGTAAAAGCTCCTTTAAGTTGTGGGTACAGTGTTCAAAACTTCTGTCTATCTTAGAATACCTGGGCTTTTCAGTAAGGAAAAACAGAAAGCTAAGAAAATCTCAATTTGAAGGAGGGTGACTGAATCCGCTTTCCCCTTGTAGCAGGACTGTCTCTAACAATATATCAAGGCAGCCTTGCATTTGTTTGACCAAGTCTTGAAAACATTCCAGTGAGTCTGTCCAGGGCTGCTGCATCCTCTGCACCTTCCAAAAGTTCGCCTTTTGTCTGACCCGTATCTCCCAAGGTGCAGTCCATGGCCATTGTCCCTTGTTATATCACATGCAACTGATGGCAAGACCTCTTTGTAGCTCCCTTCAAATATTTGTAAGCTGCTGCTAGAGCACCCCAGCCTCGTCTTTGTCTAACCAAACAAGCCCACCCCCCAGAAAAATAAGGTATTATTTTTCTGGGTCATACTCTAGGCCCCTGACCACCTTGATAACATTAAACTCATCAGGACTGAGATGTCTGAAACAGAACTAAAAGGCTAGGTACTTTTGAGAATTTCATCCATAGCTGTATGCTGTCAGTAGTTGTTTTGTGTATGTTGGTTAGTTTTATTTTCCCAAGTGGAAGACAGAAAAGAAATGGAGGTGCTAAGTCTGAGATGCTGGTATGGAAAATGGATATTTCTGCTATGCAGGAACAAAAGGTGACTACACGAGCAGCAGTGGAGAAAAGATGTGCTCCTTAGTGAAACGTCTGCTGTGTAGGCTGTGCTAACGGTTAAGCTAGGTGGAAATGTTCGTTTTGCTTGAAACTCCTCACTGTCCTCCAGTGCTTCCCAGTGGGGCTGTATCTTGGTTCAGAGATGTTGCAGAAATTTTAAGGGATTGTTAACAGCAGCTGTGGAGTACGGGAATGCTCTGTTTCTGTGCTGCCTGTGGTATTCCATGCTGATGTGCTTTGATCTGGGTCTTGCTTCCTTACACGCTAAAGCTGTAGTTAGGAAAGGAAATAAAGTTTAAAAAAATTCCCATTGAGGTCTTCCTCTGTGTTCTTGCAAACCAAGTGGATGATAGTAATAAATAGCAGCACCCTTGTCATGTCCAGAAGATCACTGTCATTCTTGCTTGTGTACCAAAGGAGGAACAGAAGCTCATCATCCCCATGCTCTGCTACTGCAAGCAACCAGGCTGTATGCCTCAGCTGATCAAGCAGAGGCATCCTCTTCATGGTCATCACAGAGACTGAGTTCGGACTCCAGAGATACTGCAGTGTAAAATAAAATCTATAGAGGAAATAGCCAGGAGAGGTGCATGGATGGGCCTGCAGGCATCCAGCTTGTTTGTAGTAAAGCTAACCTTAGAAATTACATTCCCAGTACTCTTACTTTTCCACACTGTCTTTTTGATTAAGTTCTTTTGCACAAATTCAGGGTCATATTTGTTGCTTACATAACCACACAGAGCTCAACAGGATTACACCAGCAGAAAGTTTTGCCTGGAGAAGGGGGTAACTGACAAAAGCCATATTCATGCAACCTAATGGTTTACTCCCTGCAAAATGCCTTGAGCTCCTCCAGTGGTGTTTGCATCAGTGCAATATATTATCATTAACTACACTCTGGTGAACACTGTAAATCAGAATAAATCTGAGCACCAACTGCCAGTGTATCATAGCTTACAGCATCTGCTTGTTTGTTCCCATCTCAAGTAGCACTTGCATGGTCACTTCTATGCTCAATTTTTCTCTTACCCACAACTTTGGCAGCAGGGTGACAAAGCTACAATAAACTTGAACTGTGCATCTAAGTGCTGGGTCTTCTTTCCAAAATTAGTTGGTAGGTGTAAGGTAGCGCAGTATGATGGGTTCAGCAACCTGTTCAAGACTGTGTGTGTCTTGAAGTGTTTCTGAGCATACTTGTGCCTGAGCCACCAGAATTTTTCACAACAGATAGGTGTTAGTGCAGGCATTTGGTTGAAGGAAAGGAAGGCTGTAAATTTGCAGTTTGTCACACAGAAATACGAATTTCCCTTTGCAGCGCTTTGTATTGACACATCCTTTATTTGGTATAAAGCATGCTTCAATCATTCTGGTATCAGAAATCTGCTTGGATGGTGGACTCACTGACTGGGTACAAGGAGCCAGACCAAGTGCAAACCTTGGACACCTGGCAAGGCAAAGGCAGCTTGATTATGTGGATCTTTCTTATATGAAAGCCTGGCAACTGTTATTCAAACAAGTGTGTGCTGATCCACCTGCAAAGTGTTGGGTGAGTTGGTAGCAGCCTTAGCCTTCTTGAGTGATGGCTACAGCTGCTGGCTGCGTGTGGAGAGTGCTCATCCATGTGAGGAGCCTTGTGTTGCAATGAAAACACTACAGAGCTGTGCTTGTGACCTGCGAGGGATGGAGGTGGTCAGAGGCAGAGGCCTGAGCCACCATTTTTGTACCCTGTGCCAGGCAGTGGCTATGGTGAGAGGAGCAGTGCTGGCCATAAGAAGGGGAATAGGTGGGGAGGGACAGTCAACTCCAGCTGAGGTGTGAAATGTGGCATGGATGAGGATCAGCTTCAGAAAAGCAGAGGAATCCTGTGCCATGAAAACAGAGAAGGTGAGTGTTGTGGGGTGCTCTGCCTGCAAATTTAATGCCAACAGCAGAGAAGTGACAAGCCTACCTTCTGGATCTCTCTTAGATGAGGGTACTACGCAGAACAGGGACTGCCTGTCGCAATGGAGGTATCAGAGCAGGCATTTAAGACAAGGGTTTGACTTACCCATATAGCTGAAAAGCCTCTAACTTCATTATGCAAGATAAAAATCTTCATGAGAAAGATGTGGAAACTGCAGGAAGCAGGTCGCTGGTCTGAGGGGCAATGATAAAGACAAAAGAAACATAAGGGGGTGGGTAGAGGAGGGGGGACACATGGGGGTGTTAACATATTCAAGGCCTGTGATACATCTTAACTTTTAGTAGCCTGGCAGAGGCACTGAATCAGGTTTCCCCAAGGCAGGGATGCCTTGGGGTGCAGAGCGCATGCAAGGGCAGGAGGAGGCTCTGTGAAGGGCTTGCTGCAGCTTGTTGAGTCCCACAGGGTGCCATTCCAGGTGTAGGAAATTTACTAGTGACATAGGCTATGGAAAAAATAATGAGTGTTTGCAAAGGCTATGAGGTGGCCTGGAGCACTGCATGGTACCCAAAACTGTTTTCACTCTACCTCCTCCACCTCCTCAAAATGGAACTCATTCCAAGATGGCTGTTGTCCTTTTAAGCTGTAAAGAATCTTACCTTTAACAGATTAGTAAAACTGGGTATAAAGAGACAAAGCAAAGCTCAGGAAAAAAAGTATTGAGTGATCTCAAAGGGGTTTCACGAGTCTGTTCTGAACATTTATATGTTCAGAGTTTTACTGGTTTTCATGTTCAGAAATGGCAAAAAATGCTCTCTTGTTCCTGCACAAATCATCTGTAAGGACTGTGCAAAGTACGAATTTCAAGCGTGACTGGTGAAAGCAGTGTCTCAGCTGCTGGGTGTCCTCTTGACACTTTGAAAGGAATGGCACTTCAGTACTCACTCTTACCACATCCACTCAAAAATAGGTATAAGAAACCCCTGCCTGAGCACCCCACCCCAAATCATCCTCTTTACAAATGCAGTCCATAGTCATTGGGAAACATACATGCAAGAGTTTTTGGATTATGGAGTAATCCTGCGAGCCTGGCAGGACATCCAAGGCTAATTGCTTGGAGAGGGCTGCACGGCTTGCTGTGCATGGAGGGACATCGTGCACATGCCTCTGCTGGTGAGGTGACCTTGGCTGTACACACCTGGGCTTGCTTCATTCTGCAACTCAGGGCCATAGCCTTCCAAACATGGTAGCAAGCAGCTCAGCACAGACTGCTTACTCTGCTGCTCAGCCAGCACTAAGAGGGAGTTTATAGCTACTTCTCATCAGTGTGTGCTATTTCACAACAGACTCCCCCAGGTTGCCTTTAGAGTGCTGTTTTGAGTAGTAGAAAAGCAATTTCTGCAGAAGAAAATGGCCTGAAAATGTTCCCAGAATACTTGCAGGAGTTGACCTGGTCTTTTATTCACATGACAGGTTAAGTGCCTATTTTCTGGATCTACTTTTTAATTGAAACAAGCGGGGCAGAGGAAAAGGACAGAAAAGGTAAGCCAGCAGGGTGCCTTGCTTTTGGGAAGTGCTGTTTTGCCAAGGAGAACTGCCCCATGCAGACCACTTGCTGCTGCCAGGTGGCATTGCTCTTGACATTGCTGTGTCGTCATGCTGTTCCTTGGCAAGGTCATTCTTGATGTTTTTTTCCCTAGGGCACCCATTCCTCCATCTCCCCTTTAGTCAGATATCCTGGTATTTTTCAGGAACTCCACTCCCCATCCTTATGATCTTCTTTTCCACAGCAAGCTTACAATTTCACTGACTGACTTTTCTAGGTAATGCTGAAGCTGTCAAGGCCAGTATAAACTACCCCCTCCCACAACCTCAGGTGAATTAGGGGAAGATAGTGAAGGTGACTCTTTTCTTGGCATTCACTAGAGGAAAATCTCTCTTGTGAAAGGGCTTTGGGTCTCTAAACTCTTTTGGACCTGTCCGTGAATGGCAAACTTCAGCTACACAGGATATCTGCTTTCAGATGTTGTTATCACTAAAGATTACCAGAAGTAAGTTTGCTGGAGAGAAATGTTTTACAGCAGCAATTAAGCCTGCTATTCTTCTTGAATTTCTCAATTGAAAAGCCTGTCATCGCAAATAGCTGGTGTAATTGCCAGCTTATAGTACTGGCATGGCCCAGAGCAAATTCAGTGATGGCACAGAGCATTCAGAGCCTTTTCAGCAGAAGACCTTCTGATTTCATTTCCTCCAACACCCCACAATAAATTCCTTCTGTTAACTGATGTTTTGGACAGTTGAATGACAGTAAAAGATTTTATGTTGAACCACAGCCCAGATAAGTATGGACTGCATCTGATTTGTCAAATTATGGCTATTTGTCAAAGGAAAAAGCTTGAAACGCTTACATCTCTGCTGTACTTAGTAACAATGCATGTGAAATCATTTCTGTTAGATAGGCTGACATTCATACTTTCCAAAGCAGTCAGTAATTAGAACTGAGTGATATTTCCAATGTGCCCGTTAATGATGGCAGCCATCCAAACGTGTCACTTCTGGACATTGACAGATTCATTTGCTAGCAGCACAAATACTGGGTTTTGAGTTGTGAGTGTGTGTTCATATGGCTCCCTCTTCCTCCCTCTCTCCTCAGAGTGGCTTGTAATAATTAAACACTCAAATCCTCATTGAAATAAATGAAAACTGGGGAATTTGCTCCCTTGGGTGCAGTATTCAAAGCACATAGGCTTGCCAGCTGCAGTATTTTGTAGGGTATCTCAGATGCTGTCCCCGTCCATCGGCCACTTCATGTCAGGTTTTGTCTGTAGCTGAGGTAGTACTGTTCCCAGTTTCACTTTTCCTCCCACTGAAGATGACTTGGGACAACCCTGCTGCTGGCCCTCAGTGCTACAAGTGACTGGGACTTATTACTTTTGCACACAGATGGAGCACTGTGAGAAAATGGGAATGGCCAGAGGTGAGGTGATCCCCCTGTCCCTTGGCATCCCTATGTTGCTGCTGAGTGTTTTGTGGAGAGAAGGGCTTGAATTTGGCTGTGCCTAAGTATAAAGTCAGTTGGTGATGCTGATGAATTTTGTACACAGCAAACCAGCTGGGTAATTGTACAGGTTCCTTCAGACCTTAGTTTCTGAACTGGTGATGTTCCCAGTTTGAAACTCAAAGGCTTGTGGAGAGATTTAAGTCCAGCAAAGCTTCCTTATCATGCACAATACATCGAAGTTCTGCGAGTCTTCATCCCAGGAGGATCAAAGCCTATTTTTTAAATAAAAGCAGTTCTCTCAAGTGTTAAGGGTGGAAAATCTCTAACAAAGTGATTGTCTAGAGAAATAACAGTGCAAAAATATGTTCAGTGTAGCAAAAAATTCTCTTGTTCCTCTCAAAATGGCTCAAAATTGCTGAGAAGAGCATGGTATACTGAGCACATGGCACTAGGAAAATGTCAATGAGCAAAGTTAGCCATGTGTTACAAATGAAACTAATTAAAAGCACACATTCTGCACTCCCTGGCCCTTCCACCTTCCATGATTTTCACTGCCTATGGTTGCAGTCACCAGTCTTAAATTTAATAAGTTACTTCTGACAGAGGCAAACTCGGCTGGTAAAGAAATTCAAAGCAGAGTAAGTAGTGAAAGGGGATAAAATCTTCAAAGGCAGCTACAACACATAGTGGTTCTGAGCTAGAAGTGCAGTGAGGATTAGAGCAAACTGCTGAAGGCTTGCAGACTGCCTTTAGCTTCAACAGTTAGGGCTCACATACTTACCCTTATGGGTTGTTGAAGTAATGGACTGCGTGAGAGCATTGTTCAAAACTTTTGAAATCCATGGCACAAACATGGTGGGGTGCCTCCCTTCTCTGTTTCAATCCCTTGAATATTTCAGTGCATGTTGTTCTGAAAGGAAAAGTGACATCATCATTACCAGTTTAATAAAAATGAACCGAGATTGGAAAATTCTACGTGCTTACCTGCAGGTATAGACCTGATTTCGTGCATACCTGTTGGATATTTACTAACCACAGGAGTCCTTCTGAAGATGGCACTGTCTTCAGAAAGCTTTACAGTCTTCTGATGTGCGATCTAAGCACTTTTTTTACAATTTACCAAGAATAAGTGTCTCCTAGGGGCTTCAGCATCTTTGCGTATTTAGTGTTCATCATCACCAAGGTTCCAAGAGCATTCTCATGGCCTTGTTTGGTCTCTCAGGCAGTCCAGGGATGAAACACTTTTCTTCCCCTCTTCATCAGACAATGCAAAAAAAAAAAAAAAAAAGAAGATAATTTCTAGTATGCTACAGTGATCTGGAGAATCACTGTGGTTTGGATACAGAATAAGCTTGGAGTTCCTTTTTTTGCTACTGTTTTCTAGGCTCTGAGCCACACAGAGTTGCCAAGCTGAGTTTCAGCAGGGACACCTGTATGCAGCACCAGTGTAATGGTAAAGTCCCAGGCTATGTGAGTGCTGTGATGCTGGGATGCCACCCTTCATGTGGCCCCAGGTGAAGCTGTTCCTACAACTACCAGGCCTCAAATGTGAGACTTACGGCCCTCTTCACCTTTAGGCATAGAAAGAAGGGTCTGGATTTTGAAATTTCCTAGTGTAATTTTAAAAGCCCCTCTGGGAATGTCATAAAGAAAGCTGCCAGGTGGTGAGCCCTCTGGGGAAGCTAGTCACGCATGCAGCAGTGTGGGGGATCAACCCGCATGAGGGCACAACACATTCTCATTACAGCAATGAATTGGTGATGGTGTGTTCTCCAAGGCAGCATGTGTTGGACGGGCTTTTGGAAGTGCCTCTGGTCTGTATTCCCATGTCTTGCTCTGAGAACAGCATTTACTGAGCAACCCAGACAAACCTAGAAATTACTTAGTTTTGACCTCTTAAGAAATTTTACTTAAAGGTGTGCCCGTTGTGCTTGAAAATGGACTGGGGCAATCTGCATAACTCTTTCAGTTGGCATTCTCAATCTGCAGTGCAAACTGAAAGCAGGTTAATTCTTTCTGTCACGTATTTTTTTCTTCTTGGAAGTGCATAATTTATCCCAGGCTACAAGATTTTTGTGTTTGGGATTACAAGAATGTGCCTGAGGTTTTGGGACCACTTGCTAACATCTGTTACAAATGTATTTTTATTGTCTAAAACTTTCAGTCAGTGAGTGTACCACACAACATTAAGAGTTAAGAAGCTTGCACAAATAACTTACCACACAGAAAATTTGCACAGGAATGTCTGCCACTGGGGTGAGAATTAATTTTACTCTGCGTTACTAACCAGTATCTCCTGCTGAAAATCCCCAGTTTGTCGTTATTTTTTTATCATAAAACTGTGCACTGCACTTAAAAGGATTGCCTCTCAAATGTCATATTGCAGACTTCCCACAGCAGCAAAACTGTCTTTAAACTCCTTGCATGAACAAATACAATGGAGGTTTCCAAATTTGGGAAATAGAGGTGGCTTTGGCAAGGTGTTTAAGAATAACCTTATATTTCAGTCATGTTCTTCCTTGGGCCTTTGCAACCCACAGACATCTGCAACAGGGAGAGGGAGGTTCAGCTGAGAGAGCCAGAAGCAGGTGAACCCCATACCTGAGAAGCACCTTGGAGAACACTGGGCAGAGTGGAAAGGGAAAGGACAGTACTAAGGTGAGGAAATCTGGAAGTGTGCTGGACCTTCACCAGCTCTGCTGGAGCCAGTCAGCAGAAACCTCCTGCCTGGGAGCAAAGACCTTAGCAAGAATGGTGCATTAGTCAGGAAAGAAGGGAAGATGAGGAGATGAGAGACCCTGCCGCTTTCCCAGGGAGGGAACAGGTGAAAGGGAACAGTGACAAAAGGAATGCAGAGATTGAGGATACCTGGCCTCTGGAACACCTGGGGCATGTTTTTCTGTAGATGAAGTGCAACACCAGGGCCCAAGGAAGCAAAGTCTGCAGCTGCTAAGGCCAAACTGCAAGAGCATAGGGCAAGCTGCTTCCCAGCTCAAACTGACTTGCAGGTGGTTTGCTTGGAAGTGTCTGCGTGGTCTTCCAGCATTATTGCCTCTGGAGAAGCAGACATTTATGCACAGACATCTCTGTACCACTAAAATAGTTATGTCCATTCTCAGAGGTCATTGTGTCCTGGAGGGGGTCTAAGTTCCAGCCCAAGAATAGAGAGCAGCTTGAGTGCATGGCAAAAACAAGGTTGTGCCTTGCTGTCACAGCACATTCCCTCAGTGGCGTGTACTGCCTTGACAGACAGTCAACAGCAACTTACAAGCCTCTAAAACAAGAAAATCTCAATAGTGCCTGGGAGAACTTCTGCAAACTGGTGGCAGTGTCTTTTATCCTGACCCTCTTGGGGACACTGTTCACCTAGGGGCATGGTCCCAGAATAAAATAAGGAGATGGCTCCTTACACTGAAGGCTAATAAGTATATGTTTCTGAAGCCACTGTCCTTTTACTTCACCACTCAACTATTTTATTTATGAGTTTTGTAAACTGGAGGCAGCTGGTTTTAGAGGTGAGGGGGTCAATAAGAAAAATTAAAAAGTGGCACGTTGCCCTGCTTTCAAGCTTCAGATTAACTCTTGGTCTTAACTCCATGTTTTCTGGGGTTTGGTTTTGTTTGGGTTTTTTTAGTTTGTTTAGTTTTTGTTTAGTTTGTTGTTTTTGTTGTTTTTTTTTTTAATCTTGCTGCTGCATGTTCTAAATACTGCAGTGAGGTGTTTGTAGTGTAGGAGGTAGCTTTCTGTTACCGGAAACTTCAGGGATAGTCCCTCTGAGGCCAGTATTTTTCCAAATTCAGGAGAGTCAGCAAACAGGAATGTCATCTGCCCAGTCATTGTCAAATGCTGAAAAATTCATATCCTTTTATCACTGCAACATATCTGGCTCTCTGTGTCTTTTCTGTGACCTGGCAGATGGAAGATATATTATTTATGTATTTATTTTATTTTTACAGTGCATGCTTTTATCATTACTTTTTCCAGGTTAGCCCTGCTGTAAGTCACCTGAGCAACAAAATGGGATACTTCTCATTTTGTCATCTTGAAGGCTGAGTCTCTCTATCCAGCTGCATTAGAGTCATATTGATATGAACTTCAGAAAGAAAAAAAAGTTAGATCTGCAAGGTCCGTGAGAGGTCAGGTATGTGTTGTGCCAGACACTGTACAAGGTAGGAAACCTGCAGTTCTGAGAGGTCTATAAGAAGGGAAAGGAGATTGCACATGATGGGCTGAGGTGATAAGGAGGTCTTTTGTTTCCAAACATGTGCTCTGACTGCTTCGCCACTACTGCCCCACACTGATCAGCTTTGTAGCCAGAAGGATGTATGGGACTGCTGGAAGCCATCAGAGGCCTTTGGACAATGAGAAGGAGCAAATGAAATTCACCAGATTACTTACATCCCCTGTTCCACGGTCTCCAAGAGGAAGGGAAAAATACCATAACTTGATAATCAGCATGATCAGTTGGTAAAGAGACTAGTTATAGAAAGGGAAAGGGAAGTCAGCTCATGGCTCAGTGGAAACCGTGTGCACAATGAAATGCTCAGAAACAATGATGAAGTCAAGCATTTGGAAATCACAGAGAGGATATAACTCATTAGAGCTTTTTACTGCAGTACTTTGTAGCAGAGATCTTCAATGTGCACGGAGGAAGGAAATCTGAAGAAGTGTTGTTTTCATGGGCAATTCAATAAAATTTTAATACTGAACATGTTATCATCTGACACGTTGTCTCTGCAGGCTGGACAGGAGCCATGTTTAGAGCTGCTAGGGGGAAGTCTTCCCCTCCCACCTTCCCTGTTCAAGTTCTGGCTCCTATGTAAGGTGGGGCGTACCAAAAGATGTACCTCTTGTTTCCAAATCAAGAGGCCCCACGATAGTCTCCCCTAGGTAGTGACATACACGGTCTTGTGTTTATAAAGGGTGTTGCATCTGAATACATTTGCAAGTACTTGTGCTTGCGAAAGAGGTAGATACAATATATGAAAGCAAATCACATATTAATACCGTAATAGATCTGACTAGATGGAGAAAATGTGTTCCCATTCCAGCATCATTCCAGTGTGGTTAAATTGCATGCATTTTAAACAGTAATACAGTAGAGATCCTGCTTCCACTTTCCTGCTTTGGGGAAGAGATTTTCAAAGGACTCATCACCTCCACAGTTTCACTGAGGAAGAGGTGCTGACAGAATGAAAACTATCTTGCAATTCATAAAGAAACTATTTCTACTTCCCCTTTGCTAGCAGTTCTTCTGTAGTCTTAAAGGAACAGATCTACCACCACACTTCCTCTTCAACAATACAGGAAAATGGGTAAATAACAGTTTTAAAGTAATCTTCTGATCCCTCCAAACTATCACATTTGTTTTTCAACATATCTTTTTCCATGGCTTTGGGAATATTTACTTACCTTCCTTGCATAAAATGTAATTGTGGCTGTTACTGCTGTTATAAGCAAAGGAGTTTCCCAAATTAGCTGTTGAATATTTAGTATCAGAACACGTTGGAGAAAAAAAGACCATATTTCATTATTACAATTACTATTATAATTATTATTATTGTGATACAGTGATGTTTGGCATTCTAGTTCTTTTGTTGCATAGACTTTAAAATGTTTGTTTCTTTTTCTATTTTTAGTACATTGAATACTAATACAATAAATAATAGATCGTTGACTATGCAGAGATTTACAGAGAAGGCAAACGCTTAGCAACAGTAAGTAATGGAGCAAGTTTTTCTCTATAGACAGAAGAAGAAGCATTCAGCATTGAGCTGACACAGAGCTGATGGCAATCAATACCTGGTCATGACAACAATATCGCAAAAGCGCTGGCATAATGTCCTGGCATAATTCATCTTATTCTGAAGGAACTCGCTGCAGGTCTTGCCATGGCTATCACAGCTTCACGTTGTTTCCCCCGTTATCTTTGGAGGAGTCCTCAGTTCTTCTGAGGTATGTGGTTAGGGAGGACTTCTCACCAGACATCAAGGAGCCAACCGGATGCAGCAAACCCATTTTCAGCAGTCCGTGCATGTTGGTCCTGCATTCCCTAGATCAGAGCAAAGCACCGCAGGGAAATAAACACTTTTCTTAAGGGCCTGTTTTGTTTCCTACAAGAGTAGGAAACATTTGCTATAAAGAAAAGTTATTGATGTAGATTTTTATGTGCAGTTTTACCTTTTGGCATACCTTCCAAAACCAGAGTTGCAGGGGGCGTAATGTGATATTCTTCACCTCTGCGGCAGCACCAGGAAATCCTTTACAACTTCTCTTCCAGGGGGCATTTTGACAAGAGAAAAGGAGTGAAAGCACTGGCAGAAAAGCAGAAGCCCTAGAAGCTATAGCTGGTGCTGCCTGGTGAGCTTCTATATCCTTCAGAACACCTTCCCAAGCAATGCTGGCAGTCGTGTTGCACACAGCATGTGTCCTCCTCTCCTTAACAGATGCCACTTCCTCCGGAAGAGGTTGGTGGTACTAGAAAAAAAACAGTGATGATATGCATGTTAGTCACCCCCTGCCATCATGGGCTATTCCAGTATGCGGTGCCATGCTTGCTGGCACAGGCAGGGAGAGGAGACAACCGTCAGTGTGTCATGGACTGCAGCTCTTTGTGGGGCAGCTGGAGGAGAAAGCAACTGGAAAAAAATATATTACCTAACCGGGTACAGAAGCTGAATCTGTAGCCAATCCCATTTGTCATGAGTCAGTTACTAAAACTTGGTGCTCTTATTTTGTGCCTTGCCAGAACTGCTCCAGCGCCATTGTGAAGGGTGCCAACAAATGAAGAGTAGCCAACTCGTGTACTGGTAGTTGAATAATTAGAGAAGAATAAAGTGTTATGTAAGTACCACAGCCTCTTCAGGAAGGAACACAAAGCCCTGCCCTTCTGTGCCTGTGAGCTCAGTTTTGCTTCTGGTGGTTGCACACCAGTGTGGTGTCAGCGGTGCCAGGCCAAGGACTGCAGTGACGTGATACCTGGCGTTGCTACTATTGCTCATGATATCCAGCAAAAAGGCAAGCAGAAATCCCCCTGAAGCTGTGACAGGGTGCTCCTGCCAGTGCAAGGGCTATATAAGATCAGGCACAACTGACCTTGAATGAAAAGCTAGGTGCAGAAATTCCCACGTGGCTGTCTTACTCCTGTGTTAAAGTGCGGTAGCTTTCAAAAGGCAGTGAGCATGGTTTTAGCACAGAAGTGGAGGAAGTGGGCAAGCATGGTACATCAGTGGTGTGGTGTGGACTCCAGACACCCTGCACCCACCTCTTGGTCTGATACATAGGGCAGGTGAGCAGCATGGGATATGTTGTCAGCCAGCTGTGGCAAACCCTGCAGCAGCATTTACTCCAACCTCCTTGTGCTACTAACAGCTGGGGAAAGGCAAGGGGTTTTGTATTGCCCTCAATACTACCAGTTTCTTCCAGGTAGCTCATGGCTGCCAGTTGTCAAAGCAGCATTAACAACATTTCCAGAAGGGTGAATAAATGGTGAAGAAGGGGCATCTGTTACTTGCACTGAGTGGGACTGGTGTTGAAGAAAGCAGTAGCTAACAACCTCTTGCAGATAACTGAGCACTAGAAACCTTTTTTTTTTTCTGCCAAGTTTTCGGGGTGATGCCTTATTTTCTTGCTCCCTGTTACTCTTGTGTAATATCTGAAGCATGAGAATGCGGCATTAGGAGTGCTGAGAGGAGCAGGTTTTGTGTGTGAAAAAATGGAGAAAGTGGCAATGAGTGAAACTTTTGTATCATCTCCCTTATCAAAACAATAAGGAGGGGACAAAAAATTGCTTGGTCCCTGTACTTCTGGCATCACCCAGAAGCCAGTGGTAAAGATGGAAAAGTGTGTTGAAGCGTGCTGTGCTGAAGTGAAGGTGCCCTCAGCTAGAGAATCTCAGCTTGACTTTTTCCTCTTGCTTTTTTCACCTTTTGGCGTCTGCTTTTCTTACAACAGCTGAGTCATGGAGTGTCTCCAGGCAAAATGCAATGGTTCTAGGGTCTGGTGTGAAGGAATTAAAGTTTTAGGGTAGGCTCCAGGGGTCTAAAGACATCTGTCTTCTCTTGATTTGTTCTTCTTTTGTACTTCATGTTCTTCGTGTGTTTTTAATCTAAGCCATACTGGGAAAGACAAAGGATAGGGGAAGTTATCTCTGGAGTTCAGCCTAGCCTCATACATTTTGTCTCTTTGCAAAGTCTGCAACACCTAAACTGGTCAGAAAGCAAAAGAGTTCCCAGGAGCAACTCATGCCATCCTTGTCAGATCTTGCTTGCCCTCAGATGTCCTTCAATTCATTGTATTGTTTGGACTAGGCATATGCACCTGGGCAGCTAGGACAGTGCCGAACACATGGTGGGAATGAGCACTTTTATAATGTGTTTGTGCAGATGTACACATACATATATGCATAAAACTTTAACCCAACCTCATGGGTATTCCATTAGTTTAGTAATGCCTAAGTATTTTATGTCCCTATCACCCTTTCCTGTAAGCCATTGTTGTTGCTTTAATGAGAATATTGTAGAAGTGATGGGAGAAGCTGCTGAGAAACCCTGTAAAAGATCTGTAGATCTTCAGCTAAATATAACGCATGCACCTCACTTTATGCTGTTTTCTTCATATTAATTGCCCTGGAATCTGCTAAGATGTTTGCTTTGTAGTGCTTGTTTTTCTCACATATTTTGGTTAAGCTGAGGGAATTGAGTAGGCTGCAGGACATCCCTCTTAGGTGTTTCATCTATGGGACTTGTGTCTATGTCTGTGTGGCCAGGTCTATGCTTTGCTGCTTCTTTGGACTCTGTAAAACCATTTTGCATCTCCATTCCACTGCATTGGTATCTGTCATGCAGAAACCGGCTACAGTAACTCCTTGCCCCATTTGTGGTGACTGTCTTAGTTCCATTTATAACCGTGGACTTCAGTGCCAAGCATAGCTATTCCAAACCTTTATAGCATTGGCAAAGTGCTGACCTAGAGAGACAAAGTGAAGCTATGTTTGAAAAGCTTAGGGATGATTTAAGTATGGAGAAAAAATCATAGATTTCATCTTTGTCCTTTCTGTCTGTGGGGATTAACCAGGACCTGAAGGTGGTAGAGGGGCAACAGATGGGGAAATAACTTAGCTATACTTAGTGATGTAAAATCTACTGGCTGCAAGAAGTAGCCTGCAAGCTCCATCTGCTGCTCAGGGACTTCCCAACGGCACATGACAGGAATGAAATCCATGCATGTTCCATCTTGAGAAAATTTCTTTGCTTCTGCTTCTTGGCAGCATCCTAAGTGGGTTCTATAATGAGTGCTTTAGAATAATGCAGTTAACTGTTCAGAAATTTCAGTGCACTGACCCCAGAGAATTATCAGAGCTAGGTGTAATTATTTGTAAAGTAATTCAGGCCTGGATTATTAAATATTTACTCATGTCATTCTTTCTGACATTCCAAGTAAGCAGAGGAAAGGTGGAGGCGCTGATGTTATCAACACAAGCATGGAAAGGTAATACTGCTGGAAACTGAAGATTTCGGGAGAGAGGGGACACCTACACACTGCACAGCAGGGTAGTCGCAGTCAGCAGGAGGCAGAAACCACATCCCTCTCAGTTTTTTGCCTGTGGAAGGGTCTGATGCTCCTATGCAATAAAAGACAAGCAGTTGGTCTTTGATTGCATTTTCTAGCTCATTAGCTGTGTAATGCGGGGGGAATGTCTACGGGAAAAGTACCTAGTCACCTAACAAGGGTGGAGGAGCTCCCCCGGAAAACAGGTGGGGCAACGGGAACTGCTAGAGCCCTCATGGCAGAAAGCTGGGCATAGGTTTTTCTTGGAGGCTGTGCCATAGCACAATTTGTGTTTCTTGCACTCCCTTGCTCTGTATCAAATCCTGCCTCTGCAAGCATTAAGATAAAGGGAGAATGGACCCAACATGATCAAACTTCACCAGTTTGTTTTATATTGGCAGCAGCTTAGTCTTCTTGTTTGACATTGGAGATAGTACAGAGAATCAGCAGTAAAACTCAGTAGTTTGGTGTAGCCAGTTCATGAGCAGGAGTTCTGCCATTGCTTGGCTATGGCATGTATCAAATACAACTCATAATGTGTTGGAAGGTTGTGCCACTCATCTTTTTATCCAAAGGTCACTTTGTAACATGTTCTTCTAACTCATTAGAAAGACTTCTAGTGTTGGGGCTGGCTCCCCACAAAGCCCCCAAGAAACCCTTGCATTGCTGCAAAGCTTTTCCTCTTGTCTAATCTTGCTGATGCTTAGGGCCATAACTGCTTGTCCCATCTGCTACAGACACAGGGAACAGAGTGCTGCATTCCTCTTTGCGTCAAAGTTCTGGAAACTGACATATCTTAATGTCTTTTTCCTTATAGAGAATGTCATTTCATGCTCTTTTCCCCCAAATCTGTCATATTTTCCTGACCTCAAGTAATTTTTGTTACTTGTCTGTGGACTTTTTCCAGTTGGCCAACCAGTTCTTCCAAACACAGGCTCCAGGATGCCTGTTCAAATGTGCAAACAGTGGATAATGGTTGACAGTGAACTCTAACAGTACAATATTATTAAACAGTGGTTAAAGCACTTCACTGTAGCTTGCTCTAAAAGGCCATAAATTTAGCATGAATTTTAACATATCCTCCACCCATTTGGAAACCAATTTTAACATATTCTCCACTCTGCTAAAGGGAGCAACTTCTTGCTTTAGCAATGGCTACAGTCTGAGACTTCTCCCTGGCTGCTTTTTCAGAATACTTGATGCAGCCCAGAAGCATACTGGGCTTGAAGTGTTACTACACACTGTAACACACTGTATTACACGCTTAACTAAGTGTCACCTTCAATAACCTGAGTGACGTCATATGATTGTAGTGTGCAATTTAGCATGCATTTCTGTGAAAATATTCCCTACCCATTTGTCACGTTTTGGTTTTATGTTGATTTTTTTAACGCAGCAAATCTGCCACAGCTGTCAGTGCTGCAGTGTTTTTTAGGCTTCTCTTTTTCCCAAGGAAAAGCTCAGAGAGCATGGGGCTGAAGCTATACTTTTGGTTTCTGAGACCCAGTTTGCTTGGTGGAGGGGAAAGGACAGAAGAAGTAGGATTAAAATATGGTGGGAATTTAAAATGTTGTAGTTCCTTGCAATTCACAAATAGTTGATTCTTTATTCAGGCTGATCTTAGTCTGTTAATCCTTTGATTCTGATACATCAGTGCCTAGCAGAGCTAGTGCAGAATAGATGTGCTGGAAAAAGTCCCCAAACAGACAAGCCCTGGAGTACATGATCCATCCTGTCCTCTGCAGGCTATTATCACTGTCCTACAGAATCCCACCCTGTCCTCTGAGAAGGCATGTAGCAGCAGGTCCTTGGGCAGGTTTGACAGGCATTTTTTTTCAGGCCTGCCTAGAAATTTGCGTGTTCTGACATGAGATAGGATCAATTCCGTCTACATTCCTCCATTTTGCAATTTTCCAGCTATTATAATTGGTGACATGAATTCATGGGACTGTTTATCTGATTTATTGATGGGTTTTAGGGTTTTAAAAATATTGATAACATCTTTAAAGAAATAGTCAAGCCCCCTGATTGAAGTCTGAGTCCTTTTGTGCTTACTTCTTTGTTCCTGAACTTTTATGGGATCTTCTTTGCAAGAGTTTCGCTATAGCTGCAACAGCCAGACATCTACTGTTAAATTTAAAAAAAAAAAAAAAAAGTGGTGTTGGCACTCCCGTGGAGTAGTATGTTTGTAGGAGCTGCAACAATATTTAAAAAACACCCAAATCATATGAATCCCAATAAAATCATGTGAGTAGCCAGTGCTGACTTCAGTGTTTTAGTTGTACAAGACCGTGAACATAAGTTCCCCATCAAGTGTCTAAGTTTAACAAAATCCCATTTGCTTTCAACAGTGGGCCACAATCTATGGCAGTCATTGGGAGACACAAATACAATTTTCTGACATAAATATGATCTTTCATACAAAGAAATGGGATTCAGCACCTTTTGAACTGCTTCTGCAAATTCAGAGAGCTGATGTCAGCAATTATGTTGTATTGCATATCTTCCTTGTTAAAAATGGTTAATGCTTGTCAGTTATCTGTGTTTTGCAGACCCATAGCTCTGCAGCATTTATACTGTAGAGAATCCTTTACTGTTTATCATACAGCTGTTGTAATAGCAGTTATTTCCAGATGATACTTATCGTCAAGGACATCAATTCCCTGCTTCTCGTGCAGTACATATTCTAGCAGTATTTCCAAAAGGCCAAATGCTCATTATTTATAAGTAGTCTGAGCCAGTAATTACTAGACCAGCTTTTGGTACTTTTGCAAGCCATATTTCAGGTTGTTTTTTCCACAGCTAAAATAATGTTGACTGAAGATTAAACTTGCTTCTTACCAAGGGATTCTGCCCAAGGCCCACAGTTTTGCCAACATTTTAGATATAAACATAAAATCATAAGTGTTGCAATTTTAGGTTGATTTCTTTGGCAGCCAGTAGTTTTCAGACTGCCACAGGCGACTCAGTAGTTTCAGATCATCCCTAAATTGACTGTATTGTTTGTGTCTATTTTGAAGCTGCATTGAGCTCTCAGCTGGCTACATTGCACAAATGCTTCTGAACGACTGGAAAAACCTACTCCAGAATATGCTGGCTCTCAGCTTTTGTTAGAGGTGCCTGAAGCCATAGCTATATTGGAAAGTTAATTTGGACTGCAAGAGGTTGTGAATGAAAAGCAGAGTAGTTATTTTAAATTAACATCTTAAATTGGCAGCACTCTCTCTGTGTATATAGTGTAATGGAAGGCAGACTGATGTTCTTTTGCTCACACTGAATAATGCTCAATAGGCAATTTCCCAAGGTGTGCCTGTATGGAGTTGGTTAATCTGGAAATTTTTTCTCTGACCGCTTACATGGCAAGTCTAACCTGTGGCTCTTTGGCTTAATGTTTTATGTGTTATCTTTAGCTGTTGGAGATCATATGCATGTCTGTAGCCCACCAAAGTGCTGAAGTGCACAGAGTCGAACAGTGTTTTCAGTGGAAACCAAGAAATACAGAGCAGAGCTGTTCATTTGTGGTCCTTTTTGTCCAGGCTGTCAGGACCTCTACCTCTGCTGTTTAACTGTGATTTACCCTGTTCTGCAGCTCCCCAGAGAACACCGAATGAGGGCAGCAGACAAAGGCCATCCAAATCCCTGAGGCACTTCATGTCCTGTCTCCCACATGGAGCCTCTGGCTGCTTGGTCCCTCTGTGTGGTGTTGCAATAAGAAGATAGAGTGTCAGTTGTATACTTGTGTTAATAGTCACTCTTGCTGATGCACAGAGATTTGCAGCCTAGAGTCTGTAAATGTATAAATGTTAAATCTGCATCTCTGCAGAGATGCTCTTAAAAGAGAGTAGCGATCGCCCGCACAGGGGTGAGCTCCTGATAGTGACTAGCCTGGGAGATTCAGCCCACTGAAGTAAAAACTCTTTTCTTCCAACAACTTTACAGCTGTCTGAAATGTTCTCCTTTTGAATTTTTATTTTATTTACTTCACACGAAGAGAAGTGGAAAATTTCAAGATTGTTATTAGGACTGCGATTGTTGGTCTTTTGTTTGCAGCAACATCAAGGCATTTTGTATCAGGAGATCCTGTCTGAGTTTGGTGATTCTCTGGGTATGCCTCTACAGAAGGGACAATAAATATCATATTACAAATCGCAATAGAAATACCACAGCACAAATGCTTTTTTCATGCTACAGTGCTCCCTGTTGCTCTTCTGGGAGTGCATGATTTTAATAAATTGCAATTTGAGAAGACTCGCTTCCAGCAAGACAATTGTGTGGCTTGTCATCACTGTAGTTTATTGATGTTGTCCAAACATATCCAACCCATGTGAGAGTGCATAATAGCACTCCTACTTCAGGTGGTTAAGACATGAGTGGTATTTAGGCTATAACTGGTGCTGCTCGGCCTTTTAGCTACCAACACCCCCCTACAGAGTCTTATACCTTTTGCTGAGAAGTTTTCTGTGATTAAACTGACTTGCCCCTGAAATAAAGACAAACCCCAATGAAGAAATAATGACCTCATGAGGTATCTTCCAATCAAATTATCCTGTGATCCTATAATTCTGCATGGCTTCAGTGCAGTGTTAAGTGTATGGACAGTCACGCTCTGTAATCTAACAGCGGGTTACCATGTCCATACTGCTATTGCTCATGTACATTACCAGATACCTGATGTATGTCCCATGACTGTTAGCAATGAATTACAGTATTATTACTGAATTCATGGGGATTGTATATTTCTTCAAGCAGAGGACTTGTGGGAATGCATCGGAGAACCATTGTACTTCAATGCAGCTGATGTCCATATCTGATATATGTAAGCATGGAGCTCATTATTCTGAAAAATGCACTTCCTGTTGATATATCTGATTTAGCTTAGACACCAGAAACAGGCCATCTCCAATTATGAAGAACTCCTTGTCAGACAAATTATCTCCTACAAAGCAGCATCCTATCTGAGTCTCTTGGACTGTTTCCAATCCCTAAATTGGCTATACACCAATACAGTGCTAAATGTGGACATGTAATTTGTGATCATCCCAGATAAGTATCGAGTTAGAAACCATGACAGATCTTTGGGCTTTAGGTGGTGGTTGCATTAAGCATAGGTGAAAAGCTTTTATTTTAGGGATGGAGGACAGGGACAGCCTGCTTATATTTCACTTAGTGACATTTTAGAAGTGAAATTAATGCTTTGGGATTGATTCCAGCCTTATTAAGTGTTTGGAGTGGGAGTGGAACAGCAAGAGATGGTATACGTGTCATTGCTCAAGAGTTTTTAGGCAGAGAGCCTGCTTTAACTGTAAGTGGAAGGATGTTACCCTGGGGCTTATTTTCACATACATTTTCATCAGTTTGGGAACATATTGATGTGCATTGCATGATTTGGCAAAACATGGGTAGAGGGCACAAAAAAGTGAGGAGTCTGGGCCTTGCCACAGTGTTCCTGTGGGATCCTGGGAGAAGTATCACTGTTGCTCCTTGCCTGCCTCTTTTGTGTCCACCTTTGCCACCCCGCCTCCATCTGTTAAGTATCTACTGCAGTACTGACTTATGTAGCACTGGAATGATAAAATTTCCCCTTTTGTCATTACCTGGGTAAATCTTGTCACACGGCCATGTGGAGCAGATACTTTAGATCACGGAAGATGGATGTACCACACCCTAGCCAACCACATGTCTTTGGTAAGGGTTATTTTTTGTTGTTTTAAAAAGTGCGCATGATATAAGTGTGCTTAGTTTCATGGGTAGGAACTAAAATTATGGCAAGTTAGCCCTGCCTTTAACATGATAGAATCTCATCTGCCATAAATTAGGGCAGATCTCTGCTGGATCTCTGCCACTTCATCTGAGTGAATCGTCTGGTCCATTGACTTTCTTTTCTTGAGGGGAACTTCATGCCTCCAGCATGTTGTGTCACAGTGGAAAAGCTTTCCTTTTTTCTGACAAATCTGCCTTCTCCATCATTGGGACCAGCAGCCTGGACCAGCATCTATGGCCCTTCCTGTGATGAAGCAGTCTGCTAGAACACATCTTTTTCCTTTCAGTAACTCAAGCCAAAATAAGGCCTTTAAATTATATTAGTTTATAAACTGTGTTGTTCTTGTCTTCAGCCATTTGAAACCTTTAACACTGTACTATGTTTACAGAGGACCTTGCTTTATTAGATTACCCTCTTTAATTGGGCTGAGATTGTATTATTATGCCAATGCCTGACCATCTCTTTCCTGAGCATGTTAAACTTCTGTCTATGGATGTCAGAAAAAATTTTACTCGAAAACTCTAAATGAATCTTTAGCCGAATGTGATTTTTTTAGAAACGATTTATAGTTTGCCATTTACTTAAACAGAATCAGGCACTCTTCCATGGAAGACGTAAAGAAAATCTGGTTTATTTCCTCTCAAAGTCCTTACTTTATTGTTAGTTTTCCACTATAGAACAGTAGGTTTCCTTCTTGTCATCCAGAGAAGGGGAGCGAAGAAGAAAATCCGTGATAAATACTCACAAGTCCAGATTTTCTCCTTTATAAATGTGTTAATTCAAATCAAAATCATGAAAATTCAGGTAAAAGTTTATAGGAGACTTTAGGCTCGTGCATTGTATTGAAAGCTAGATGAAAATAATGTGGCTTTGGGACTTGTCATTGGGACTCTGGGCAGGTGCAGAGGAAGGATCATTAATACTTTTAGCTGAATCAGACTTAATTCAGACTTAGGAATACGATGCGTTAAAGTTATGTTTATAAATTATTAACAGTTGTTAAATAGTTCAGTGTTATAGGTTGGTTAGTTGTGTATAACTGTGCATAAAATCACCTGGAAATGTGCATACCTGCATAAATAATATATCTTTTAGAGCTGTATCATCTTTCTGTTTGCTTAGAATGTATTAGCCTCTACACAGGTATTTTATAATGTGACCAAAAAAACCCACTATATGACTAGACTCTTCTTCTACTCTTTATGGAGAAAACTACAGTTAATCAGTAAAGCATAGTCCTTGAGGTCCCCTACTGTTTCAGATCATCCTTACCCAAATGCCACATTCCTTGTGGGCTGAGGTTGGATGGTAGGGTCAGAGTAAAGGTACAGTAGAAAGCCTGAGCACAAGTTTGTGCTATTCCGCCTTCCCCTGAAGATATCCAGCATTTTAAAGAGAATAAGAAGAACTGAAGTGGAAGATGAACTCAAAAAAGTCGTGGTTTTTTACAGCCTTTAACTTTACAATTGCTCACGAGTGACTGGGAGCCTCACACAACTGTGGAACTGGAATAATGTTGCATATATGCAGTATAAGACACCCTGCTTCCTAAGGGTGAGTGATGGCCCCATGCTCTGGTGCTTGGGCTGGGACTGGTGAGCTCTGAATGCACACTGAAATTAAACAACAGAGGACAAACTTCTGAAAAATAGCAGTATTTCTCAAATGCTGCTGAAATGCCTAATACAGATGAGTGAGATACCATTTGGCTTGTTTGGCCCAAATAATGGGTTCTGTGAGAGAATGACATGCACCTATTAGAGTGGGCAACTGCAACAATGTAGGATTTCTTCCTTCTTTTGTCAGTAATTGTCCCTTTGCCCTCAGTGAGACTGTATTGAATTTTTGTCAAGAACAATATTCTGCAGTTAGTGAGATGAGACAATGTTTAAAATCAAGCAGGAGCCAGTTTGGAACCAAAATGAATGATGTCCTTGGAAATGAAACACGTTTCTTTTCAATAAAATTCTCATTGACAAAAGGAGCTTTTAGAACAGAGAGGCACCCTACACTGAGCCTAAACAAGTCCTGTAAAAATCTCTACAGTAGGATGTTTTTTGGTCCATGTCACTGAGCGAGGTAAAGACGACCTTTATGGTCCATTTTGGTCTTTACATTTTTTAGTAGTTAACAGTAGATATTCCAGTTAAAGTCACTCAGTACTTCCTACTGCCATTTCTTGCTTTCACATAATTATAACTTTACAAGGGATGTATTTTTACCCTGTTTTGTCTTTGCTGCAGAGCAATTTTCTTTTTCAAAGGACCATGTCCTCAAGGTTGCTAAGTGGCTTTGAGCCAACAAGATTTTATCCATTAGAGCTCACACTTTAGTAAAATATGGAACAAAACAGGTTCATTTAAAAAGCAAAAGAGAAAATAATTTATCTAATTCTGATGGTTCTTCTGGTACTTCAACCTGTCAACTGATAATTTTAGGACGATCATCATCAAGTGAGGCAAAAATAAGCTAGGCTTTTCTTGACAAAGAGCTGGGACAGTTCATACAGGTCCTTGGTAGGGAATAAGACACTAGGTATTGTGCACCCTTCAGAGAATTTCTTCTACCAGAGTAGGATGTATTCAGAGTCAGCTGCACAACAGAGAATCAAGGCATAAATTATTTAGGTCTATTAAGTATCAAATTAGTATTATCAATACTAGAAATGTGTGTAAATTTAAAAATAGTCCTGCCAGAGGTATAAAATTTTTCATTGATTTCACAGCATTTTAATTGGAAAGAAATTCTCTGCACAACCAATTAATTCAATCAGTTCACTGGCAGCGGATATTTTTGGTGACACAGTAGCATAGCACATAACTTTTGTTCAGTCAAAGGCCAGAACATTAGGAGATGACACTTCAAAGAAAAATTTTTCAGTGCTAGGGATGTAACTAATTTCTTGGCTTTTGCTCAGCGATGAAACTAAGTCATTGGTCAATTCACTCTCTGTGTCATTTGTCATTGCTTTTATGCCTTTCTCTGAACAGATGGAAAATTCAGTTCTCAGAGACTTCTCCTTTAAGATTTCTCCTTCCCACTTTATCAGGTGACCTCAGTATTGTAAAAGGATGTTGTAAGCCTCACGTTCACCCAGGTGCTTTTCCAAGGTGGTTTTGTTCTTGCAGCCAGATCCTAACTCAAATGGAGTTGGCAGGTTGCAAGTCAACATAGTTAGGCATTGGGTAATAGAGTGTTGAGAGGAGAGGCGCTTACAATTATTTTGTCGTGTATTGACTTATAATTTATGCTTCAGTTCTAATAAATCGAAAGTCTTTCTGAGGCCTGTTTTTCTCAGACTCTGGATATCATCAAGTGCTCGCAGCAGTCAGTGCAGACACTTAAAAACTATGCAGTTAACTAATGCCATTTATAGCTGAAGGTTTCTTGGTGCTGTATTTCTTTCTTTTGCTATAGGGGAGCCTTCTTGTTGCGGTAATGATGCTGGTATGGATTCTTTCACAAGTGAAAGGGAGAGCTTGCCCCTGCCCTCGTGAACTCTTCCAGGAACTGATGGGAAGACACCTGGAGAGTCATAGGCCAGTCCCTCAGGCTGACCACCCCAAATGAGAGTGGAGCCTGCATTTTGGATGAAGCGTTCCTCCTTCAGGCTTTGAAAGGGAGGCCAGAAGGATCATTTTAAGAAAGACAGACAGAACTTTTCATGAGAATGCTCAATCCCATTTTCTGTGAGTTAAATGTTATTTCTGTGGAAAAGTTCAAACACATTGGAATGTGGTGCGTCAAAAGACTTCACATGTGGTACAAGGCAGGAAGACAATAGAATTTGAAATCTTAAGGTTGCAGCCGCCTTCTAGATTGCAACTAACTGATTATTAGTTATACCCATAGGCTGCATGTAAGATCAGATGGGTCTCCCTTGGCTTGGTAACTGTACAGATGGTGTTTAAGAAGGTTTAAGCTTTGACGAGCTTACAGCTAAATAATTGAGTCAAACAAACTTTGAGGGTATGTGACCATAGAGATAAAAAGAGAGGATTAATCAAAGATTACAGAGGAGCTCAGTGGTAAAATAAGGGCTAAAAGGTGCATTTTTCAAGGTATCCATCTTTAATCTGATTTTTCTGGAGTTTATTATTATCCCTCAGCTCTGCAAGCTGTGCGTCCTGCTCCATGAGCCAGTACGTCGCTCCGGCAAGTGGTCTGATCTTAATGAGGATGATTGTGGGTTCCTGGAAACGATGATTCACATGCTGCATGGAAGAATTGG
This sequence comes from Phalacrocorax carbo, assembly GCF_963921805.1. Lineage (NCBI taxonomy): Eukaryota > Metazoa > Chordata > Aves > Suliformes > Phalacrocoracidae > Phalacrocorax > Phalacrocorax carbo. The sequence goes on from NC_087548.1 coordinate 54,024,363, forward strand.
TCTTTGGAAATGTGCCTCAGTGCTTGGGCCAATGCTATAATTGTTTCCTTTTTAGAATTTTATTTATTTAAAATGGAAGTATATCCTTTGCTAGCCAAAGACCATGCAAAATAATGGTAATGACCAGCACTTTGTCTTTTGATTTGTAGTTACCAGAGGATAAAATGCCATACATGAGGGATGACTTGCAAAACAAGGAAGGAATCCTGTTAGTACATTTCTGGTAAAATATTTATTATTTCTGCCAATCTTTCCTGTCATAGTCCCTCTCCATTATCTTCAAGAGGAGAAATAGCCTAGTGAAGTTCCTCTTTATATTTCCCAGGCATAGATCCACCAGAGTTTCCTCCTCTTTTAGAAAGACCACACACACAGAAAATTTGTGTTCACTGGATGAGTGAAAAAACACTTAGTATCTAAATTAGCCACCCCTGGAATCTACTTAAACACAGATTCCAAAAGTTATGAGTGAAACTGGGAGACAACATGTTCCAGATTTAAGTGCTTCATTATTTATTTTTAAGGTTCAGTTTAGGTTTTCACCACAATGTCCTACTAACACTTCACAAAGAACCATATGAGATGTCTAGTAGTTACAACTTGTTTGTGAACTAGTTCTTCAGCACTGTATTTTGGTGAGGACAGACTTATGCTCTGCAAACACAACCTGGGAGAGACTCCAGTGAATGCATACTAATTCATAGAGTAAACTGGCCGCTACATGGCCATAAAATGTAAATATACACACCAGAGTAACGGGTGCATATTGAGAAATGGAGTCCCTGTAGACCTCCGACCTATTCCAGTCCCCAAACAGGATCAACCTTTTATTGATATTATCTACACTGTTCTTTTAGACTTTGTAGTCTTTGAGGATGTCCCACAAACTGGGTGCTTTGTAGCAGAGGCAAACAGAAGATGTGACTGTACAGAAAGAGCAAGTTTTGCTTTTCGTCAGGGTTTCCCTTCTGCTTTTTTCCCTCTGCCTGCCTGCACTATTGTGGAGTTCGTTCCTCGCACCCCTCCCTAACACACCCAAGGGTAAGGTCTTGGCAGAGCCCTGTGACTCTGCTTTTTGCAGACACACAGCATCTGCTGTCACAGGTAGGAAAGAGGAGGGAAACGGAGGTAGGGCAGCTGTTGACATAACTGAAGGCTCTGACATCAGTCCTTTTAATTAGGTGGAGAAAGAAGAGAGCTAGCGGATATTTTTAGAAAGCAGGATGCTGGGGAAAATTACCTCATGCTTGAGGTCTCTGGGTTTTATCATTTTAAGCTCTACAGTGAAAAAAATTGAAATTACATCTTTCTAATTCTTTCCACTTCCTTATTTATCCCTCGCCCTTTTTTCACCCTGTCTCAACAACTGGATTATTCAGGAGCTTTAATCAGAAGTTAGTTCCACAAACTTTTTATTGCTTACCTGTCTCCTGCAGATCAGTTGCATGTAATTTCAGACACTCGAAGACTAATTAATAGAAATCAGAGCCAAGGAAAAGGATTAAGGAGAGGCGTTTAAATGCATTCAAAATCTGTCTCTCCCTGCTGACATTGAAGCCCAAGGTAACTCTTCCTAATTTTGGTATTGCTCTCTTATCACTTATGCCCATGCTAGAGCAGCTGGGGACTTAAGATGAGTAGAGGTGGGCCAAAGCTCAGCTTTCATGAATATGCCCAAGTGGGTCTGACCCACAGCTCATTGTGATCAATGCAAAGTCAGTTTTTTAATTCACCTGGTGTTGGATCAGCCATCAGAGTGTACCAGGATTGATTTTACATTTCCCCAAGGGTTTCTGCTTCTAACTCTGCCCTGCCCTTATTTTTCCTATGGCAAAGCCCAAGAAGCCCACTCAGAGGTCACCTGGATACCCTGGCTGTAAGAAGCTACCAGATTTCTAAACAGGAGATCTTCACAGATGGAGCTTTTTGCTGCTGCTCTTGCTGGTTTTTCCCCACAGCTTTACAGCCTGAGTATAGTTTGCTTGACATGGGTGTGTTAGAAGATGCCTGCATGCTCAAAGCCCTTGTACCTGGCAGCCCACAGTGCAAGAGGGATGCAATATTATTATCATAGTGAAGTAAATTAAAGACACACCACACGAGCTGTGTTTACTAGCCTTTAGCCCATAGTGGCAGTGCAAAAAAAAAAAATAAAAATAAAATGCTAGCAGAGGGAGAGAAAATTAAATGCATTAAAAAAATAAAAATATATAAATTGCCAGACTGAGCATCTTTTCTATCTAGGCCTCCTCGGTTTTCTGTTGAATGCTCCACTATCTAACAGCCAGTGTTATTCAGGAGGTAAGAGAGTTCAGGAAAGGGTACATCCTCAGCTGAGATTGTCTACAGACTCACAGAGATTACACTAAATTAGGAAAAGGTTATGTAAATTTTGAAGATCCTTTTTGGTAATCATCAATATTACAAGCATGGTTTTGTACTCTGGTTTCCTAAGGAAATGAAGATTAGAAGGTTCTGCACCGGTGGGTACCCCAGTCAGTAAGTCTTGCTGCTTTCCCTTTGTCTCCCAAATAACATTAAAGCCTGCTGATGAAGTTCAGCTAAATTTGGCAGCAGGATTGTTACCCCCAAGCTTTTGAGCTTCTCCAAGTTTCGTGAAAATGGGCAGCTGTGTAGAGGAGACAGGGTTCCTAAGTATGGAAGTACTACAGTATACCTCAGCCTTTATCGAATTTTGTAGGATTCAACTAGGAGACATTACGAACACTAACTTCAGAGACTGCACCCTTGGTATATGACATAATATAATCATAGAGCTGAAGTCCATACAGAATGAAGTCTGTGATTTCTGCACTGCAATAAAATATGTTTTTTTCACTGGAGAAGCTGTAGACTTGGGACTTGCAAATCCTGGAAGGACTGTATATGGTGTATACTGGATTTTTCTCTTGGATTGGGTGTCTGATAGCTGCCTGGTCTTGTGCAGAATACAGCAGTTCCCATATCACTGGCATTACGAAGGGTTTAGAGCTGTGATCTACCTAGAAGTGCTTTCTCATATAGTCTAAACTATCTGGAGAGCTGATGTGAATTGGCATAGTTTCTTCTGCAGCCTGTAACCTACAGTTTGAGCTCAGCACTTGTAAAGCAAGGAAACGAAACCCATTATTTATCATTACAGCTCAGAGGTATCTATTGAACAGCTTATTAAGGAATGCAGGTGATGATAGATTTTTATTGCAGCTAAACTATATATTTTTACCCAGGCACACATTTTGAAAGTAATATTAGTTGCATTAATGCTTTGTGGATGAATGGAGGTTGTTCACCCTGGTGTCTAACTGGCCATATACCATCCTTCATTGATTGCAATGACAACAGTGCAGAACAGCTTTGTGGTAAAACCATTGCACATGTACTGATGGTCAGAGAACCAAATTCTGCCTTTGTTCTTTACGTGCAACTCCCATTACAGCTGGAAGGCTGTAAGTTCTGTCCTTCCAGTGTGCAATGTCCCTCAACTTTGACTGTGAGATCAGAAAGTCTCTGAGTGTTAACTGGTACATGTAATTATTTTGATGACTTTGTTGACTTAAGTAATTACATGCTTGAGTATTTTGTCGAATTAAAGTTTAAATGGTAACCTTGCTTATTTTATCTGGTCACTGTTCACTGAACTCAAAGAACTACTTTATTTTAAGTTTGAAATATCTGGCTGATCAGATTGAATGTCTAGTACTATGTGCTAGACATGCTAGAAACAAGGTTGATATAAGAAGGAAAACTACTTTCTGGGCACAATGGCAAAGAGAAAGAGAAAAATAAATGACAACTTCTAAAGAACATTGCTGTCCCTGGCAGGATGATTTCTAGGAGCTTCCTAACTTAATTTCTGTATAGTTTCTATAGAAACTTGAGTTTTAAGATGCAAATCCAGTACAGCTTTATCTATTCAAACACTTAGTGCAAAGTAAGAATGGGTTACTGCACTGTTACAGAACCAGTGAAACCAACCAATCCTTCCAATGTAGGACAGCTACTATCAGCAAACAAAATACCCCAGTGTATATCTCTTTCAAGGTGTCCTGTGTGTCAGTTAGCTGATTGTGACCCAAAAGCCTCCTTTCTCCCATATAGAGAAATCTTCCTTGCTCTAGAAATATCTTTTGCACATGTCAGTTGATGCACTTGGAGGGCTTGAAATAACAACTTGTGTAACACTACACAGCTTATGGACCTGGCTGGAAGAACGGTTCAGCTTCAAGTACTGCCTGTATGTCACTTTGTGCAAGGTGCCTGCAGAGACATAAGAACAGCAGATCAAAAAGCCACCAACAGGTTGTGTGACAGGTATTACGTGGAGTATTTATGGCTGAATCTGAGCAGTGGTGGTTTATCTAGCTAGGAAACCCCTGTGTGGTGTAACTGTCATTTCTGCAGTCAGATATCTCAGTCTGTGTCCATCTGGCTGGTCAGCAGCTCTGTTTTGTCTTCCATAACAAAGATGACTGTATCCCTTTATAGATAAACCTAAAAAACACTAGGAACACACTTAAACCCTGTTGGGGAATAAACTATCTATCCTTGCCCATGCAAGAGAGAAGCAGAACAGTTGTCTTCCTTCTTCACTCTTTCTCCCTATTTTACATGTCCTGGTGTCGGGTGTGGGTGGGGGCGTAAGTCATACACTCAGAACAATGCATACAACTGGGAGCACAACTTCAGCCTCAGGTGTTCCCCAAAAGGTTGCCTATTGATGAATGTTCACCTGTGCAGAGATTGGAAAATAATGTAGATACCTGTGTAAGTATATCCTGTTCCTAAGACCTTTTAATCTTTTTGCGTTTAGGGAAAAGATGCTGAAACTGAAGCCAGTAATGCAAATATCAGTGTTCAGAGTTTTCCATGTGGTCTTTATTAGCTGAGTGGTTTACCAAGAAATCAGAGTATTAACCATATTTTGAAGGTAACATAAAGCTTGGAGATGGGTCTAGAATCAGTTGCTTTTTATTGAGACAAGAAGAAAAGTTACCAGGTGATCTAGAGTTTACTAAATACTAATACAACAGCTAAAGATGTTACTGAAATGGCCATCTCGACTACCTCTGTGAGTCAAAGGCTATTCAGACAATGCATTTACCTACATGACACGGGCTGCCTGCTGCTTGCTATGAAACCAGATTCTGACCAAGAAAAAGGCAAAGCTTTCATGCTTTGTAGCAGTCAGATGCTGTCAGACCCGGGGTTTGTATTGGTCTACTGTTGGGGATGTGTAGGAAAAGGCCTTATTTTTCTTCCTTCATCCAGAGAAGAGATATGTAGAGTTGCAGGGAAAGGGAGTATTGCAGAGACAAAGTCTGCAATACTCTTTATTCAGCCTGGATCTGCCTTTGTCCTCAAAGGCTTCATAGCTTAAACAGTGAAGTGAACCCTGTGTTAGCCTAAGACAAAAAGGCAAGCAGGGAAGCTACAGTGCCTTGCTTTCTGTGTGTGGGAGGATTTGAGCATTGGGATCAGGAGGACTTATTTCACACCAGTCCATGACTGCATCACTGAAGCTCTGAGTCAGTCAATCCAATCAGCTAGATATTTCAACCTTTAAAATAAAGTGATTCTTTATGCCTGGCAAACAGTGACCAGATATATTAAGCATGCTTACAATTTAATTCACATGCCTCCTGCCCTTTTGAACCAAGTGTCTTAAATGCACCCATCTTACAGCCAGACAGGGAGACTTGTGATTATTCCAATCAATTCCTGCAGTGACGTACCCTCTTTGCTTCATTCAGCAAATCCAGCACTACAGAAATTATTGCCTCCTTATTGGAGGCAATATTATTATTGGTCCTTATTCAGGCCAGCAACTGATGGTGCACATGGAACAAACCTGGTGGGGAGACATCCAGGCTTGGCTTTGATTCCAAGTGACAATTAATTTGCTACACAAACCACCCCACCCCCACTAATAATAGCTAATTACTGTCACTGCTTAGAAGCCCTTCTGCATCTGCCCACTTGGCTTCTGTTCTGCCTCAGTGGATGCTTGGCGAGACTGAACCCCCAACCTGCTCCTGGCTGGGGACGGTGATGCAGGGCTCGCTTCACTTCTTAATGCACACTTCCCATCAGCTAAAAAAGTTCTGTTGTTGCCTGGGAGAGGGGCTTGGCTCTGGTAAAGGGAGGCTCTAGGGAGAGCTTGGAGTTCTCCCAGGAAACAGACCTTTTCCATCCATGTGTTGACAAATCTGGAAGAGGCAGCAAATCAAGTGTAGGTGTAAAGGACCAAGATGAGCTCCTGGGCTATGTTCTTCTCATTCCATACATCAGTTGGCTTAAAGCTTTTGGTCTTCAAATAACCAATATACTGATGCTTTCTAATCTCTCAGAGAATCCTAGAACTTAATTAATTAACATTTGTGAACTGTGAACACTTCCTCTGATAGGAGCTATTAAGTATCAGAGCAAAATATGAATAATCTTGGCATGCTCAAATTAGCTCAGCTCTGGTGTAGGTGAAAGGAGGCTTGCTACATCATAGGGAATATCTTGGGTTATTTCAAACACTGTAATCCTTCTTTTATGTATTCCTGGGCTATTTTTATAATACTAATTCTGATTAAAAATATTAAGTCTGACTGTCAGCTTTAATCCATGCTTCATCCTTGCATATCTATCAACGTTAAACATTCTGACTATTCTAAAGGCATTTAAAAACATTCCCATGCTGTAGAAACTTCTGAAGAAAACACCCACTTCTCTGGTGGGATCAGTTTATGGACCTGCATAAGCCAAGACGGATATTGTGTTTAGTGTATTGACTTTGATTATGTCCCTGTTTTAAAGCAGCTGATTTAGTTTTTAGCTGTCTGTTGTTCTGATGTCACTGTCCACTGATATAAAAAATAATTAGTCTGTTTCCAGTTGTTGTAGTTGTCCTTTTTTCTTATTGTGGTAGCTGCTCAGCTCTTCTCTTAATAAGTTAAGCAGCTGTATAAAACTGGGTTGGAAATGCCTCCACCAAAATGGGTGAGGTTGAGAGTCTGCTGTTGTAGACTGTTCCCTGTGCAGGGTACAGCTGCTTTGAGCGCAGTCCAAATCACAGACAGACAAAAAAAGTTTCACCAAACTACTCAGCAGCATGTAACTCATGATAGCAACAGAGAAAAAGGCACAGCTCCAGAGTTATCTTGTGTTCTTAGGCAGTTTTGCCCCACTTTGGGTTGTATTTCAGGCTGTCTGTACTGCAGATAGAAACGTACTTTACAGTATTGAATCCTATGTTTTGATACTTAAAAAGCTCAGCTAACCTCCCCAAGCTGCACAGATGCTCTGAGAGTGTTTTCAGCCACAAAGTGTGAATTCCTTAGCACTGCTTTGCAATTAAAATGAAAAAAAAAAAAAACCAAAAAGACAGTTTTTAAAAATATGTAAGTTGGTGTTGTTATTCAGTACCCTGTGTGTAAAGACAGGAGTTTTTCTCAATTTTCTAGTGAAACCTAATTTGACCACACAACAAGCAATTAAACTAGAATATGTTGTTCTGGTTTATGTGATCTTTAAATAATTAGAGGCTGGAATTGAGGGGTGGTGGTGTTTATCTGTACTGAAAGATAAAGACTTTGCTGATTGTATGTGTAAGTAAACAGAGCAGGCAAATTATGTGAGGCACATAAAATTGAGAAAGGGCTAAGAAAGAAAGTATGTGAGCAAGAATGTACTTAGTCCTGCAGAGTGTGACAGCCATATGTAGCGTGATTTTCTGATATGGACAGGTGGATAATAGTAATGTGATAATGTTATGCTAGAAATCATCCGGTTCAAGTCTCCATCCCCAAGTTGTCTTATAACTTCAAATTCTTTATTTCCATCTGATACATTACTCTAACAGGTGCAATCTTATAAACTTCCTTAATAGAGGAAAATTGAATTTATTTGCTATAGGGACATGCATTTAGATTTTGTAGTTAAAGATTAAAGAGTGGTTTGAAAGTAATGTTTTTCATTAAACGTTTAAGAAACCTCTGCTGTAGGAAAGATGTTTGCATGCTAAACAGGAGAAGGGCATAGATCACTTTCTGTAATGATAATACTGTGTCCTGGGGCAGGTTGACCCACAGTGTGTCTTGCTTGGACCATCCAGATATAACTCAGTCAACACTCATCTTAACAAAGACTTTTCTCTGTTTTCAGTGTGGGCACTTGCTGAGAAATTAATCTTATGCTTTGACCCAGTATATTCACCGGAGGAAAGTTCCTTTGTAGTAGGGATGTACATGGATTGTTTGGCTGTACAGCCAAAGGAGATGACAGATAAATAGGAGTAACCGCAATGTATTCAGTGTAATGGAAAAGTAGGCATGGAAAGAAGGGGTAGGGGGATTGTGAGGGCACAGATGGTGGCTTTTTTGCGGGCACAAAGAGCGGCTGCTTGGAAACCACAGGTGGTGGCTGGGAGGTAGGAATCCATAGAAATGCAAGATTAAAAGATGCTTAGACCACTTTTTCAAGTGGGCTGTCAGTTCAGGTTTCTCTGTTTCTGAGAACTCATAGCTAGACTTTAAAAGAGCCTGGGTGACTCTTCAGAATACGTGGTCTTAGCATTTTGTGCAAACCTAGCTCCAAATAACCCAGGCTGTCACTCTCCCACCACCAGTGTCAGTGCAGTCACTCATTACTTTGAAAAACTGTGTCCATCTATCCTAGAATTATAACAAATATTTTGGCAAGTGCATTCAAAGAAATGCATTTTCTCACATGCAGTAGTGAGTGTGTAAGTGTTATTTGCCACTATTTGATTCTTTTTCCTCAGTTTGTCCCTTTTGTCATTAAAGCCACAGAGCCACAGAGTGACTGCGGCTTGCTGACCTTTTTTCATGACACAGTGGATCAGTATAGATTTTCTATCACACAACTGTGAAGCAAACAGGACTATGTCAATAAGCTGGGTTTATTTTTAGCTTCTTGCAAGCTGCCTCCCGCTTCTTGGCTCCTATCTCTCCAGGCAGTTGGGAGATCCTGTCTTCCTCTCTCACAGCCCTAGTGATTACACACTATCTCTTCTGGAGTTCGTGTCCATTCCCCACGTAAGAATATGCATAACATATGATTATCAACTGTGTATACCTTGAAGCCTCAGGTTCCCCAGAAGACTACTTGTGCCAAATCAGGTGACTGCCTATTAATTTCCATTTTATACACTTCTTTCTTCTCTGAGATGACTAAGTGTATTTGCCCTGATCCTAAAAGCCATTACATCAAGAAGCATTATGGAGTGCATCTCACATAAAAACAGTCATACCAGATCAAAACAGTGCTGACTAAGCCAGATGTCCTGTCTCCAAACAGGCACTCCAGTACAAGAAATTACAAGAACAGGGCAAGGACGTAGTGTTGCTTCATTGAGCATTGCCCGAACTTTTGGCAAGTAGTGGCTGTGGGACTCCTGAGCCAGAGATCGGGTATTTGTGCTTAGAAGCCCATCAAGGACTTTATTCTTTGAATCTCTTCGGTAGCTTCTGGAACCTGAATTTTTTTTTTTTTTTTTTTTTTTTTTTTTTTGTATTTACAGTGCTTTGTACCTAGGATTTCCAAAGCTGAACTACAATTTGCATGAATAAGAATCACTCTTTTGTTTTGAAACTGCTACATCTGTTGCTTAGTTCCTGGATGAGAAGAGATGTGAAAAAATGATTCCTGCTCATTTTCTCTGTAATGCCTATGTTTTTATAGTCCTGTATTATATAATTCCTCAGCTGCTTTACTTCAGCCTGAAGAGGTGGCATTTGCTAGAGTGCACACATCTAGGTAAAGATGGCTTACAGAAATGTCACAGGCAAGAGTCTTTCTGCCTGTTTTGAGTTCATACCAGGAAGAAAACTCTTGCAGAGAATTATTTTCCTTAGACCTATCCAGAAGTCTTTCACAGCATACAGAGTTACTAGACTGCACACATTCACTCTGAATTAAGTGCACGTAAAAAATAGTCTTGCTGGTGTCACCAGGTAATTCTTTTTGAGCAGCAGCTGACAAATGCCAGGAACCATCTATCTCAGTGAGCCAAGAAGATGACCCCATTCCCAATACTTTGGCATTTCTTTTTTATTTCTGGCTTTCAAGATGGGCACAAGAATCCTCCATCCACTGGCACTTTAAAGAACAAAAACATGCAAAATCCAGCTCTGCTTTGGAGAGTTTTCAGAGGAAGTCCAGCAACCTAAAGCATTGGTTTCTATCTGCAGCTGCCTTGAAGCTGTCAGACACTGGAGTCAATAATTCTTGATTTTTTTATTGTCAGTCAGTTCCTGTATTGATATGGCTGGATACTATCAAAACTACTCACAGCAATTTTATTAATAGTGGTGCTCCCTGCTGCTCCTGAAGCCGTACTAGAGAATTCCATGATGATGTAGAAGTATTGATGTAGAGTCAGACAATTATTTATTACACACACAAACTATATTAAAAGAATATTATTAGAGTTGTAAAATGGAGTGCTCCAGTTTTAGGAAATAGGAGAATCATGCCTGTCTGGGTGGTCTTTGGCTGATAGCTTTAGGTGTGTGCTGACCCACTCTGCCTCACTGCATTTCAAGTGGAGTTTTTTCAGGTAGTAAAGGAGCATCTGCACTGAATGTGCTACAGTGGATAAACCACTTCCTTATCAGCAGAAATTCCTGCTTTATAATTAGCATTAGGCTATGAAGGATTTTGTTGATAAGAAGAGATTGAAAGGGGAGTGTAGAGCTCCACAGGGCTAGATAGGAGTTCTTAGTGCCTTGCTGCAAGGTCCCTCTGCTAAGTCATTTCACAATTATCCAGATTGTTCCTGTCACTAAAGCAGTTTGCAAGCATTATCCTTCATTCTGACTTTTTTATATAATCCCTTGTCCAGATGATGGCCAGAGCACTTAACAGTTCATCCTGCATAAAGCCACTGAGATATGGACTGGATATATGCTGATAGGAGAGTCATAGGAAGTCCACACATCTTAGCTGGACCAACAGGAAAACTTGTAGTATTTGGACTAAGCCCTTTTACCAGACAGTGCAAATTTTAGAAGTTTTTGTTTCTGATAATAGTTTGAGGCCTTCTTAAAATTTAGTGTAAAACAAATTTCCAGTTTTGATATTTTCTCTATCAAAAGTGGTGCTGTTAAAAGCAGTGTTTTGTTGCTGATTTACTGATAATGACTTCAGGAACAGCTGAATTACTTCAGAGTTTTTGTAAACACTATTCCAAGGGGGGCACTTAGACCAGCTAAAGATCCTTTCAGAAAGCTTTCGTATGCTGTGGAGTTAAGAGGTAGAGCAGAGCGGAATAAGTTCTCCTCTCTACAGCTATGGTTATCTTCTCAGCTGAGATTTACAGAAGTCCATCAACCTCAAGCTGTCATCATGACTAGTGCTTCTATTACAGTGTTAACGGGGTACACAGGTAGTGGCTGCCACCACAACCAACCAGGAAGGACAAAGGCTCATTGGGAAGAGGTGTGTAATTCACTGTAGTGTAGATCTCTGGCATGTTGCCTGATGGAATTTCATTTAGTGCAGAACAAAACCATCTCAGATCTTTAACTGTTGGAGCTGGTTGTGTCTGGATGAAGCAGCTATAGATTGCTTTATTTATATATTGTCTGTCTTGATCTATTTGTGAAAATAGGTAACCTGTACCAGTACTAGAATATTCCATGAAGAAGCACATTAACCTTTTAAAACTCATCCTGCAGACAAATGCTAAGTCCTTAGGTAATTTTCTCTTCCCCACTGTGGGCATCTGCATACACTGGGATTTTGTTATTTATATATGGCTTGTTACTAACAGCCTCAGGTTAAAAAGCTGGAATTCCATTTTGTTAGGCACTGCACTAAATGAGAAAAACAAGGCAGTCTTTTGTGAACTCACTGTCTGATATAGTGATAAAACTCACAGTGGGGCCTTCATATCTGGGGCTTCTAGATGCTACTGGATGATGAATGATAATGATTTCAAAGGAAGTGGGATGAGGTTATGGAAATGGGTAACATCTGCCAAGGGAAGATGTGGTTTGTCCTCTGAGTGAAAGTGGCAGCTCAGGCAATGGAAAAGAGGGCATTAAATCAGTGCGTGTGTTGCAAGAGGAAAACTGCTGGTTAAAACCTGAAGTGAGCTGGAAAACAAGAATCCTGTTTCCTGGGAAAAACTGAGACTTTCTCTTCCTCAAGGAGGAACAACCCCGTCATGATTTGAGAGATTCGTCCCACAGCTGAAAGGAAGGCAGCAATTAGGATTCCTGCTGCTCAACTTTGGGCAGACCATGGGCTGAAATCTGTTTGTTGTATCCTAAGTAAAAAGTATGCTGCAGAAAGATTTCCTTCTGCAGCTTTTGTGAGCAACTGAATACAGTCCATGCAAAAATATCCTGCAGTCTGTAACGAAGGCAGCAAACTAAAATGTCAAAACTCCAGATCAAAGTTCTTGTTTTCTCATCAGCTAAATCAGGGTCTTTCTTTTCAGCCTCAGTGCAGCTGATCTCTTTGACTACAGAGGTCTTTGCTATTTTAGGCTGTCCTTAGTTCTCTCTGTCTCTGGCCAGGTAATTAACAAGTTGAATCCCTTAAACTTCTTTTAAAACTGTGAGGTCTGCAAGAAATTAGCATGAATGCATATGAAGGGAAAGATCTGATTTTCTAAAATAAATGACAGTAGCTTGGGTGAGAATGAAGGAAGTTGTGTGGAATTTGCGAGGAAGCAAATCTGCCTGATTTTTACAAATCTTAGATAAATCAGGGTCTGCTTGGGTGTTATTGAGATAATTATGCTGTTTTCCTAAAACATCAGGGCTGTGTTTTCTAACCTGAAAGCATATTCTGGCCCTTCAAAGGAGTATTAGATATTAAAAAAACCTACAGTCAACGAACATTAGGAGTGCTCTCATCCCTGTTGCTTACCACAATTTCAAAGAGCAAGCAAATGTTGCATGACCTTCACAAGGATCTCCAGCCTTGTGGCTGAGGATCGCTGGAACAATTAATGCTGAAGGCTCCTTAATGGTAAGGCTGTAGCGCTGTGAGTTTTACTACTCCAGCCCCACAGTGAAACTTTCCTCCACCATGGGCCTTGAGCGTTGGGGGTCACTACCACATCTTAGACACAGGTGCATCACTCCATTGGGAATGCGGGGGCAATTTCTGTGAATCACTGGCTTTCATTTGTTGTGCGGGAAAGAAAAGAAATAGGTTTTAAGAAGAAAACAGTTGGTGTTTGTTCCTGCAGGGGCTTTGTCTCTGTTCTGGAGGAAACTCCTTGCTGCTTGCAACAGGTTATTTGCTCTCTCTTGGCCGTGGTGCAAATTTGGGAGGCTGAAAATGCAGCGCTGAATTATGCCTCGTGTCAAAAAGGGCTGAGGAATCTTGCATGTGCTGCATGTACATTTCCAGGGTACCCAGCAATTCGCTAACTTTCAGAGGCCAGATTTATACTCATTTAGCACTGTGCTTCCATCTTTTAAAAATTGAAGAAGTATGTAGGTAGACCTCTGATTCTTTGTTTCTTGAGCAGAAGGCTATTCCCTAAAAGAGATTTTTAGGGGCTACAATATCTGTATATATCTTTTTTCTTGGCATTTATATCTGCCAACACAGCCTATTTTTTGGTCTTTTGATTCCCCTATGATTCCATCTTGCATTATGCGCATACCATTCATTCCAGCTATCTATGTTTGAATTATATAGAGCACTTCACATGAAATCAGGCAGAGAATGTAATGACCAATTTTATTTTTTCTTTTTTAATGGCAGGAGGAAGTATCTCACTTGAAGACAGCACAGTACCTAGCAGTGATTATTCTCTTAAATGTGTGGGGTGTGAATACTGAAATTTAGGATTACTAAATGCCTGTGTCACAAAATCATAAAACGATGCAGGCTGGGAAAACCTCTGGAGGTTCCTTCTGCTTCCCCCTCCTCAACAATTGTCCAACTATATCAGATTGCTCCACACTGTGGCCAGCTATATTTTAAATAGCTCCAAGAATGGAAAACACGCAATGTCCCTGGGACCTTGCTGTAATGGGGACTTTCCTCGTTGGGGAAAAAAAAATTGTACCTAAGATCTTATGGGAGTGCCCTGTGTTGCATCTTGTGCCTGCTGCCTCTCGGTCTTTCTCTGTGCATCTCTGGGATAAGTCTATATCTATCTTTGCTTTCCCTTCCCATGAGGCTGCAGAAGACAGCAGTAAGGTCCATTTTAACCTTCTATTCTTAACCCTGTTTTGAAAATCATTACCCATCATAAAGAAATATAAGTTTAAGAGCTTTTCTATTTTGGATTTTGAGCAGAAACAGATCAAGTTTTCAGGCTTTTATGCACAACTACAAAGGCTACTGCTCTTTTTTGTCTGAACTTTTCATTGATTATATCAAGCTGTGGTTCTCTGATTTTCATTTAATCCAAAGAGCTGAAGCTGTAAATAACACAGGTGATAAAAGAAAGAAAATAGTGACAATTGTCAAAACTATAAATACAGCTTTAATTAAAAATGTTTTTGTAGGCACATAAAAATGCTTTAGTATGTAGTAGTGCTTCAGTGCTTGTGAAATAGTTTGCAGTTTCACCCAAAGAAAGAAAAAAAGATTCACAAACTCAAAAGAGCAGTGTTGACAATTGACTAGAAGTAAGCATTTTCCAGCAGCACCGAAAAGATAGGGTATGTCTTTATACCTTAAAAAAACACTTTGGGTTTCTTATTTCTTGTTTTGAAGATGCAAATTTTCAAGAGTCTCACAGAAAGATAGGGTGGCAAAATGTGTTAACCCGGCATTTGGGCAGAGGCTTCTACAAGCCTTGCTTTTGAGAAGTCTCAGTTTTGACATGTTTCAAGAAATAAAGACATAATAAAAGCAGTAGTGACTTACTGAAAAATGTTGGACAAATGAAATACCTTAGTAAGGAAGCAAACAAGGCAAGCAAAGGAGAGGGAAGGAAACTGTGATGGATGACTACTAAACCGATATGCAACTAGAGAAAGCAAAGCTGTTGTGCAAGCAAAAGTGAGGAACAGCACAAGTAGAGGCTGGCATTCAAAAGGACTTGGAATAGAGGACGGCAAGTTCTGGGGAAATCTTTATAAACATGCCTTAGAAATGGTTTCTTTGATAAACAGGAACGAAGCGAAAGCCTAGGTAGGTAGCATGATGCTTTTAGTAGATTTGAGAAAGCTGTTTTGGAAAAGCAAAGAAAATAGCACTGCATAAAGAGTAGTTCTGAATATAATGCAATCTTTTAAAAAAAACAATAGGTCAATGCATTACTCACCTCACTTCCCTCTCAGTGAGAGAATCTATGTGTTCCTGTTACATGTGAAACAGCAGGAAAACAAGAGCTCGTGATCAAATTACCTTTTTTTTTTGCCAATTTTCTTAGGCAATTCTGAAGAGTCTGGAAGTGTTTGGGCTATTGCAGACTTTTAGTTGTTGCAAGCAGATTAAGCACAAATAAACATACAAAAGCCCCTAAGAAACTGGAGTCTTCAGTCAAAATAACTCAAGAGTATCATCTTAAGACTTTGTAGTCTGCCAGGGTTTGCAGGGATGGCCTTATATCTTGCTTTAGTTGATTCTGCTGCAAGGTAGAGACTATAAAAGTGAAATTCCTCCTCAGCCTTTACACTTGCAAGACACAAATTACTTCAATGGTATTCTTCTGCATTCATATGAATGGGTGAAATCATCTGTCAGCAATAACTTAGTGTTAACTGCTCTTCAGTTAGTATAATGAGCATTTCTAGATGGTGTAATGCTTATATGTACATTCCAGTGCTATCTCAAATGAAGAATTAATTCTGCATGTCGCCTCTGAAAAATCCTATAAGTAATGTGAATGCTATTTCTTCACCCACCTTCATTATTAAGTAGTACATATGGTGCAGTCAAATTCTGTGAGAACAAGTCTAGAAGGGAGATCATTTAAAGAGAAAGAGCTCAGTAAAGACAATGTTTTTTTTATAGAACACTATTTAAATCCACTCCCTGTTGCCTTAGTAGTCAGGCCGAGACTTTGGACTGAAGGACAGGTGCCAAGCTCCTTTCCTCCTCACTGGTAGAATCTCCTTCTGTTTACATGGCCGTGTACCTGAGTTGCTTATGGATTCATTGTTTGCTCTGTAGCAGCAGCACAGAAACTATTTTTAGTAAAAGCTCCGTGAAACTTTCAGATTCCGTGGGTTGCTCACAGTACAGCACATACCTAAGCATCCTCCATTAACACTGCAGGTAAAGTGGAGTCATACAAGCTAACTCTGATACCCAGACCTTTTGCAAATGAGAAGGCAGTAAGAGCAAAAAGTGGAAAACTAGATTGGAAATGTAGTGAGCATGACCTCCAATGTCCAAATACGTGGGCCTAAGTGCTTTCAGGCTGAGAAGTTGTCACTCCACCCCTGGTGCCTCATTTATAGAGCAGCATGTCTGGAATAAAAATTATATGAGCAGTCTGATACCTGTACTTGTGCACCTTCTGCATCAGGGACTATTCCCTCCATAGCAAATTCACATGTGCAATTTGCTAAGGAGATATGTCAGGTTAATAACAGCTTTTGCTGACCTGAGTCAAACATACCCTTAATGCCAAAGAGGATTTGGATGGCACTTTTGTGAGGGAAAAGTTATTCAAATTGAGAAATGCTGCCAAGCTATTTTTTCTGCTGCATCCGATGTCTGTTAAGTAAGAGGACAGCAGGGCTGACATGCTCAAGTTTAACAATCAGGTCCTATCATATGCATCTGTCCTTAAAGAAATTCTGAAAGATTAACTCAGGCTTGACAGCCTGATCTGCAAGGATCTTATCTTCCAGTGAAGTCCTGCACATACCTGTTGCAATGGCATTGCCAGTTCTGCAGCTTGTGTGCCCTCCACCCTCTTTAATCACCCCAGTACAAGGTCTTTCCAGTGGGCTGACAGTCAGACAAAGCAAACCAGAGTCTTTGGCAGGACTTGAGGGAAGGAACTTCTCCAGATTTCAGCGGGGGTTGTATATGTGTGCATGTGAGTGTGTGTGTGTTGGAGGAGGGAGGAATTTACAGTAAGAAGTTGTGTTAAAAAGTAGTGGAGGGTGTCTGCAGATCTGTTCAGTGAGTTTATCTAAATATTCCCTTTTCTTCCTTTTCTTTTGTCTTTCCTTTCTTCTCTTCTCCTCTCCCATTTACTGTCAGGAAGGGCCACCTCTGAAGGGTCAATTCAGTACAGCCTGGCGCCAACACAGACGGACATCAACAGCAGTTACAACAGTGAGTCAATTTGCAATTGGGGGACACCTTGAAATTGTATTGTTTTATGTGCATGTGGAAGGTGCAGGAGCTCTGCAGTGGGCTTCCAGAAGAGGGAGAGAGTAGGTGTGTCACCCCTAGCTCCCTTTGGTTCAAGCAGCCTGCAAGTTTCTGGTGTCTCACTAAAAGCATTAGATAAAGGTAGCTTTTCCTGAAAGATGCAAGGATCCTGATGCAATGTGAGAGGGCCAGTGCCAGGCCATATTACCAACAGAATAGGCTTTGGGTGCTGGATGCTGTTCAGAGGAAACTGACCACCAAGAAAGCTTAAGACACTTCAGCTGACTAAAGAAGAGGCTGGAAGCCATGCACAGACATGGTTCTTCATCGAATTGTTACTTTCCCAGCTGGAGACAAGAGCTGCCAGTCTCAGATTTGTGTAGGAGCACTGATCTTTTTAGGACAGGTGAAGAGACCTTGCTTTCAGTTTTGAAGTAATTTAGCTGCTATTGCTTAAATTCTCTGGTGCTCCTTGGTATAATACACTCTTCTCTCTCATCATGTACACAAAACAACTTCATCCAACCAGTCCTCAGTGGCTCCTTCTCCTGATATGTGTGTTGTGGGGAGAGACTCTTTATGGAGTTGTAGGAAAGGAAAGAAAAATTCATTACACAGACCAAAGGAAAAATGACGCCTGCTTCTCACTGTTCCTGAAAGATACTCCTGTCCTGATTTTCCTCTTGATGTCTCTCCTGTGACCAACAAGCTTTGGTAGCTAGGGAAGGAGATAGTGGGTTGAAGGAGATAGTGAGTTAAAGGAGAAGTGGACAAGTGAATCAAGTGAATGAGCTGGAGAGGATGAGAAGTGATGGCAAAGGGAGTGGACACTAGAAGGGAAAAGAGATGGCAGTGAAAAGAGCCAGAGAAAGCAGTTCTGGGTCTCTGGAAAAGCAGTCTGAGGGCTGAAAATATCACAGTGAGCTCTTTTTTAGCTAAACTCTCTGGCCTGAGATCTGGAAAAGCCTCCATTCACCCCTCTATTTTGAAAACAATGGGACAAATAACACTCTCTGGAGTGAGCAGACCCTGGTTCAAGACTGACCACCAGAGCTATATAATTTGTGGCACGTCATTCATGGAAATATACTACAAAGCAATTGCAAACTACTGCACAGTGATGCAATCACCCATTTTTTTTTCTAGCTGCATTAGTCTCAGCATAGTTCTATCTTTTCCATATGTCTACTAAACACTGTGTCTTTGGTATACATATGAAGATACAGCTTTTGATTAATTTATTTAAATATATTTGTTAAAATCTTGCTGACAAACTGTAAATGTAACTGTAATAATGCTATCATAAACTATGCTGTAATCTGACTTTATGCTGCACAGTGAACAATGGAAAATTTACAGTACAGACCAATGTCTCACTGATCTGTGACTCTTAAGCAAAGAATTGGTTGCTTCTTCTTGCTATACTACCTTGCCTCAAATGCTTGAGTGAGTCGTACTGTATTTGTTCCCCCTTTTAGTTTTCTGATGGTTTGTTTAAGTCCCACAATTCATGCAGTCTGATGGTCGCTTCTGTAAACTATTGCTTGGAAATGTTGATATCCTGGGCAATGCATCAGAACAGATGTCTAGGCAGATGTATCAATCCTGTGAACAGTTCTGTGTGTCAGAAAACATGGGGACATGGGCCTTGAGATCAACAGGAAGACTCACTATGAAATTGCAGGGTGCAGCTGAGGGACCTGGGCCTGTATTTGTGCCAAGTGGAAGTGCTTTAAAACTATTTTTAAATCTCCCAAAGATAGGAGGCTGGGCACAGGGGGAATTCAGGCTGACGCTGGGCTCATCATAGGATGCCTTTAGCAGCCAGTGGATGGATCTAAACTACAATACAGGGATTACATTTTACCAAGTCCTAGATGAAAAAAACAGCAACAGAAAGAAGCAACAGCCTCAGACATATACAGCCCCATGGTTTGTCAGAGGATGAGCTGCAAAGCACTTTTGGGGGACTTAAAGTCTCTGTGAAATACAATACACCATCATATTTTCTTTTTAGCTCACCTAGTTGTCAATCCTGTACTTGTCTAGAGCAGCACTCTATTTTTGGCATTTTTTTCTTCTCTTCCTCAACTTGTTAGAGCACTTAATCAAACTTCAAGATGGATTGTGATTAGATCTCAAGGCCCACTTTGAACAGTGATTGATTTTGTTAATGTCAGCTGTGCTTCCTCTCTAGGAAGAACAGTTTGAGGCTACTCTTAATGAGTTTTCAGGGGAAAATTCAGACAAGAAAAGCAGCAGCATAGTAATACCAAGCAGGTGAGCTACCGGGCAAGGCTATTTATTGACAATGCTTGGCCAATGAATCTTACTTTCCATCCCACCCCACCCCCATTCATTTGTATGTAGTCTCTTCCAATCTCCTAGTCAGAAACTGGACCTGCATGGCCTGGTGTTAAAATTATTGTGGCCATGCAATACTTGGAAATTCTGAACAGCATCTCAAAATGTTGTTAGGATTTTATAATTATTATTAAGGGTGGTCTCCTTTGAACTACAAAGCCTTTTTCAAACAGGAAGACATAGTCTAACTAGTTGGGCAGACTAAAGGGCAAGAAAAAGGAAGGGGTCTAAGCCCTGTAACAATGTAGAAATCTCCCTTTGAGAGTGGGGCAGTACTGCAGTAGGGGCTGAGAGAGGGTGTATAATCCTATTCCTGGAGATACTCAGAACTTCACTGAACAAGGCTTGGAGCAAGCTGAATGAACCTGGAAGTCACACTTTTAGCAGGGGTTAGACTCAATGTCCTCCAGAGGGATCTTCCAAACAACATTATCTAATTCTATTATATATGGTAAAATCAGTGGCAAAGTCCTGTGTATTGACGTACATATAGCCTAATACTTGGTCTAGCACCTAAGTCACAGAAAATATCCTCCTTTTTTAGAAATAAGCTGTCTTACCCCAAACCACCAGATAAATGTCATCTTCCAGTAGTCTGCAGTGGACAGGAGAAGAATGTGGTGGAATTTTTTACATCAAATTAGACTGAATTCTGTATATACATAGAGTAACTAGGATTTTAGGAAGCAAGGGCTGGAAGGGGAGCTGGCAATCTTAAACAGGCAAAGAAATCTTGCTCTCCATAAGGCCAAGACGGACTGAACTCTCTCAAGGGCAGAGGATAAAACTGTCCTTTCACAGATGTCCTGGTCATCAGAGCTAGAGGCGCCTCACTCTGACAGCATTTTTCCTGTTGTGTAGATAAATTGTATGGGTCAGGGCCTGGGGCTGGCTGTCAATCCAGCCAAGTTTGCACCAGCGTTTAGAAAGGAAGTAGATATTCTCCAAGGGCTAAGTGCCAGTGACTCTGATGTGACATTGTGATAAAGTGCTGGGCTCTTTCAGTAGGAAGAAAGTATTGTTGCATTACTGTAATGACTTGGATATCACATCCATTGCTATTTTATTGTGTGTTTTCAAACCCTTGGCTCCCATTTGGTTTTGATGCACACCAGCTTTTTTCTTCTGAATGTTTTTTTAACCTTTCTTTTTTGTAGTGATGGGAATCTAAACTGAGAGCTCATTATAAATTCCTGCTGTGCATACTGAGCTCCTAAGTATTACCTGAGGCACGTCTGTAGAACGAGGTAATAGCAGATACTCTCTTATACTAGCAAATATAGATGTGAAAAACAGACTGGTTTTCTGACACATTAGCCACTGTTCCTATCTGAAGTAGAAGCAAGAAATTTCAAGCTATCATGCTGCATCCTGGGTTTGTTGGCTGTTGTATTCTGTTTGTAAAACTCCTATTCAGAATCCACTTAGGCTGCCTGGGTGGCCGCTATTCATTTTAGTGGGTTTGGTGGTAAGTATCATATCAGCAAGATTAATGATTATAATTTAATTTATAATGGTTTTTGTTTTTTCTTGCTATCTGTGACACTACTAGGTTTTTTTAATGGCCATTCATTAAAAAGCAAACTAGCTGACTCCCTAAGACATACCAAATTATTTCTGCGGTCTGGTGATGACCACTAACTGCTGGTAGAGTTCATAGGGAAAATTTAGAAAGTGATTATATATTACTAACAGCACTGCTGACGGCTGACCTTGTTATTATATGAGTTAAACACTTATCCTTTCTGTGCTCTGACTTATACACTGTGATGCCTTGATTTTATCAGCATCCTAATCACCTCTGTCACAACAAAAACTGGGTACAAAATCTTCTACAGGAGTGTCCTGCCCATGATTTTAGCATTATCAAGAAATAATTGTGCAGTGCCTTCTATGGAAACACTTCATTCCATCACAGCTGCCAATTTCACATGATTGTTTCTGTTCCAGTTAATGGTAGCTGCTACAGAAATGTCACTCTGGCACAAATTTTGGCGCTGAGATCTGCAAGCAGCAGAAAAACAGTAGCAGAAAAACAAGAGAGAGGGTTGATGGCTTTCATCATGTGGAGCAACTTTTAAGGACTGTGGGATGGCTGGACACCACTTGTTTGTGATTACAGGCTCCTAATGCACATAGGGTTTTATGAACCTGAACAGGTTTGGAGTGAATTTGTGACAGGACAGGGGCATAACACCGCTGATCTCCTTCTGAGGTGATGACACATGCCAGTGCTGGATTATGGCCCTCATGTTTCTTATCTACAACACTAAAACAACACAGCAAAAAGCCTGCTTTTCCAGGTGAGGGGGACAGGCAGAGGTGATGGCAGAGATCAGAGAAAAGCACATGCCAGTGCTCGGTGGGAGACTGGCAAGTCAGGAGAGTCTCAGCAGTGCCAGTACCACTGCAGAGTGAGCCCCAGCAAGAAGTTTGTTTCTGTTGCTCAAGATGGGAGGACAGGGGAGGGCTACCCATGGAGTTCTGAATGAGCAGGATTTGATCTTTAAATACTTCAAGGTATTAAATCTGAAATGTTTAGGGTTGTGGGATTTTTTTTAATGACTGGTGATGGTTTTAAAAGACAAAACCATGTAATAATTGCTTTTTTGTTGTTGTTGGGTTGGGGTTTTTTTGTTTATATTATGACTTGCATTGCACAGATGTATTTCATAGATATTCTGGAACTTGTTTACATTGGGACATTCAGGCAATAGGATCTGGTTTAATTTTTGAAGTAAATTTATTACACAGAATTAGATCTTGGTGTGGGTACTCTCACTCAGAATTAGGCTAAACCAAAATAAAGGGTTAAAATTCAAAAGCAGGGTATGAAAGGCAATGAAGACAGAAGGAGAATTTGCCTTCATTTGAATTTTGTGAAAAGCTCATGGAAATAAAATGCTGTCAACCAGGTTCTCAGGCAGTATACATGAGCATTATCCAGTGAATTTATTCAGATGTTCAGTAGAGGAGAAATTGGTCCTTAGCAGTTAGTTAACCATGCAGAGCGTGAATGCTCAGGAACTGGCAGGGATGTAGAAAAAGGGCATAAACTGCAGAGGTTTACAAAAGCATCTGTTGTTTAGATCAAGTTAAAGCAGCCTTTGGCTTTTCCTGCTTTGTTAAGAAATCAAATTATTGTATTTTTTAAGTCAGTGCTCTTGCATCTAACAGTTTCTTGTGTGTAAATGACAAACAGGAGGTGATAGAAAATGTGAAACGAAGTACTCTAAACATGGAGAAATAGACACTTCTGCCTCAAAATACAAGAATTCAGAGGCAGTGGTAGAAATTAAAGATGACAGTTTCATAATATGTAATTAGACTGTGGAATTCACCGCCATGGGGAGATTTTGAAGCCAAGAGTTTAGTTAAATTCAAAAAAGTGCTAGAAACTTATATGAATTACAAGAATGCCCAGACAGAAAATAATTAATTATGATGAAAATTCTGGAAAGGATATTAGATGCTGTCCTTTGGGTATTATGTTAGCCTCTATTGGGATGAGGTAATCTAGCAGACAGTAAACTTGTAGTAGGCAAAAAATTGCCTGAGAAATACCTGGGACTGATCACTGTGAGGAGTAAGATTTAGAAGACCTTGGGCCATATCCAGGCTATCACTTAATCTAGCTTCCTTTTTTGAACTGCTCCATCCTTATTTCAGCTGAGATAAGCCTTTCAGGTGTCCAGCTGGTGATGAGCAATGTATTCTGATCATACTGATTCAGTGATTCAGGAAGCCTGACTTTTTAATACAACTTGCAGAAGAATCGTGTTGAGCTAGGTGT
Organism: Phalacrocorax carbo; assembly: GCF_963921805.1. NCBI lineage: Eukaryota > Metazoa > Chordata > Aves > Suliformes > Phalacrocoracidae > Phalacrocorax > Phalacrocorax carbo. The sequence continues at coordinate 54,047,782 of NC_087548.1, forward strand.
GCTTGAAGCCTGAATATTGCCATAAATAACAGTGCTGAGGAAACAGGTGAGTAGGTTTAACTCTCAGCCTAGCATGAACTCGGTGATAGAGATGTAGGGTTGGAACTCTTCAATGTTGTCGTAACAGCAGTCCAAGTTCATTAGCAGCATGCTGTGAAAAAGCAAGCTGTGGGAACTCACAGGTAGGTTTGCTTGAAGGATCCTCAGGGCTGCAAATAAAGCATCCATGTCCAGGTCTGCTGAGGCCCATTATGCAACAGCCTTTCTCCTCAGCAAAGAAATTGGTGGCCATCAGGGAACAGAGCAGGAGAAAAATGCTGATCTCTCTCCTTCCATGGCTCACAGGGAAAGCAATGTGAAGGGGTTTATATGAGAAGGGGCAAGACCCAGGACTGGTGATGCAGGTCAGTTTAGATATACCTTTCACTTGGCAACCCAGACAGTCCCTGTTCACAGACATCTTCCTTGTGAACAGCAAAACTGAGGATGAGACATGAAGTTAGTAGTCACGTAGGGGAGTAAGAAGCATGTCTCACAAAGTAAGAAGCATGTCACAGAGTGCTTGTGTAAACACCTGATATCCACTAAATGCAAAAGAACTGAAAAGGGAGAACGATACCTCATGGAGAAACATCAAAAGTTTGGGCCACATATTGCTGCCTATTTCTGCCTAACCCCTTGTGTACTTCTGGCCTGCTCTAGGGTCTCCCTTTCCATTGCCTTCAACAGTACCTTGAACTGCTGTTACAGGCACTCAGTTCTTCACTGGATTCACTGTACAGGAGCAGTTTAGTCCCTGAAGAGTTCATCTCAGCAGTCAGCATGGAAAAAACAGTATGCAGTAATTTAATGGCTGAATTCCTTAGTACTCTAACTTCCCTTTATCTAGAAGATAGAAAGGAATTATTGCAATATAGTGAGTTAAGAAGTACATTTCAAATACTTCTTATTTATGTATTTTGTTAGTTTATGTCAGTACTACAGCTCAGCATGTAATAGCCATTCTTATTCCACAACAATTATGATCAGATTAAGTATTTTACTGGTTAAGCTGCAAAAGTTTAACTGGTTATACACTGTTTATGCAAGTAATTTATGGGAACTTGTGTAATGTGCTCTGATTGTTGTGCATGTCCTATGAGATCCCAACATCATTAATAAGCATCTGATGAAATCTCTACATCAGTGACTGTCCCAGGAGCACTAGAGCAGAAATTTAAAATTGCTCTCAGTATAGCCAACAAAGGTCATTTGAAACTACCTTTTTTGTTTGGAATAGCCAAGTCACTTACAGTGATATTTTTCTTTTTTGCAATTTTTGCTTTCATTGTCCTGAATTATAAAATTAGCTTCTACTTTTTCTTTTTTTTTTTTGTATAAGACAAATGTAATTTATGTACAGTAGATTTCAGCTCTGAAATAATTAAGCATTATAATTATGTCACTTCAGATCAAAGTATCTGCCATATCTCATAACAGTCTTGTCCAGCAAGAATTCAAAAGAATTCAAAAAAGGAAGATTTTTACTTGCCCTGTAGTGTTTTCACACAAAATTTGTACTTATGTGAGGAAGAAGAACTTTGAAATGTCAGAAGAAACTATAGTTTACAAGCCCTTTCTGTTCCTGCTGCTGCCAGTCTCTTTCTGCTCTTGCACTAGGCAGGTAAGGGTCCACTTAACTTGGATGTCACAGTTTCCCAAGGATCAGACAGAGAAATAAGGAGGAAATATGTTTGGGAAAAGTGAAGAGAATGATGTGGCTGAGATGACCAGCTAACTGCTTGCAAGCCAGCAGCTGATTTCCTGCTCAGATACAGTAATTTCTTTACCCAAGCTTACTCAGCAGAAAGGTACAACACATCTTTAGTTATCACACCTGAATCCTTAACTGGGAAGAGCACAAAAACTCACAGAAATTGTGAGACACATGCTAAGAGCATGCAGAAGTTGTCCAAATAGCAGATAGTCAGGGTCCAGTAGGCAATGTGATCTCAACAGAAAAGAAAGCAAGCTATTGAGTTTAACAGCTCATCAGGTAGCAGGATGTATTTGGTGAAATAAAATGGGACATGTTTTGCAGCTTTTTACAGAGTCATGGATTGTAGATCAGGGATGGAAATACCTCTCCCTCACTTTCTTTTCCCTGGGTCCCTTTATTTATGCACAGCTATGTGTCGTGGGCAGTTGGCTGCCTGTAGGAGTGGGTCCAAGCTTGTGTAAAGCACAATTATGCTGATAGGGCAGTTAGTGTGAACAGCACAGGGATTTTTGTTACTGGTGTAGATAAGATTTTGAAGGATGAAACCGCTTCAGGAACAAACAGTTAAGCTGGTCAGACAAGAGTGTCATTAAGGATCTTTTCATATGTTTCTTAATATGCCTTACTTATAACAAGAAGAAAGTATTTTTCTGTAAGAGGACAGCCTTTTACTTCCTTTTTTTGGCAACCTCTACACCAGCCCACACATATTCATCACTGTCACAGGGAAACTCCTGCCATTGTGCTGAGTAATCCTACAGAAATGCAAAGGGAATTGTGTGCATGCAGCTGGCTGCAGATGTTTTCCCATGCTATCCCATAGATGCAGCCACGGTCCTGATTTCCTCTCACTTTTGTACATCAGGACTATGTCCACAGGGCCTACAAGGGCAAAAATGGGATGCAAGTGACAAAATTATGTCTAGTGAGGCTGACATAAATTCAGGAGGGAGAAACAAACAAACAAAAAAAAATTGCCACTTATAGTCTCTTATGAAGCTGCTGTAACTACTTTGGCTACTTTTATATTTCCAGTATGCAGAATTAAATCTTTGGGTATGTGGTTTTTGTTTTTTTCCCTCTGATTTTAAATGAGTTATAGCCTTTAGGGTTTTCTCTCCATTGCTAAAGTGTTTACAAAATGCTTTCTGCCACTGTTTTCTGAAGCCAATGGTAACACAGGGCTGTTGACACAGTCATTACAATGAGGAGCAAGGTTTAGGCTGCACTGTGCCCGAATTAAGTCAGTTATGATCTCTGTATGCCTGGTCAGCCTTCCCACCTTCTAGTCCTCTCTGGGAAGGCTGTGCTGTATGGCCAGCCCTGATTACACCCTGATGTTTGCAAGGATGGCTTATTGGTCCCTTCTGTCCCTGTTACTGGCCTCTTCTGCTAACCTCATTGGTAGGTCTCCAGGTGATCTAACAAAGACAGAAGAGGGAAAGAGGTGGAAAAGCCCTTCAGATAAAAGTATCAATGTGTTACCTGTTGCCAAACAGTCCTAACTGATGGGTGCTTTTGCAAGATGGCTGTGCTAAGGAGTGCAAGATTTCTCTTACAATGGCTGCCTGAAGTGCTTCTACCTTCCCACTAGTCTCTTCAAAATGTAAAGTCTGCCCCTACAAAACATAAGAAAGGTAGTTACTCAGCCGATCTACCCCCTGCTGGATATAATAGGTTCTCTCAATGATGTGGTCTATAGATCAAGACTGGATTTGGGGCAGTCAGGGGCTGTTTGTTTCCTACATGGATTTCAGCTGTGAGAAGACTTCCCTGTCTTCAAGAGTCAAAGCTAGGTTTGGCTGTTCAATTGGGTCTAGGCTTTACTGACAGGGCAGACTCACTACTTTCTGAGAGAAGGGAGGTAGGAGGCAAACTACAATCCAGGCTATGGCTACAGGAACCAGCTGCCACAGATGATCCAGCATATAGCTTTACACAATGTCAATTTAAAATGAACACACCATATTCTGTCATCCTGTCACCAGCATGAGGCAGCTCCCTCCCCTATGGAAATGCTTCTTGTTTAGAGTAAGTGGAGAAGTCAAGTTTGCCAGGTTTCTGTCATGTCTTAAGCCTATTGATATGAGGTAAGGAGTCAAGCCCCAAGACTTTTTCTACCCTCTTTTCAATGAATGCACAATGGTTTCTGTTTTGCTTGCAGAGAAATTCCTCAGTTCTCTTCTTGCCAATCCCATTTGTATTGGGTTTCATTTCCCTCTCCGACACAGGTTACCAGTGTGTTCTTGCCCAGCAAGGCATCAGTTTGCATCTGTTCTTAAATTCAGAGCACATAACTGTGCCCTCAATTTCCATTCTTTAGAAACCTGAATGTACCAAGATTAAAATAGACTGCAAACAGATGCTTGATGATAAAAAGGTCCTACTTGCTTGTACTAATTGCAATTTGTGCTGTGAGGATTTTGTCACTGTCTAATGGCTAATCTTTGTAAGGGTTCAATGAATCTGCTGGGCTTGGGGCTTTGGCAAAGCCACGATAGGCCTGCAGTTTTGATGTGAGAAAGTTTTGGTTTCAGAGCTCACTGAGTAGCCCAGAACTGCCCAGTCACGGGAACTGACAGCAAAATACACACTCTGGCACACCCTTCTGCTGCAAATTTGACAAATAGGGACATCCTTCTTCCAGAGTGCATGAGAAGAACAGTATAATCTGTTGTGTCCACCCTGCACTGCTTACGCACTGGAAGATTTTTTATTTGGCTTTGGGATGTGGAAAATCTTCCTCAGTGTAGAGTTTAGAAAAGATGCTCCAATTTTCTTTCTTTTGTACCCATTGAACGTCAATAAGCAAAGGCCAGAAAAGGCAGGTGGGGGCAAAAAAAAAGGTCTTTACAAAGAGGTCACTTAAAATCTCTTCTGACAGCAGGCAAGAGCAGGTCACAGGATATGAAGGGAAAAGGCAGAGATGACCCTGACTGAATCTGGAGGCATTTGTCTGAAGCATCTTTTTGATGACATTGATAGTATCAGCTGTTCACATTCCTCCAAGATGAGTTTGGTGCTCCTGACTCAAGAGAAGGAAGGGAATAGTGTGTCTCTTCCTGCAGCCCCAAGGCCTGCCCTTATGCCAGTCCTCACTGTGAAGTTCTGGGCACAAAGCAAAACAACCCCACTGTCTACTCACTCTTACATTATTGCACATCAGGAGAGATGCGGAGAGAACCTGGGCTTTAAGTAAAACAGAGCTTTCTATTCCTCTAGATAGTGCCTTCATGAATTTCAAGGTGCATGAATAGGTTTGCAGGTGCCCGGCCAAGACCCCAACTCTCAGAGGGAGAGACAGCACTGCAGCACGCATGACACACCCACAACCTGAGGCCACAGCAGGCACACAGAGGACGATGCTTTTTGTTTGTTTTCCTGACCGCTCCATTACACTTTTGAATCCTGTATCAAGAGTAAAAGCGAGCTGTAGGTGAAGTAGAAGCTGGCCAGGCATGTGTTTATAACTAAAATATCTATCCTTTCAGTACAGTAATTCTGGATGGAGTTGGATTTTCAGCCCACTTTTATTGTCACTCTTAGATCTTGTTTTGTAAAGCCAGTGTTTCTGTGAAAATGAACAGAAATGGCAACATAATAGGGGAAAGGGAAAAAAGTTAAGCAAGGTGGCAAAGGCAGCAGTACCTGGGGCTTTATTTCAGGCATTTGCATGTTACTGAAAATGTAAAGGTGGGAGGCAGGGAAGCTGCAAGGAGCAAGGGCATATGGTATGATGATTTAAGCTCTTAGGTGTCTTGAGCTTTGTATGTTTGGGTCAGAAGTGAGGGATTTCAGGGCATGCAGGGCTGTTATCAAACTGTTTTCATTATGTCACTGATGAGAGCATTTGAATACTGTGCTGACACAGTCCACCTCTTTCTACAGAGGGTGAGCTTGTGATAAACACCTCTGTGCAACATGAAGCACCATGCATATGTGGTGCTTGCCTCTTAGCAAGTAATTTGACTACTCCTAAAACACATCTAATCGTGGGGTATTCCTTGGCCACCCTTCCTAGCTGGAAAGTAAAAAGCATCCAACTCTTTTTTTGTACTACATAAAGCTATGAAGTTTTTTAAAAGTAATTTTGGCTGTGGAGAAGGATCATTTAAGAGATCTTTAATTTTTATAAGAACTTTAATAATTTAATATTATTTATTTAGGTGAATACCTTAGCTGAATTTGGTTACTTACAGCTACTAGCACAATATTTGTAGTTGGCCTAGGCCATCACTGTGGGTCCCTTGCAACTGAAATCTCTTCTCTCCTCTCCATCCTCCCCTTCCCTCTCCTTCCCTCCCCTTCCCTCCCCTTCCCTTCCCTTCCCTTGTTACTCTACAGATAGCTATACCTTTGAATGTATCAGTGTAACCTCCTTTCTTAAAGTCTAGATTGAAACTGGAACAATCTGGTATTTCTGAAGCATTTTGCAAAAAATTGAGACCAATATGCTACAAATAATCATATAGGAGTTGAAAAAAATATTTTTTTAAATCTCTGGCCTTTTTTTAATTTAAGACTATTATTTTTCAGCATCTTCATGAGCCTTAAAATCTACCATGTTCCATTTGATGAGGAGGGAGTTAGGGGGTGAGTTTCGTAGTCAAAAGGACAGGGGGACTCTCAAAAGGACAGAGCCACTCTTGGCGTAAAGCAATTGCTTTCAGGCCAGTAAATCCTGTCCTGAAGTTGTATTTTTCATTGATGTTTTCAGGAATCTTTGCACAGCCTTATGTGTAGAAAGTGGTTTAGAAACAAAGAGATTCCATGAAATTCTTTCTTGTCGTCCTCCAACTTCTGCTCCGATGTCCTGAGTGAGTAAACACAACCCTGGAACCTTAACTGAAATCAGAATGGAATGACCGATGCTTCCAAAGTACCGTTGCTACAAAATGAACCACAAGGAAAGCAATTCCTTGACGAAGCAAATGCACTCATCAGCTCCAGCAATAGGAGCCAGAGTATGTTACAGATTGGACCACCAGCGAATTAGATCAATAGAAATCACGATTTAACAGGCTCGACAAGGCTGAAAACTAAAACCATTCTCTGTAGCATGCAATGAGAGGAATGTAGTTGTGACTGGGAGTGGCTGTAACAAGGCTGATGAAGGCAGCGCTCCTGCAGGAGGTGTGTTCCCCCACTCGCTCCGGAGGGGTTTGTGAGCGGTTAGAGAGTATGGTGGGCTCCCAAAAGAAGCACTGCTTGCACCAAACTGTGCTGTGCTCTCAGAGCCTCTCACTTCTTCCCCGACTTTGAAGGCCATCTCACAGAAAGCCCATTTCTTTTCAGAAGAATTTGGGGGAGGAGGGGGATGGGGTGGGGGGGAATCCTGTAGTTTAAGGATTTTTTCTTTTTTTTTTTGCTTTAATTTTTATTTCCTACTATTTTGGTCTGAAACTTTTAAGCATTTTTCAGGTGGTCTCCCAGTGATTAAGGAGCAAGTCTTTTTACAGAAAAACCACAGAAAGTGCTTTATTGGTTTCCTTGCTTTTCCATGGATAGGGACATTTTGTCAGTGTCTCACAACCCTTCACAACAAACCAGAGAAAACAGATGCTTGAGTTACTTTAAGGGTAATTCTAAAAAGCATTTACCCCCCAGTGTTTTAGTTTTCTCTACTTAAGGGTCAGTTAGAAAGGTGGTGAGGAATCTATTTATTCTTATAACCAGTTCCTTTCAGGGTTATTGATCCCCCAGACAAGTTTGCAGTCATAGTCCTACATTGCAATGTAACTTTGAAATAAGAAGGAAACTCCATTGAAGGTTTGTAACATGGTATATTCCAAGTCATAAAGATTTGCTGTCCAGGTCTGCACTTGCAGAATTAGGAGTACCTCTGAAAATTTCGGCCTGTGAGGCTAGTGATATTTGGAGGTCTGCTAGCATATACAGGAAATCCCAGAAATGCAGCAGTGCATAAGGTGCACAGTTTTGTCAGGCCAAGTGGGTATTTTCCTCTGGTCTGGCAGACTGCAACTGCTTCAACTACAGTTTCATGCAGCAACTGCTGAATCAAATCTGTAAGTCTGGCTAATTTGCTTTGTCAAAAAAAAAAACAGTGGGAGAAGTTTTTTACCTTCCAGTTTGTTCTGCTTTGCAAGGAAGTTTTCATCGTGACTTCCTTAGACCTGCTGTGCACTTTCAAACTGGCCATTCCCATTCCTTTTCTTTCTCAGACCACCAGAGATTCCCATCCCCTGATTAGTCTGGGGTTTTTTAGTCTGTTTTACTACACGTGAGTTTTCTGATTTTCATTTTGATATGTAAGCCCTTTGGCTTTGCCTAAGGCAACCTGCTGCACAAATAAGAGAGTGGCTAAGCCAGGTCAGTAGTGACAGCCAGCCAAAGCCTGCATGTTGCTACCATCAGGCATCCCGCAAAGCCTCCTGAGCCTTTGACAAGACATAAACACCTTTCCTCTTCATGGCACAGGAAACTCACCTGAGGCCAGCATCTCAGAAACTGCACCCTAGCTGTCCTCATCACTAGCATTTGGTATAGATGTCATACCACTTTGAGGTAGTTTCCAGTCATTGATAAGATCCAGCTGATTGCTCTTTGCTTCACCATGGGAAACGCTCATGCCTATAAATGCCTTATACTAGTAGCTTTGTGTGATTGTAACTAAGCCATTAATTTTATCTTTTATGGGGGTAACAAGCTCCTGCACCAGCAGGGAGGGCTGTAAATTGATAGTGGCATGGAGGAAAGAGGAAGGAAATTTTTCGCAGTGAGCCCTTGGAAGAGGCAACAGTCACCTTTGCTAAGGGTGCCACTGGCAGTTTTTCTAGAAAACATGTATCTGCACCTTTACATGATCCCGTTCTGATGGAAGCAAGACTTTACTAGCCAGTGCAATCACTGGGAGGGGCTGCTTTCCCTCTGTAGACCCTCTCTAATTTGCAGTACTCTCTAGTTTGCAGTTTGCTTTATCCTGAGTTAGGCTGGTGTCCACCTGCCTAACCCAGGAATTAGTGCAGCTCTGTCATTGTTTCCCACTTCTCTAAATGAAGCAGAAAATTAAAATAAAATACTGGCTGCACACTCATCAGTGCCTATTTAGAAATACCCAAGGATTGATCTTTTTGTGCCATAAAGGTTTGCATTCAGACTTGCAATTTAGGACTGGACAGGTCAACCCACACAAAAATAGCTGAAATGTGTAAACAACTGAAAATAAACTACTGCTATGCTGTCCAGGATGCTTATCTCTTGCAGGGCATAATTTTGCATTAAATTAGGTGTTGAACAGTCAGACTTGGGTAGGAGATGTGGCTGCCAGGCACTCTTCTAATGTCAGGGGAGAGATTTTCAAAACTCTACACAGTGTTTTATTTTGCGCATTAATTGTATTGGAAGCTGCTTAACTGTGCTTTTGAAAGGCTCAACTCTATTTGCTAAAGCCCTTACCTCTGCAAATTACTGTGCATATCACATACTGCATGGCTAAGTGGAGGCATCCACCTACAGAGAGACAAGTCACAGAAACGTGACTTAATTCTCTAAAGATAGGCTTGGCAGCCTAATTTTAGGTATCCAGGTTTGAACGTTTTGTTCAGATTTTGGCAGGAACAAAGGAAGTAATTTGTTAAACTTTGAACAATGAGAACCACTCTCCTCTCCTCTCCTCTCCTCTCCTCTCCTCTCCTCTCCTCTCCTCTCCTCTCCTCTCCTCTCCTCTCCTCTCCTCTCCTCTCCTCTCCTCTCCTCTCCTCTCCTCTCCTCTCCTCTCCTCTCCTCTCCTCTCCTCTCCTCTCCTCTCCTCTCCTCTCCTCTCCTCTCCTCTCCTCTCCTCTCCTCCCCTCCCCTCCCCTCCCCTCCCCTCCCCTCCTCAGAAGGAAGGGGAAATGGTTTGAGTATGAGTTCAGTTTAAGGAGTTTCCCCTCAGTGTTGTTTCCATTTGAATTAATTAGCATGTAGTTGTTTCCACAGCTTGCCGTCCTAACCAGTTGTCGACCTTGCTTACTGCCTTCCTCCACATGCTTGTGCCAGTTATCTGACCTCTAAAGGGGAGTTCAGAGATGTGGGAACTTTTGCTCCGGCATATTGTCTTCATTCTGTCGAAGGTCTCATGTCATTTTGATTCATTAACAAGAGTTTAGCTGAGGGCCTTTGTTCCACAGATTTATCCTGTTATTAACTTCCATTATTAGTTTGCAGATTGTATGAGAAAGTGAGTTATTACCACTGTAATGATGCTGTGTCATCATTGGCTGTTGTTAGTCTGAAAAGCTGCTCCCAGTGGGGTGGAAATGCTACAAGATATCATAAACCACAATCTATAAAATCTTTATTAGGTACATCATCATTTATCATTTTAATCTGTCTTCTGTCATACAAAGACAGACCTCCAATAATATGTATTTTTTGTAGCTCTCTTCTCTCAGGCATTCTGTATGATTCTACTGCAACTGTTAGGAACAAATGCTGATAATTTACCTTTTAAGCCATGCAGAAAGCAAGGGAAATTAAAAAGACAGGGACTTCAAAAGGCTTTTTCTCATTTCTGAGGATCATTTTCTCTGGCCTACAGAGCATCTCATTGCAATTATTTGACATTATATTATAGCATGGTAATGAAAAAAAGACCAAAAAAATCTTTTAATGATTCTCTTACTAATTAAAGGAATTCCCATAGTATCAATGACTGTTCTTAGGTCTGTAAACCAACCTTTGGCCACAGAAAATTTCCTGGAACTTTTCACTGAGACTTCAAAAACCCCTTAATTACTCAATGAGGAAAACAAACACCCTCCTGCACCCACAAAAACATTAGAAGACACCAGTGTTGATAGAAAACCTAAAAAGTAAGGTCCTTCTCATACAGCAGTTACTGAGGCCAGCCTCCTGTTGATTATAGCCTCCCTGTTCACATCAGTCTCACATTGGACTGGCTAGAGTATCCAGTATGTGGTAGCTGGAGATAGTTGTGGGCCATTGAACTGTGGAGACTTACTTGGGAGCTCACTCCTTTAGTCCTGCTCTCGCACTTGCCTGACAACATACAGTTTACCATGGAGCTCCTTTTTCCAGTCCAGGATACAAGTTGCCAATCACTGCAGAGCCTTATCTGCACAGCAATTGGTTGCTGATGCATGGTTGTGACTTTTATTGTCAAATGGCCCACTCAGCTGTTCTGTTGTTTAGATAAAAAGTCCCCTGAACTCCAAAGTAAGATCTGCAATGCAGACCTCTTAGCATAAGACATGGATACACAGCTGGAACCATCTTGTGGTGAGACCTTACAGTTATTCCTGAGAAAATAAGCATCTGTTCAAGAACAAATTACCTAGGGCCAAAAAGACATTGCCAGGTCTGATTATCCTCATTCTACTGTCAAACTATCCTCTCAGACTTGTGCAAAGGCAGTCTGGAGTTTTTCATAGGGTGTTTTCCTAAGCATATAGGGTCCAGCAAACATGCAATGAAGGTACAATCTTGCAGTAAGGGCATTTATGACTGCATGCTAAAAGGCCCTAGTTCTATAGGTTAGGCACAGTGTATAATTCATCTTAATGAGAAGTTGTTTAATAGTATTGGTGGTGAACAACTGTTCTGAACTCTAGTACTAGATTATGTTAGTTTTGACTGTAAAAATGTGCTTACGGATGTGGTATTTTGTTACCCTGGACCTCGTACTTACTAGAGAGAGTAAATATAGCTGTATTTATGGGTCAGCCCTTACAAATTGTTTCTCAGTGTTGGATTCTCACAAGAGGAGAATTTTTGTGTCAAATCTTGTATTTATTAATTCAATGAATTCTGATCTATACCATGTTTTCTCTAGGTGTTAAGAAGTGTGTGTATTTTGACACTTCATACATTTCTATTGACAGGTGCTGCAAGATGTTCAGAGTATTGCAAAACTGGCTTTTAAAAGCAGTTCCCAAGAGCATGATCAGGCGATTGCTGGTGGGTGTGAATACTCTGCTGCCACTGCCACTGCCACAGAAACATGGTTGCTGATCATTCACTCACTGCTAGTTCACTACGAACTGCCAGTATAATGCCAAAAAGCCACTTAAGGTGTATTGATCACATTGCTGGTGCTAGCCTGGTCATGCTCACATGCACCCCTCTGCTTGTGTTGGTTTGTAAACTTAGATTTTGCACCTTTAGGAAAGTATGTCACAAACCCCATGCCGTAGACAGCATGGAGCTGGAAGAAATTCCTGCCACAAGGGCAACAGAAAGTTTCAGCAGCTCCCTTCCTGTGAACACCCAAACTTGTAGCATTGAGAAGGCATCCCCAGAAAGAAGGACATCCTGAAGAAAGAAAAGTTGAGGCAGGTCTGTAACAAAAATGAAGACTGCCACTAAAGGAGACCAAAGCTCCACTACAGCTAAAATGGGCTCATGCTCAGGGGATTAACTTACAATGTTTCCAGTAATTTTAAGATGTTTGCAGTACCTTGTGGAAATCATCACAGGACCAACAGAAGTAAGTGCTGCACCCCATGGTCTCATGTGGAAGAAAGCCTGTGTTAATGAGCATTGGTGCCATTATGTGACTCACTGGGGACCATGATTCCTGTTGACTCCCAGTGTCTTTGGTACTACAGGCTGGATGGTACTGCTGGTGGTCCTCTGTGGCAGGGAGCACAGGTGCTGACCAGAGCTGCAACTCAGAAAGGGAAGCTACAGGAAACCCAGTACTCCCAAAGGGCTTTGGAGTGGTGTACAGAGCACACTGTTGATTTCTTTGCCAGAACAGGAACCATTTGGACATTTGGAGTATGCATTTATTTGTGTGTGTGTGTAGGATACCATACTGGATATCTTTAGCAATTGTGTGCATGTTTATACTTAAGCATTTGTGCCACTCTTTAAAAAACATAAATTTCATAAAAATGCTATCAGAGCAAGCCAGCTGCAGCATTCTTGCACACCAGAGAATTTGGGTGGGGATCAGTTTTGTGATGCACAGTTAAATCTCATCCTACAAAGCACAACCAGGTCTCTAAAAGTGAAAGGTTTCCCACCTCCTGAGATTCAGTTGCCCAAACAGCCTTACCAGTACTCTGGCAGAAATGTTTTAAAGTCCTGCTGCGCACATGCATACATGCCCTTATGTTTGTGAGAGAGTGTACGTTTGTTTACAAATATAGAAAGAAATTCAGTAACTTGCCCAATCATGCTGGGGTCTGTGGTGAGAGCCAAGGTGGAATCCAGTATTCTTAAGCCAAGGTTCTGCTCGTAAGGCTGCCTTTCCATTATGCAAAAATTTACTGTCTTTTCTCTGTCTCTCTTCCCTGTCCACAACATGTAAGCAATAACGTTCTCTAAAATGGATCTTTCAATATCTACTTCTGGCTCTGCTGGTTCTCATAAAAACATCAGTAGTTCAGGCATGCATAACTAATGCATTATTATATGGTAGAAAAAGTTGCAGCCTGTTGTAAAAAAGAATATATTTGTTGTCGGAGTTCTTTATTTAAAAAAAAAATCATTAACAGTTGTAAGCATTGTGCCATCATGGCCACTCGGATATGCATTTCAAAACACAAACTTTGCTTTTCTTCAGTCTGGTTTACCTTCCAGATCAGGAGGAATGTCAACAACTAAACTTACTGCCCCTCATATTCAAAACATCAATCTCTGGGAATGTTTGAGTGGCAATCTGCAATAGATCTCACTCAAACATTTGTGAAAACCAGTATTCTCTACTCACAGAGGGCTCAGCTGATTCTGTTCAGTCCTGAAATAGAGGATTAAATAAGGCATTTGCCTTTGGGCAGAGACACAAGTGGGTAGTCACTAACAGGCATCCTGCTGGACAACTTTGTCCCAGGTGTGTAAAGCCCATAGGTATCCCATAGGTAATCCCATTGCAGACATAAGTAAGTAATTAAGGGCAGCTGTATTGCATGGATGCTGGGTTGGCTTCTGCAGTGAATTTTCATTTGAGGGCCATGCTGAGCTCAGGGAAAATTTAATATGGATGTATGAGTTTTGCAAACCAAGGCTGAGGAAATAACTCACCCAGCAAAGAGCACAATTTGTTTCTCCTTAGGTTGGTCACTTTTCTGGGACATGGTCGCATGGATGGAGAGTCTATTATACACACACAGGGGAAAGAGAGGCTAAAAAAAAAAAAAAAAAAGGTTTGATTGAAACTGAGAAACACAGAAAGAGAATGAGTTAATTCAGTTAGTAATTATTGTAGGCACTACCTATAAATGCTGTAATTCTTAAAAAATGTCAGCATTCATGTGCAAATCAAACATATCAGGTCTGTGCTTGTGATAGTGCTGTCAGAAAAAGCTTGGGCCTGTGGCACTACGATAGAAAGGTCTGAGATTTTGCTGAGCCAGCTCCTGGCAGTTTTCACAGTTAATTCATTTATAGCTGTAATTTAGAATTTATAAAACCCATTGCCTATGTAATTTAATGTCAGAGTTACCCAATGTCCACCAAGATTGGCTTATAATAACATGAGATATTTTGAAAGTCAATAGGAAAAAATATCTGCCTTGTTCCAAATCTGCAAGAGTAAACATTTGGATTATGCATAACTTTTGATGTGAGAGAAAATTATCTATGGAACTTGCAGAAAGGGTACTAGCAGCAGCTGAACCAGAGGCTATCATGCCTTCTTTTGGGAAATGAAGAAAGGTTACTAGATTTGAAAGAAAAAGTATCACCTTGCAATATACATAGAAGTCTACTGCAATGAAAAATGCAGGTTATTGATGTTAATAATGTCTCTATTAACACTTTTGCACGTGACAGACATTATTTAATATAATCTGAGATGAACATGGAAGGCAAGTGAAGTATGCTTCGCATATTATTGGACCTTACCTGTACTGGCTGTACTGAGTAAAATCTTTTCTAAAAATAATACTGCAGGTCAGTATTACATTTTTTGTTAATGGCATTTATTAAAATTGTGAAGGAGGCTCTTTCATCTAACTTTTTTTTGGTGACAATGGATATTAAGTGTTAGGCATTCAAATATTTGAATATTTTTAAAATGAAGCTGACATACATATCATCTAAAAAGAAAGTAAATAATTCATATTCCTGCCAGATAAACTATCTAGTGGTATCACATTTCAGAATTGCTTTAAGTTTGTAGTGGTATTACATTTCAGAATTGTGTGCTTTGCTTTAAGTTTATAACACATTAAATGGATCCAAATATCTCTCAGGGCATCATAGGATTTTGCAGTTATAAATTCTGCAGTTATAAAGCTCACCTTGTCTGGATGCACATTTATTAAAACCAGGCTATTCTTGAAGAAAACAGAAAAAAAAATCATTTAAACTGCCACCTTTATGGTAGAGATGAACGAAATATCATAGAATTATAGAATCACAGAATCATATATGTTGGAAAAGATCAGCAAGTCCAACTGCCAACCTAAAACCACCACGCCTCCTAAACCATGCCCTAAAGTGCCACGTCTACACATATTTTGAACATCTCCAGGGGTAGTGACTACACCATGTCTCTGGGCAGCCTGTTCCAATGCCTGACCACTCTTTCAGTAAAGAAATTTTTCCTAATATCCAATCTAAACCTCCCCTGACACAACTTGAGGCCATTTCCTCTTGTCCTATCATTTGATACTTGGGAGAAGAGAAAAACACCCCCCTTGCTACAACCTCCTTTCAGATAGTTGTAGAGAGCAATAAGGTCTCCCCTCAGCCTCCTTTTCTCTAGCCTAAACAACCCCAGTTCCCTCAGCTGCTCCTCATAAGAGTTTTTCTCCAGATCCTTGACCAGCTTCGTTGCACTTCTCTGGACACACTCCTACAACTCAATGTCCTTGTTAAACCTCAAACAGTTGGCTTCAGCCCATCAATTCAGCCTGTCCAGATCCCTCCGCAGACCCTTCCTACCCTCAAGAAGGTCAACACTCCTGCACAATTTGGTGTCATCTGCAAACTTACTGAGGGTGCATTCAACTCCCTCATCCAGATCACTGATAAAGACATTAAACAGAACCGGCCCCAAAACTGAGCCCTGGGGAATACCTCTTGTGCCTGGGTGCCAAATAGATTTAAGTCCGTTCACCAGAACTTTTGGTCCAGGCCAACCAGCTAGTTTTTTACCTAGCGAAGAGTACACCTGTCTAAGCCATGAGTTGCCAGCTTCTCTAGGAGGATGCTGTGGGAGACAGTGCCAAAAGCTTTACTGAAGTCCAGGTAGACAAGACCCACAGCCTTTCCCTCATCCGCTAGGTGGGTTACACTGGTCACAGAAGGAGGTCAGGTTCGTCAGGCAGGACCTGCCTTTCATGAAGCCATGCTGACTGGGCCTGATGCCCTGGTTGTCCTGCACATGCCTAGTAAGCACACTCAGGACAAACTGCTCCATAATCTTCCCTGGTACTAAGGTAAGGCTGAGTGGCCTGTAATCCCTGTGTCCTCCTCTGACCCTTCATGTAGATGGGGGTACACTGGCAAGCCTCCAGTCATCTAGGACCTCCCATGTTAACCAGTACTGCTGATAAATGTTGAAGAGTAGCTTGGCAAGCTCCTCCACCAACTCCCTCAATACTCTTGGGTGGATCCCATCCAGCCCCATAGACTTGTGATTGTCCAGATGGCTCAGCAGGTTGTAAACTGCTTCCTCCTGTATTATGGGGGGTTAATTCTACTACCCGTCCCTGCCTTCCATCTCAGGAGGCTGAATACCCTGGGGATAACTGGTCTGACTATTAAAGACTGAGGCAAAGAAGGCATTAAATACCTCAGCCTTCTCCTCATCCTTGGTGGAAATGTCCCCCTCCACATTCAATAAAGGATTAAGATTCTCCTTGCTCTCTTTTTATTGTTAATGTATATATAAAAACATTTTTTGTTATCTCTTATAATAGTGGCTATATTGAGTTCTAGCTGGGCTCTTGCCTTTCTGATTTTCTCTGTGCATAACCTAACAAGATCCCTGTACTCTTCTTGAGCGGCCTGCCCCTTCTTCCACAGGTGGTAAACTCCTGGTTTTTTCTGAGTTCCAGAAAAATCTCCTTGTTCAGCCAGGCTGGTTGTCACCCCCACCGGTTCGTTTCATGGCACATGGGGACAGCCAGCTCCTGTGCCTCTGAGACTTCCTTCTTGAAGAAAGCCCAGTCTTCCTGGACCCCTTGCCCTTCAGGACTGTCTCACAAGGGACTCTCTCAACGAGTGTCCTGAACAGGTGAAAGTCTGCCCTCCAGAAGTTCATGGGAGTGGCTTTGCTGACCCCCCTCCTTAGTCCTCTGAGAATCGAGAAGTCTATTGTTTCATTATAAACTCCTAATAAACCCAGAACTTGTGCAGGACTTGCTGCTCCAGTTAGATCTCTATAAGTCGATGGGGCCTGATGGGATTCATCTGAGGGTACTTAGAGAGCTGGCTGATGTCATAGCAAGACCTCTCTCAATGATGTTTCAATGCTCTTCAGAATCTGGAGAGGTCCCAGTTGGAAAACATTGTCCCAGTCTTTAAGAAGGGCAACAGGGATGACCCCGGTAACTACAGGCCCATCAGTCTCACTTCTGTGCCTGGCAAAATTATGGACATTATTCTGGGAGTTATTGAAAAACACTTGAAAGACAACATGGTCATTGGTCCCAGCCAGCACAGCTTCATGAGAGGAAAGTCCTGTCTAACAAACTGGGTTTCTTTCTATGACAAGCTTACCCACCTAGCTGACCAAGGGAAGCCAGTTCACGTAATGTTTTTGGATTTCAGTAAAGCTTTCTACAGTCTCTCACAGTATCCTCCTGGACAAAATGTCCAGCGTACAGCTGGATAAACACAAAGCAATGGGTGAGCAATTGGCTGCAATCCACAGAGCCATTACAGCAGGACACCTCATACAACAAACTGTAAAGGTCCTTTGATTATGTGCTTGCAATAGTAGGTATTAATATCCAGTGCTCCAAAGTCACTTTGTGCAAACTCTGAACCGTTAAACCTCTACTTGCCATACAGAGCTTAGAGACAATCAGCAGATGACAAAAACATCCTCTTTTCAGTGGGATAGTATTTTTCACAAAGCAGTCAGTCTGTAAACATTCGGTTTGGATCCTCAGATGAGAGCCCACTCAACACCTTCAAAGGACAAGCCAAGAAATTTAAGTCCTTACCTGTCAAACAACGGAAGTCATAGACTCTGAACAGGTATTTCTTGTATTGCACATTATTATTTTTCTTAACCATTAGACATAATCATCCTATCACTTCTTCTGATGCTAAAACCCTTCCACTGCCTCATGAGAACTAAGTACCTTTTTTGTCTTAGGTATTCTGACTAATTAGTGTGTCTTGTAAAAATCCAAAGAATTATTCTCAGCTTTTGAAGAACACTGGGCTTGTGTTATACTTTAAAAAAAAAAGGCTCACGTGACAAAAATTATGTCTATTTTTTCCATCAGTATTATTTGGCCCAGGAGAAGACATAACTCTTTCCACAAACCTTACTATAATTACATTATGTCATAATTATATCACAGGATATTCAGAAAAACATGAATATGTAGAGGACAGGACTATCACTGACTGTTTAAAATGACACCTGGGGAACATGACAGAAAAGAATTACTCTATACTTGCCTTTTTCATTGATATATTTTCTAAAATTAGCTGTTAGTGATAGAATACTAGGCTAGATGGATCTTTGATCTGAGTGAGTTCAGCTCATATTGTATGCTTACAAATCATCTACTGTCAAATATCTACCCCTTGGATAAGTTTTTTTCAAGTCACTGTTTAATTGTATCTTGGTTAATTTTAAAAAAACCATAAAGCTAGAGCTACGTTTCATGCTTATAAACAGGAAAAAGGAAATCTATGGGATCTTAAGGTTAGTATTTGCAACTGGAGAGCACAAGTCCCTGAGTAAATATGCACTTGCCACAGACTTTCTTTTAGAGCAAAAATAGATCAACAGTTGGAAAATAAATAACCAGACCCTTGAGGGTGGTCAGAGCAGGTGTCCAAATCAATGTTCCACTGGTACTATTTGGCAGCATAAGCCAATTTTTCATTAGACATTATTTTATGTGAGCAACGTGTCTTAAAGGCAAGGTACATACTGTCCGAGTATTGCATTATCATCCTATTATTCATGTTAACTCATTCTTGCCATTCACCATTCTACATTTGACTACTAAAAGCAGTTTTTTTCAATTCATATTCAGATTTCTGCAGGACCACAGAGAAGGAATAAAGCAGAGCTTACACTCTTCAACTAAAAAGAGAAAAATGTGTTGATTTACAGTGTGTGTGCTCTTCTTCATTAAATTACATGTCTTTGGGGCCTGCTTCTGCATTGCCTTGCATTTGATGTGGTCATTTACAACAGGAAAAAGCTTGGATTTCTTAAGGATTTTGTTTGTTTCAGGGCGTATATTCTGTGTAAATCAGTGGAGGACTGGGTCCTTTCTGTTAATCTAGAAGCAGGCACATCAATTAGCTATTTGCCTTTTTTTTTACATCCTGATGACTCCTTTCTCCAGGTGTCAGTTGGGACTGACAGAGAGATAAAAGCCATGTCTCTGTGCTCTGACAGCAAAATCCAGAGGTTGTAAGATCTAATTTGGTCTCAAAAACTGTTTCCAGAGAGCAGGCAGTCACTTTTATGAATCATATCATCAGAGATTATCACTACAATTAAAAGATACTCAGGAGACTTTTGGTGGAATAACTAGAAGGATTTGCATGTTGTGCCAAATTCTTTTCTCAGTCAAATCAGTTCAACGACAGTTTGGTAAACAGAAGGAAAATTGGGCCCTACATGTATTATACATGTATTTATACATTATACATATATTATAAAGATTAACTTGTTTTGGCTGGGGTAATACGATTACCAAAATCATAACTGACTTCTTCTCTATTTTTTTTAATAATGTCCTCTTTTTTTTTCGTATTGCTGAATTATACTAGTGTGTCACTTCCAAAAAAACATATTTTCACACTTCAACTGTGACATTTGATGTGCAATTTCTTCATTTCACACTTCCATTTTTAAAGTGCTTTTGAGAATCAAGATAAATGTCACTGGAAGTACAATGGAAACTGTTTTACCTATTTCTTTTTCGGACAATGCAGCTGGTCATGTGCTGTAAATTGGCTCCTCCACCTATGAAATAATTGGTTTTCCCCTACAGTAGTTGAAGATGTTATTTCCAACTACACATGAAGAATATCTTGGAAGACTGGGATTCCTTTCCAGCCTTTGGGTCTTAGTCACTGTGGTGATAAGTCCCAATCATTTAAAAAAATTATTAGAAGTGCTAGTCAGAGACCAAAACTCATACAGAATAATTGAGCCACATGCAGATATTGGTAAATATGTAGGCACACCAAAATTTTGATGTGCACTTTGCTTGGTGCATAGAAAACTCAAAGCTGCTTGCAGTTTTCTCATCTCAAATTTACTACACAAGAAAACACATTTTAATTGAAATCCAGTTCTCTGTAGGAAAATATCTTCCTTTTTTTTTTTAATTTCTTTTCAATTTTTAAAAAGCAGTTTTTCAAAATGATATGTTTGTACTGATTTTTTTAAAAATTTTTTTTTTAAAGCAAGTGTGTGAATATAGGTTACTTAATTCCTGTTATAAAAATATTGCAGACATTTACATTTTAGATTAGCATTAGAATTTAAATGGCAAAGAGTGAAATATTGATTTTTCTATTTTAAAATAACTAATTTTGTGTAGCTTAAAAGTACTTTTACCTTCCATCCAAATGCAAAATAAAATGCAAATATTTCTTCCTATGGGTAGAAAATCAGAACATTATCATCTTTGCCAATGTATTTAAGCACCTTTGTAAAAGAGTGCAAAAAAATAGTGTTGAGTGTATATATTTGGAAAACACAACTCATTATACATTTGCTGTCTGAATCTAGATTTCACTACTATGCCTCTTGTACAAATACCTCTGCTTACTGAGAGAAGATACAGAATACCACATGTGTGCATGTGTGAGTGAGAGTGTGTGTGTGTGCACACGCATATGTGTGTGTCTGCATTTGTGCACATGCATCTGCATATGTGAGAGAGTGTGTGTGTAGAGGTGGGACTGTCCAGGTGCAAAGCACAGAAAACCAGAGCACTATCCCTCTGCAGTGGATTGGATGTAGCCACCACCAGAAAAAAACCAAGATCAAGGGGGTCCTGTATCCCTCCCCTACCAGGCTGAAGGCAGTAGCTCAAAGGAAAAGTGTGACTGGAGGTAAGTCCATGCTCAGGGCGGCAGGCAAACACCCTCCTTCCCCACTTCACCTTCCCAAGTGCCTCTGCATAACAGGTATGAGGCTCTGCAGGTGGAAGACCACTCAACAGAAGAGGTGAATAACAGTCCATCTATACCAGTGGTGTTGCCATGGTCAGAAAGGCCTACCCCCTGTATCAAAACCACCTCCACAAGGAAGAGAAGATGGATTATAGTTGTAGGTGACTCCCTTGTGAGGGGAACAGAGGATCCAATATGCTGGACAGACCCTCCTTAGGGAAGTCTTTTGCCTCTCTGGGACCTGGACTAGGGACATTGCTAGGAAACTTCCTAGCCTGGTATGGCCCTAGCCTGGTATGGCCCTGCTCTTCCACGTGGGAGGTGATGAAGCTGCAACACATAGTCCAAGGGCAGTCAAAAGAGACTTCAGGGCCTTCAGACGGCCAGTGAGGGACTCAGAAGTACAAATTATTTTCTCCTCTCTCCTTCCAGTTGCAGGCAGGAACACTGGATGGAACAGATGCACCCAATCAATTAACGCATGGCTCTCTGGCTGGTGTCATCACCACAATTTTGTTTTTTTTGGAAAATGGGATGGCCTACACAGCACCAGGCTTCCTGGCATCTGATGGGATTCACCTTTATCAAAGGGGAAAGAGGGTCGTTGCTCATGAGCTTGCAGAGGCCATTGACAGAGCTTTAAACTAAACTAGAAGGGGGAGGGGTTAATATCAGGCTTACCTGAGACAAGCTGAGGGACGACACACCAAGGTTAGAGGGGCAGGGTGCTATCAAGGGCACTCAGTCTGTGTCTCTGAGATGCGCTGGGCTCACTGGAGCACAGTTGAAGTTGTATGGAGATGAGCTAGGGGCTACTGAGGTAACAGAAGCCAAGAGGGGAACACCAGTGAAACACACCAAAGGAATTAAGGGGTATTCTCTAAGGTGACAAGGATGACAGCCAGCTGAAGTGCCTCTATACCAATGCACACAGCACGGGCATCAAACAGGAGGAGCTGAAATCCATTGTGCAGCAGGAACTATGACTTAGTTGCCATCACAGAAACATGGTGGGATGACTTGCACAACTGGAGTGCTGCAATGGATGACTATAAGCTTTTCTGAAGGGATGGCAAGGCATGAGATGCAGTGAGTTGGCTCTGTATGTTAGGGAGTGTTTCGGTTGTACAGAGCTCAATGATTGTGATGATAAGGTTAAGTGCTTATGGGTAAGGATGAGAGGGAAGGCCAACAAGGCAGATATCCTGCTGGGAGTCTGTTATAGACCACCCAACCAGGATGAAGAGGCAGACAGATTATTCTACAAGCAGCTGGGAGAAGCCTCATGATTGCTAGCCCTTGTCCTCATGGGAGACTTCAATCTACTGGATGTATGCTGGAAATACAATACAGTGCAGAGGAAAGTGTCTAGGAGGTGTGTGGAATATAACTTCCTGACACAGCTGGTGAGTGAACCAACTAGGGAAGGCACCCCGCATGACCTGCTGTTTACAAACAGAGGACTTGTGGGTGATGTGATGGTTGGATGCCATCTTGGGCATAGAAACCATGAAATAATAAGAGGTTTTAATTCTTGGAGAAGAAGGAGGGTCAGCAGAACTTCCACCTTGGACTTCCGGGGGGCATGCTTTGGCCTGTTAAGGAAACTAACTGACAGAGTCCCCTGGAAGGCAGCACCAAAGGGCAAAGAAGTCCAGGAAGATTGCACATTCTTCAAGAAGGAACTCTTAAAGGGGCAAAAGCAGCCTGTTCCCATGTGCCAAAAGACAAGCCAGTGGGGAAGAAGCCCAGCCTGGCTGAACAGAGCACTTCTGTTGGAACTCAGGAAAAAAGGACAGTTTATGTCCTTCGAAAGAAGGGGCAGGCAAGTCAGGATGACTACAATGTGTAGTGAGGTTATGCAGGGGGAGAATTAAAAGGGTCAAACCCAGCTAGAGCTTAATCTGGCTACTTCCATAAAAGAAAGAAAAAACACTCCTATAAATACATTAGAAGCAAAAGCAGGGCTAAGGAGAATCTCCAGCCTTTATTAGATGTGGGAGGAAACATAGTGACAAAGGATGAGGAAGAGGCTGAGGTACTTAATGCCTTCTCTGTCTCAGTTTTTAATAGTAAGACCAGTTGTTCTCTGGGTATCCAGCTGCCTAAGCTGGAAGGCAGAGACAGAGGCAGAATGGAGCCACCTTAATCAAATGGGAAATGGTTAGCAACCTCCTACCCCACGCAAAAGTGCATGGGGCTGAATGAGATCCACCCAAGAGTACTGGCAGAGCTTGCAGAAGTGCTCACCAAGGTTCTTTCCACCACTTATCAGCAGTCCTGGTTAACTGGGGAGGTCCCATTTGACTGGAGACTAGCAAATGTGGTGCCAATCTACAAGAAGAGACAGAAGGAGGATCTGGGGAACAGGCCAGTCAGCCTGACCTCAGTTCTGAGGAAGGTTATGGAGCAGATCATCTTGAGTGCCATCAGGTGGAATGTACAGGACTACTAGGTGATCAGGCCCAGTCAACATGGGTTTATGAAAGACAGGTCCTGCTTAACTACCTGATCTCCTTCATGACAAGGTGACCTGCCTAGTAGATGAGGGAAAGGCTGTGGGTCTTGTCTACCTGGACTTCAGTAAAGCTTTTGGCACTGTCTCCCACAGCATCCTCCTAGAGAAGCTGGCAACTCATGGCTTAGACAGGTGTACTCTTCGCTGGGTGAAGAACTAGCTGGTTGGCCTGGACCAAAAGTTCTGGTGAACAGACTTAAATCTATTTGGCACCCAGGCACAAGAGGTGTTCCCCAGGGCTCAGTTTTGGGGCCGGTTCTGTTTAATGTCTTTATCAGTGATCTGGATGAGGGAGTTGAATGCACCCTCAGTAAGTTTGCAGATGACACCAAATTGTGCAGGAGTGTTGACCTTCTTGAGGGTAGGAAGGGTCTGCGGAGGGATCTGGACAGGCTGAATTGATGGGCTGAAGCCAACTGTTTGAGGTTTAACAAGGCCAAGTGCTGGGTCCTGAACTTGGGCCACAACAACCCCATGCAACACTACAGGCTTGGAGAGGAGTGGCTGGAGAGCTGCCTGGTGGAAAAGGACCTGGGGGTGCTGGTTGACAGCCAGCTGAACAAAAGCCAGCAGTGTGCCCAGGTGGCTAAGGCCAACAGCATCCTGGCTTGTATCAGGAATACTGTGGCCAGCAGGGGTGTAGGGAAGTGACTGTGTCCCCGTACTCGGCACTGGTGAGGTCACACCTTGAATATTGTGTTCATTTTTGGGCCTTCAGTACAAGAAGGACATTGATGTGCTGGATCGTGTCCAGAGATGCGCAACGAAGACGGTGAAGGGTCTGGAGAAAAAATCTTATGAGGAGCAGCTGAGGGAACTGGGGTTGTTTAGGCTAGAGAAAAGGAGGCTGAGGGGAGACCTTATTGCTCTCTACAACTATCTGAAAGGAGGTTGTAGCAAGGGGGGTGTTTTATTCTTCTCCCAAGTATCAAGTGATAGGACAAGAGGAAATGGCCTCAAGTTGTGTCAGGGGAAGTTTAGATTGGATATTAGGAAAAATTTCTTTACTGAAAGAGTGGTCAGGCATTGGAACAGGCTGCCCAGAGAAATGGTGTAGTCACCATCCCTGGAGGTGTTTAAAAGATGCTCGATTGTAGTGCTTAGGGACATGGTTTAGTGGTGAACTGGCAGTGTTAGGTTTACGTTTGGACATGATGATCTTAAAGGTCTTCTCCAACCTGTATGACTCCCTGTGTGCTCTGTGTGTAGCTGATGGCTCGGGTGACAGCACTACGCTGCCTCCAAACCATCTGCAATTGTTAAATTTTGTTTGTACTTCTACCTACGGGCAAGTTTCAGTGAAAGATTGCTGTCAGGATGGGCAAGGTTTGCTTCAGATCCATGTGGCTGGTGGATGGGTTTTGCATGGTAAGATCTGGAAAACCCTTCTCTGAATGAGAATTAATGTTCAGAGAAAGATCAGCTAAACAACTCTGGCAGAAGGCTGATCTGTCAGTATCTGTAGCAGTAGTCAGCTGTGGGGATAGTTTTGCTGGTGTCTGCTCTTCTGCTTATGAACAGCAGCCACCCGCCTAATTGCTTGCATGGCTAAACCCATTGCATCAACATATCGTGCGGTGCTGTATGCATGCCTATGAGTGCAACCCTCCACTTCTGAGCTAATGCACTGTTTCATGTCTTTGCATACTGCTTGGTCTTTGAGGACAGTGAACTTTTTTGGTAATAGTTATTTTGATAGTGTTCCCAGCAATGCCAGAGGGTGCTTGTGGAACTCTTTTGTGGATTTCCGGGCCAGGGGAAACAGACAGATATTTTAGGCTGACCTCCTGCATAGCACAAGAAATAAAAATGCTCTGGTATTTCTGCTGCTAACCAGCCACCCTGTAGATGCACTACAGCAGCTGATGATGACTGAGAATGGTTTAAGAAGGCTTGGGATCCTGGTCAGTAATGTGGATGTGTCTTAGCAGGCCTGAACTTTAGAAAACCACAGGAAACCTTCTCCATTCCTCTTTGTGTGACCATTTCTATTCTATTGTGCTAAATGAGAAGCCTCAGTGGCCCTGATAATGTTATAACTATTTATTGAAGAGTAGTGGAGGAGGAACCAATCTTTTGCCCAGCAGAGCTCACACAAAGCAAAACAGAAAGTGTGATGGCCATATATCTTTCTGCATTACCAAGAAAGGCATTGCACTTTTTGACTCCAGTGGCTCACCATGAACAAATGGACCACAGCACTCTGCAAACAGCAGTGTCTTGGTGAGCACAGTCACCCAGCTGCTTTACAAGCCTGGTAAATGCACTAGGTAAATGCTCTTGTCAGAGGCAAGACCTGAAAGACTGAGCAGACCTTGGAAGTGCATTTTTAGCTGACAAACCGTCTGAGTTTAAGCAAACAAATTCCCTTTGGGTAGCTAAGCATGTGCTCCTGCCTTCTCAGGATGGCACTCATGAGTCAGTGCACCAAGTTCAACTTGCCTCCTTGTAGAAACCTGTGCCAATCCAAACTGTGTAAAACGTTGTTATGATTTTGGGGCTGTTTGCAACAGATACAGGACAATTGAGCAGTCACTCCTTATGTTTCCTCCCATGCAGATGCTACATATCTGAGACTCATATACTAAAGGGATTTTCATATCAAGATGTAGGGAAAAAGCAAAGACCAACAGCCACCCAAATTAATGAAAGCATTGGTGGGGGGCAATGTTGATTCAAAATACAGGTAGTTAATTAGAGACATTCAAAATAGCAACGTTGCAATTCCAGTTGGATATTTCACTGGAAAAATGAGATTGTTACTCTCATATCCTTTATGTTGTTGTAGGCAGAATGCCTTGGGGTCTTGTTGCTGCAACATTGAAAATTAGCTGTGAGTGAATAATTTTCACCTTTTTGTCATCTTAAATTTGCCTCTGTGAGATCAATGGATAGTGTCTTTGAATGGATGAGAAGAATCTCAGGAACTCACTTTTACTGCTGTAGCGGGAAGTCTTTTCCCCTCTACCTTTACCTATCCAAGACCATGAGGACCACCTGTAGTTTGATGAGGCTTCCAAGAGAAGATGTAGTGGCTGAAGAAGTAACTATATGCAGCAGATACATTTTCTCCAGGCCAGGTCAATGTCTACATGGGCTGTAGCTTGTTCTCTGCATACAAGGTCTCTCAACTCGTATCTGTGGCTTTTGCTTCTGGGATCAGGTTTCCAAAACTGTTCAGACTTACAATACAGAGTCCAATGCACCTTTGTGTGTCTTTGTTTCACATTTCACTTCAGCACTCCTTTTCTTTTTAGCAAAAAACAGAGCCTGTGTGTAAGTCACTTACTGAAAAGCCTGAGAAAACTCAAGGATACTGAAGGAATTGGGTTGTTTAGTCTGGAGACTGAGGGGGAGACCTTATTGCTCTCTACAACTATCTGAAAGGAGGTTGTAGCAAGGGGGTTGTTTGTCTCTTCTCCCAGGTATCAAGTGATAGGACAAGAGGAAATGGCCTCAAGTTGTGTCAGGGGAGGTTTAGGTTGCATATTAGGAAAAATTTCTTTACTGAAAGAGTGGTCAGGCATTGGAACAGGCTGCCCAGAGACGTGGTGTACTCACCATCCCTGGAGGTGTACAAAACATGTCTGCGTGGTACTTCAGGACATGGTTTAGGAGGCGTGGTGGTGTTTGGTTGGCAGTTGGACTTGATGATCCTAGAGGTCTTTTCCAAACTTTATGATTCTATGACTCTAAGGAGCTTCTTATCACAGTCACTTTCTTTGCTTTTAACCTGGCTTCAGTGAAAAAGCACAGTAATGCTGGTGTATACTGACTGCTTCTCAAGACATTTCACCTGAATCAGTTTTAGACTAAATAACAGCAATGTGAGACAGGGAATATGCTGTGATTTCTTCCTCTTCTCTCTCCCTACATACGTGTGTGCATGTCTCTGTGTGTTCATGTGTGCTGGAAAGCTTTGTAGATACTGTTATTTATTACAACTGCAGTGACTATTAGAGCATTCACAAATTTGTTTTCACTTTAGTGGTGACACAGGAAGTAGCAATATGTTATCAAGCTATCATGCACAGTCTGCCCTTTGGAAAAAAGAAAAAAGGAGTGATTTGATGGTCATGAATTAGTCATTGAAAGTATTTTTAGTAACACATATATTATTCCTCCATGTTCTGCATCAAGAAACTGTTCTGTGAAAACAAGCTTTATTTTCTGTTCGTAAATTTGAATGCACATCTATAGAAAGATTTTTGTCAGCAAAGGAGCAAATATTGTAGCTTAGAGTTTTGGAAGATGTCATCCCATATTGTAATGACAGTGTACATCTGCAAAACTTGGTACCTCCACCATGCAATGGAGACACCTAAATAAGCAAAGATGCAAGTTGCATATTATGTTTATTTTCTATCTTTTTGCAGGTGTGGTCTGCATTTGCACAAAAAATGTCCGACTGACTCTAGGCTTGAAAAGGGTACAACAGACTAAAAATTCTTTTCCAGTTCTCTCCAGAAAAAATAAAATGTCCAGTGGCTAGGGGTGAAAGAGCTCCAACAGACCCATTTCTGCAGAGATTAAACCAGCCAAAATCTTTATAATAAATACAAGCTTTGAAACAACACGAGTTTATCTTTGCTTTTGCCAAGTAAATGCACTTTCTTAGCTCAAACATGTAAAAAGTCTCATTGAGTTTGACATTTTGCAATTCATTAGTTAATGGTAAGTGGCTATGGGCCCACTTGCAACCTCTCAAGTATGCCCTGGTGCTACTTTTCCTGGGTTTGCTTCTGAGTGTGTCACTGTATTGAAGGCACATGGGCATGTCACTTCACCAGCCACCCCTCCATTTCTTCTGCCTTCTTCTCTTGAAATGTATTTGAATAACACATCACCTAGAT
The DNA here is from genome assembly GCF_963921805.1 of Phalacrocorax carbo. Lineage (NCBI taxonomy): Eukaryota > Metazoa > Chordata > Aves > Suliformes > Phalacrocoracidae > Phalacrocorax > Phalacrocorax carbo. The sequence continues at coordinate 54,076,154 of NC_087548.1, forward strand.
ATCTGAGGCCACCAAAAAGGGAGGGTTTGGGAGCAGTGGACACTAGGAAGATAATTATTTTGAGGAACTAATCAGTTCCTTTGATTTTGTTGCTTGTAAGAACATGGGACCAAACCTCCGTTCTATATCTCAAGTAATCATATATTTTCTGTTTAATTTGCATATGCTTTGGGTGGTATCTGCATCTGAGAGAGATTTGGTATTTATATCCCTATGGATGTATTTTAACAAGAATGTGATCTACCACTGTATAGAGTGGTAGGGGCAGAAGTCTTTCAGTGAGCTTAGCTGAGCAGATACTGCAGATAGACACATTCCCCGAAAACAAAGCACTTGGGACTACTCGGGGTGCCTACATGGGCTCCAGAGTTGATTGGGTCTGTGCCATGCTTTAGCACAAGACTTTTGGCAGTAGTGGCATGCAGCTGTGTTACTCCCACTCTGAAGGTCCTTCTCTGTGGCTCAGGTACCTGTTTGTGAAAGGGTCTCACCAATTCCTTGGGACTAATGCTAAAAAACAAAGAGAGGTGTCAAGGGGCAGAAAATCAGATTCTTGCTCCTGCCCATTTCCTGTTTTCCTGCTGAGATGGGCATGTGGTAACTTTGCTGTCTGATAGCCCGGTGGTCCATGGGGTGAGTGGGGGCACTTTCCAGTCCTCTGTGTACTGCTGTACACTCAGGGCACTGGGAAGTACACAGGACTTCAGCGCTGGCTGTTTCTCCCACTCCCTGGATGGCTGTATGCATAACTGATTGCCTGAAAAATTAGTTGGCCAGGCTTTTATTTGTGCTTTGATGAAGTGCAGGTATGCTGGGAATTTATGTCTCTTTACAAGAAAGGAATAGCTGAATCTTGTCAGATACATCACGTTTGAAGGGTGCAAAGTTGATCCCTTGGCTTACAATGTAACTGAAGGAGGAAAAGACTGCTTTTCCTCCTTGTTCCCTTGGCAACACTTGTTCTCGTATTCGGCATCAGTCCAGCAACCTAGAGAGCAGAACTGGATGAGGGAGGTGATACTGGGGATGGTTAGGGGATAGTGCATCATGTAATTAATTCTGAGCATGGTTTACTAGGGGTGGCACACTTTCGACCTCTGCTGTAACACCACCATCCCCAGCCAAAGGAGCCTGTAAAAAGAGAAAGGGTTTGTGGGGGTGGGGATTAGCTAGGTTTCCAAAGGGAGAGCTTTGATTTCCAAAAATAACCCTCCAACTTATTGAGCTACGGATGTGTCACTATTTATCAGCAGACCAGGCCATCTGCTAGAGTGTTTCCCTGGAAACTTCTCGTCTTCTCCCCTCTCCCCCAACCCTCCTCCTTCTCAGTCCTTTGCTATCAGAGTGGGCGAGTGCCCTCCCATGCACAAACCGTGGAAGTGAAATGAAAGTGGTTCCCAGTGACATCATTGGCACTTTCTCACCCCAGGAATCCCTAAGCAAAAGAAATCCTCTTGACCAGCAGACAAATAGTAAATCTAAATCCATTAAAAATTGCAGGAAGGAAAGGAACTGCCACCATCCACAAAGCAAGTTCTTCATCATAATTTTGTTTTCCAGATACAGATACAACTCCCTTCTGCAGATTTCTCTTTGGGAAAAAAAAAAAAAAAAAGAACTGATGTATGTAAACACTTGCTGAGTGGCAGTGCCTGCTCTGTAGTGGAGTGCTGTCATTTTTCATTAGCTGCTTCAGAAATGTGGAACAAATAAAGCAAAAAATGCAGGCAATTTTTAAGTCCTCCAGACCCCACATAAGCTGTCAAGGGCCAAAATCTGATCATGCAAGTGATCTTAGTGCAGAGGTTTGTTCCAAGATTAAATTTTCTTTCCAACCAAAATAATCAACAGAAGCGCATTTACATGTGTTTATTTGCTTTTTACTTATATGTGTATTTTTGTAAAGCCCAAGTACCTACAAGCTGTGGCCCCATGGTGCTATATCAAAAGGTAAAATGCAAAAAGGATGCTTGTTCCCCTCAAGATCCTATATGGACATGGGAAACACTAATTTTGAATTTATTGGCTTGCCCCGTAAGAAAAAAACTCCTGAAGGCAACAAATGTTCCCAGAATGGCCACTCGTCATTCTGGATCCAACACAAGGATGTGGAGAAATTTCACAATATCGCTAGCCACCAGCTGGCTTTGCTGAAACTGTGCACCTCACTTACTGAACGCGAAAGTAGAAACAGGTTAGGTGCTGACTTGTCTTGTATATGGACCCTTTCCTCTCTTTCAAGATAATTAGAGGTTATTTTTTCAGACTGATACAGAAAGTTTCCGTTTTCCTGTCTCCCTCCCATATTAACTCCAAGAAACAGAAGGATCAGCCTTAAAGTATGTACTAATATTTCCCATAACAAAACTTTGAAGGCTGGATTACACTTAATTCAGAATTTTAAAGGAGACTGGTGGTCTGATCTACAAATATAATTTATTTTTCAATTAATGCATTAATTTGATCTTAATTGTAGTTTTCATTTAAACAATAGGAGCAATTTATTCTACCCATTAAGATCCTTTATTCTAGCCATTGCTTCAGCTTTTGGACTTTTTCAACAAACATTTAAAACTATTGTTCCCATTCCATAAAAACAAAATACAGCACCTGCAGAGATAAATCCAAACTTCTTATTACCTAAAAATAGATCTTAATGGAATTTCTTATCTTACCCAAGATACAATCCAGAAATAGATTTCCTCCCATTAAACTAGTGCAGGATTCTTACAGTCTTTTTCCTTCTATTTAACTCCTCAAAAGCAACATACTGATTTGCCAATGTATTTTATTCGTTAATTTTTATTTTTAGGGAATTAACTGTGAAAATTCAGATAACCAAATTCTTCGGTTTCATTCTTTTAGAAATGTCTAGCAATGCAATCTTATCCTTGGTATAACTGGATGATGACATAGTTAAAAAGCTTAATTAAGAAAATATTTAAATTGTGGCATCCAAAAGTATGTCCTAAATGAAGTCATCAAACTGCTGATGTGTTATTGGTCTAGTTTGATTATTACAATATGCATACCTGGGAAGATCAAAATTGACTATGCATTTCTTATAGTCTGTGAAATTTTTGTTCTCCAAAGGATGTCAGCACTTTTTTGTGGTTTATTTTTTCGATTTTGTTATATACATATTTGGGTTTTAATTAAGAAAACTCCACAACTGAACACACAACAGAGCACAGAAAGAATTAATGACTCAACAGTTGCTAGGTATGTGCTAGAAATGTACATTCAGGGTCAGAAATGAACTGCCCTACAGCTGTGATCATAAGTCATGTTCTTTCTTTGAAGAAGACTGCAAGTCCTCTTTGTTTTTGTTTCAGCAGTAGTAACTTAGCTTTACATTTATATACCACGTCTGATACTGTTTTTTAAATATTCCTTTAAATATTCCTTTAAATATTCCTAAATAATGTTGTATTTTAATCACTGTGGAAACCATAATCATGGTATTAGTAGTGTATAATGGACAATGTACTGGCGCTCATAAAAAGCTCAGCCAAAGCATGAACACTTGAATGTTAGCCACTAGCAAACTTCAGACTGTTGATTAGGCTGTATAAATTGTGGTATTGTACCATAGTTCCTCCAGGAATAACAAGCCTACATATGATTTATTACCAGTCAGCAATGGGAGGTGTATGAGCCACACGAAGATAATATTGTCTATGTAATGCTCAATGGCAATCTGCAGAGTTGGGCTTATCCACTGAACTAACTCTGGGTTATTTGAAAGAACAAATGCAATCTGCCTTGAAAAGGAAGTATAGGACAATTTGATATATAAGTTAGCAAGGCAGGTGGTACCGGCAATACCACTTCTTTGACCACTGTTTATATTTAAAAGAAAAAAAAAAAAACCAAAACAAACCCAAAACTTCTGGCCTTCAGAACACCCTCATTCACTTTAGCTAGATGTGGCAAAATCCAGGCTAACTAAGGGTAAAATATTATTGCTTTTAATGTAACTTAATTTTGTTATTCTTGTCATTTGGGAGTGTTTGCAATTAGCGATGTTTGGTGCACAGTCCTGCAAAAATTGGAGCTTGTCTGATACCCAGATTTTTATTAAGTGGAGGAGCTGTTTATTTTGGTACCCAGGTTCATATATTACACGTAAGTTGTAAATCTCCTTTAGGGCTGGGACTGAGAGATGGGCAAGTTTTTTGTGAGATGTTTCCATTTTCGTAAGAGGCTATGTCTCTCCTTTGTGACCTGCTGTGTTTGCTTGCACTGGACTCTAGTGGCAAAGCAGTTTGTTTGAAGGCATCTCAGGAGGGTTTACATCAGGCCCTTTCCTTGCCAGCAGAAAGCAGAAAACCTGCTTGAGTGGTCTGCTGCTCCACCAGGCACAGGACTAGCGCTTATGTAGTCTTGGACAGTCATCACACGACTTTGCAAAAGCAAACTCCTTAGATCATAAATTCAGAGTCCTGGCAGATCATTGTCTTAAAGCTGAGCAAGTCCATTCTTGGTACTGAGGTGCTGCCTTCCACTTCAGGAATTTGTTAGAGAAATTCATTATACAAAATGGAAATAAACTGGTACAGGTTGCCTTCTCATAAAGAAGACCATTTCTGAAATGGCTGGGTGTTCTAACTTCAGCTCTCTACTGTGCATGGGAAGAATGGCAGTGTTCCCCTATCACATCAAAAGAGTATCAAAGATGGTACAACCAAACCTACAGTCAGTCCGTAGCTCTTTAGCTATTGTCATGTTCATTTTTCAGGGAATAATAATGAGAAACTATTTTCCTTTGAATTACTTCTGTGAAATTACATTACTTTCATTTTTAATGCTCAAACTTTTCCATATGTAGATCAGGTCCCAGCTCTGCCAGTTTTCATCAGGCCATTGATCGTGAGTTCACAGCCTTTTGCAGCCAGACTTGTCCTTAGGCCTTGCTTTCCCATTCACTGGAGAGTTTAGTTTTCTTTTTAGCTATGTGAAGGCTCCCTCTAGCCTTGCCTTAGGATATCAGTATCAAAAATTCAGGCTGCAGCAGGTAGTCTTTAGTAAAAGTATGAAAAACTGTTATCCCACTTAGCTATCAAGTTTATAAGTGACATAAACACCTTCTGAGTGTTTGAATCTGAGTGAAACCTCCCAGAGAAACATGGATAAGATGGCAAGCAAACCTACAAGAGATCACAAGGAAAAAGACTCAGCCTTGAGAGTACTGTAAAAGTGTCCTAGCATGATTTTGTTGGGATGAGCAGAAAAAACAGTCTTTGTGATAAAGAAGAGAAGTTACTTAGAGGGTGGTGTTTCCTGTATTTATTTTTACCTCCTTCTAGATTTTTTACCTCTTCATTAACCTGGCCTTCTAAGTAAAATATATCAGTCCTTTACTGCCACCTTAACATTTGCATAAAGCTCAGCATCATGTGGGGTTGCCTGCCTAACTGCAGGTGTTTCACTCCTGAGAATAGCAGTTCACAGCTTCAGCTGCTGCAATTGCACTTGCAGCGCTCTGTAGGAGACCACACACACTCAAGATGTAGCAGGTGCTTCTCAGCTGAAGTGCCAGGTTTGGGGTGGGACCTGGAGACACAGGCATTTGGGAAGGCTATTTTGCAGTCATAGTTCATAACAAGAACCTCCTGCGATGCAGCAGGACAGGCAGAAGAGCGCCTGTAGCTCCAAGATCTCCACCAATGAGTACCATAATTACAAAAATTTCTGTTACCTCCTTAGACATCCCAACAACATTCTGTCATACAGTCTGTCATACATTTCAACACCTTCTTGTCTGGTCTTACACAGTCCAGTTTACTGGGAGAGTTTGACACTGCCAGCAACTGTTTTCTGTTGCTAGCTGTCCAAGCAAGCATACAGTTTGCATTGTAATTGTCTGTGCACAGGATCAAAGATCAGAATACCTTACCAGAGAGTAGCTAAAATGCAAACACATTCAGAATGAACTGTCTTATAAAAAACCCATGATTTCACCAGCCACAAATAAGAACCTACCCACTGCTACGTTAAAGTATGTGGTCATTGACATCCTTTTGTTATTGGTGTACAAGTAGGCATAATCTAGTAGACTCACCTAACCATGTCATCCTACAAAAAATCTCCCTTTGCACTCAACCTCCCAGTAACAGACTGCCCAGGTGGTTCACCAGGAGTGTTCCAGCACTTGCTAGAGTGAAATATACATCAGCTTCAATCAGCTTTGAATCAGCCCCTTCAAACTGTGGGTACTTAGGGTAGCAGCGGAAGTGCCCTTCTTTATAGCCTGCCTTCTGTAGCACAAAGATTTGGATGACACCAGTACTGCAGAGGTGATGAGGGAAGAGATTTCCTTCTAGTCAACAACTGTAGTGTGAGCTACATTGGACCTCTGAAAACTCTGCTGCACTGGAAGCTCTGAGAAACTTCTGAAAAAAAAATAAATCCTTTCTTCCTTTCTGAAAGCCACTTTGCAAAAGTGACTACAAATTCTAAGTATGGTGCCCTAGCGCCACACTAATAGCTGCTTTGGAAAGACAGTTGGAGGCAGCTTTTTCCAGTGTCCGAGTCAGTTGCAAAGATGAAGATAGGGCCATGACCTACAAGGTATTGGATGCCTTTATTCTAACAGATTAATAGGACTAAACTGTTCATTACACTTTAGTGTAATGCATTGCCTAAGACTGCTTTACAAAGTCCTTAGTGCCATAGTCAGAGGGGTAAAAAGACTAAGCATTGGTTGATTTTATTCCCATGTCTGGCACAGCCAGCTGGGAAAAACAAGACATGATTTTGACCTACTGCTCCCTAAATTACTTGTTTCATCAGTTCAGTGGGCAGTTTCCATATACCCCCAGGCTGGAGAGGGTCAGCCAGGGAGGTGGAGTGACTCATCTCCTGACATATTCACTCTTTGCAGGATCAAAGGTAGCATCATCTGGCAGCAGGCAGCCAAGGTGAGCACATGTTGTATCATGCGGTACAAAGAAGGGTTAGTGGTGAAGGACATTTCTCATAGCCTCCTACAAATCATGTTGTAGTCATCACACCTGCATTGGAAAAATGGACTGGCAAATTTTACTGTCTTGAGAGCAGCTCCTCAGAGGTAAGCCCTGATGGCCAGAAGTCTCTGGAATGTCAGTCTTCACCTAGGCAAAGAGAGGCACAGAGTAGCCTGACTCTGCTGATGTCAGGGGTTTTTCTCATATCCTCTTTTTTTCTTGAGGCTGTTCCTTTCTTAACATTTATGTCAATATCTATTTTAACCAGGAGAAGTCTTCCCGTAACATTAATGTTTCTCATCTCCAGAGGTGACTCACACTGAGTGCTAGGACTGCCTGCATGCCAGGATCCTCCTCCCCTTGAAGTTTCCGGACAGTGTTGTTCAGAACTGTACTGCAAACCCACAGCATCCTGGAGGGATGCCTCTTCATCAGGGGTTTAACAAATTGCTTTTTAGTGTAATAGCATAATTTTTGGATAGCAAATCAGGACTGACTCACAAACTCATCACAGGAATGTGCTTCCGGACCTAAACTACTACCTACAGAACAAAGGTAAAGGTCACTGTCAGCAAATGTATCATAGGTTGGTGGAGGCACCTCATACTTTTCATAAGAAATCTTGCCTTTCAGATACGTATACCTTTCAGGTACAGGTAGAACCGAGGGGATAGATTTTCCAAGGGGAAACAAACTCCTAAGCTAAAAAAATCAATTTAAGCATTAGAACCAGTAAGATAGGCATAGTATGGATCTGGTCAGGTCACAAAAAGATGGTAATCCTGACCCTGAAGGGAATGAGGTATGCTTTTTATTTCAGCTAAAGCAAGATCATACATGAATCATAGCGTATATATGTAAAGAGATGGATCAATAAATAGGTAAATAGATTATATGTTTATACGCTTAGGTTTTATTTAATGCAGTAAACTTGCCAAGAAAACCAATCAACTAAATAGTGTCAATATATCAGGTAAATATTATGGACTAGGTCTCTGCCTAAAGAAAATTGTTACGGTTCCACTGGCAATTGTCAACTTGATGGTATCACCCGCTACAAGCTCCACTGTTTCACCTTTCTGTTAGAAAGGAGGACTGGATCCTCCAGCCTGACTGTGTAGTAAATACCGTTGCATTCCACTTCACAGTCTGACCTCTGCTCTGATTGAGCTGAAGGGTGTCTTTAGAGCCATCCTACCTTGAGTAATGATTCAAAGCATGGAGAATCCACAACATCCTTTGAGTTATTTGTCTTTAGTATACAAAGAGAAATAACTACAATTTAGAAAATGAAACTTTTTTCTAGCCTGAATCTGCCTTCAGCATCCAAGCAATGCCTGGGTTCACACCTTACTATGTGGCTTGTGTACTTTTTCCTTGGCAGCAATACTGGCTTTCAGAGTTTTTCATGCTCAGTCTGCTCTCAGCACCTTTCCTGGATCTCTGTTCTCTTTCAGTTGGCCAACAGGTTTTTTAGGGCTAGACACTATATTAGTTCAAGTTTTCCTCTGCAGGACTGTTCTCGACCTAGATCTATTTACTGATCTAACTTTCAGCCCCATATACAGTTGAGTCACACCACTAAAGTGGTGATATGGGGGAAAGAACATGGACTTCAGGTGGAAGAAAGGGAAAGGATCCATTTGTTGCCAAGAAAAAGGTAGGTTCTCCTGTATCCTTGCCTGCTAAAGAGTGATCAATAATCTTTCCTCCATGGACATACTTAAAATCAATTCGCCTCTTACCTATCTCTTTGTTAAGTTAAAAAAACTCAGTTTCAGTCCTTCCTGAGAAGAAGATTTTCTGTATGTCACACATTATTTTAGATTCTTTTGCTTGTATTCTGCAGTGTTCTTTTTGAAAATGTGATGAAACACTCACTGCTTTGCAACTGTGGCAAAAAGAAATTACCCTTCTTGCCTTGGACTTTGACATATTTCATACAGACATGGGTAGTATGGACTTGCTCTAGCCACCATACAAGAAAAAAAGGTCTCCTTAGAAAATTGCCTACACGCCCAGTGTTTTGTGGTCAGTGTTTCATTATGCCAATAGTAAAGTGATCTGCTTTTTCACTCTGTTTTGGGAATAGTTTCTTTTACTTCTTCCCACTTCCAGTCTTCCTGAAGCCTCTGTTGGTCACTAGGCCTGAAGTGGAAGGTTCAGTGTTTTATTTCCTTGCCTTTTCCTCATTTTGGCTCTGAACCATGGATAAGCTCATGAACTTTGGAATTAAAACATCTAGAAGCAGCCAAGCATGTCATAACAGTCAGGTCAGAGCCACTCACGGTTCTCTGCCCAGACTGGCAGGAATGAGGGAGACTGTCATGCTTTGAGCCTTTCTAGCAAGGTGTGTCTCTCCCCTTTGCCTGAACTTGCAAAAGTGGAGGTTGCACTGCAGCACATTCAGTGTACACAGAGCCTGCTGGGTTTTTTTTTCTTTAAAGGGGAGGTCAGAGTAGGAATGGAGAAATGTGCAAGTGAAAAATGGAAAAGTAAATACTTTTTAAATACTGTTTGCCACTCACCAAGACTTAATTCAGTTCTCTACATCAACTCCCTGAATGCATCTGTTTCTTAGAAAATTGAGAGGCAGTTAAGGATGCAATACCAAAGAAGCTGTTAAAATATCAGTCTTTGCCAACCATTGACACATAGCTACCACAGACAAAGAGGAAGGTAATTGCATTATTTGCATAGTGCCAACAGTGTGATGAGTGATATATGGATACTTCTGCATGCTGTGAGACTCACCTTGTTCTTCCGTAGGTTAGGCTTCCCATCCTGGGGCACCACAGACTCCGGTAGATGTACGCTGGGGTGATTATGAGATCAGATAGGACTGCGACGTTAGAGATTCAGTGTCTCCTCCAAGAAACATACAGGAAAACCACTGCAAACAGAAAGACATTGCGCAGTCTGCACTGTGGTTTTCTAATGTTCCTTAATTCTGACGTACATAATAATGAAATGGCTGCAGTACCTTTTCTGAATACTGGGTATGAAAAGAGATAAGGAGTTGCTCTCATATCTATAGAAAACTGGGGCTTGAATACGTTAGCCTATCCTGAATTTGCCTGTGATCCTCAAGAGACTATTTAACAAACATGAATAACTTCAGGTTGGTTTATGAGCTGACCATATTGCGTCTGTGATTTGCTTTCCATGTAAGAAGCCACCGTGGGTACCCTAAGGTGGCTATCTGTGTGCAGGCAGGAGGTACCCACAAGGCGGTATCATGTGTGGAACCAGTCTTCTGGGCATCCAGGAAAGTTAGTCTGTGTTACCTTTTAAAACAAACTTGTGAAATGTGAGCAGTCTCTCTGAGAATTTATAAGCAATTCTCTGGTGTGAAAATGCTCTGAAACAAAACAATATTGTGTCCTTGTGGATTCATGATATAGTGTCACCTAATCCTATTGTGAGGTAGACAAGATCCTGTTTGCATTTCCTGTGGTCTGTGTCTACTACCATCACGTTTAGGGACTTTGCTCTTAGCCACGATGCAGAGAGGATAGGTAAGAACAATGGTAGCAAGTCATGACTGCTCCGAAGAGTCCCTGGGAAAACAGACAAGATAGAAGTATGGAGAAAGGAAGGCAGGCTAGTAGAGGAGTGTAATTAAGAGTTTTGCATAAGGAAGTCCATCCAGCCATCCTGTCTGTTTCTGAGGAAGGAATGAACTATTGAGACTATCTAGTTGTCCAATATTACATCAGAGGCAATACATTTCCTGCCTGCCTAGGTTGTTACTCAGCTTCTGCCCTGGAAAATGAGGTTATGCTCACTTTAATGTTGATCATCTCTAAGGAGCAGAGTGAGCTCCACTACTGTTACTCCATTACACCCAAAATTTTTGGCAATACTCCTGTTATGGAGACAATGATGTGAGCAATGATGCAATACATTTCGTGATGCTGTTGAAGCACACTCCATAGCCATTACTAAGCATGTTTAAGTGGAGGCTGTGTCTTGCCACTTACTAGCTGCAGAGTCTCTGGATTCTTGTCAGTACCACCTTTTCTTTGGACAAATTGCAAGTAAAATATCTGGCTTAATGTTAAGGAATTTTTTAGGTTCTGTGCTTCAGAGTTCATGGCAGTACCTGTAATGAACCTGTAATGATGTGGAAATGGCAAAGAAGATATCACCCCCCACAAAGCATGACTGTGGAGTATAACCATCTAAGGTCTTTGCATCCAGTAACCACATACAGCTGATTCTAACGTAAGCGCTGATTCACTGCCTCCTGATAGAAGTTAGTTTAGGCTACATCTTATCACTTATCATTGTAACTCGGGGGTCCCATTGTGCAAGCTGCACAAACACATATTGAGAGATACAGAAGATGTGCATGTCAGAGAGGAGAGAAGAGCCTGTTGAAGTGAGGTAAACCCAGAGTTGTATTCACAGCCTCAGGTATAGATTCACATACCTCTGCACATACCCAGCTGCTTGGAGTGGATGCTTTGTCTGAGGCTTATGCAGAGAACAACTGGATTGCCTACATAAAGCAAATTTGTCCATTCAACTGATCCCTCCAGATAATGATAATACACCCAAAACTAACTGGCGGTCATAATTGTGTTTCTAGAAGCTAACTGCCCCATTACCTTTCCACATCTTGAACTCCCTGGTCAGTTATCAGCCTGAACAGAATCTCACAGCAGAACCAAAGCACTCTGCAAAGACTGAGTCATAAAACATTTTTAACCCCTCTTGGATTATTGCTTGAGCAGCTGCATGCACTAAAATTAAAGAATCTTCTATACTCTAGGAGCTGAAGTTGTAATGCTGCATGCAACAGGCAATCCTTTGATCTTGTCTTTGAATTGGTGCCTGTGCATTAATCTTATTAGTACTTAGTATCAACCCAAATGCAAAGACAAAAGTCAGGTGGTATGACTTTGATTTTGCAAATCAGCCCCTACCTGTGATAACTGAAAGGTTTAACAAGTAGGCATCCTTCACTTTGTTTTCCATTTTATTTAAGAAAGACAAGTAAGTTGTCTTAACACAGCTGGTGGCCTGTCAGTCTTGAGAGTGCTTAGTGGGCCTTGGAAAATAATTTTTTACATGGAAAATGCTGTGAAAAGCCCCTTTGGGGCTAGATTCTGCACTCCAAGTACCCCAGGAGAGGCTAAAGAAAAAAATGTACTGGCTAAGAGCTGAGTAGTAGTGGAGAGCCTGGGAGCCATTCCAGCGCAGTTCCCCGCTGGTTATCTGGTTAGTGAGACAACATGTTTTACCCTTCTCACTGAGGGCATGAGTTGCTGTCTTTACCAATTTAGTGAACAACACCAAACTCAGTCTCTGCCCCAGCGGATCTCTGCTGCCTTTCTGCCTGTATGTAACCCTGCAGTCTTAACCCTGCTAAAGACCTGCGGAGATGAGTCACAGCTGTGCACACATCCATTCTGTGGTAAAATGCCTCCTAAACAATTCACTTCACCAGAAAAGAAAGCACGGGACATAGACTGCTGCTGAAACAGAAGAAAAGCCCAGATGGTAAAATTGGAGTCAAAGAAAATAGATGTGTGAGCAAGGTCCACATCCATTCACAGGAGCAAAGGACGTGCTGGTGTAACTGAGTATCTGCCTCTCAGAGCCTAATCCAAACTCGCTGAGTCCACAGGCTGAAAGGTGCACCTGAAGGGCCTTCGACAGATCCCAGCTGAAGGCTTTAGAGGCTAAGAGCGTTTCTGACCCCAGGAAGTGAAACCCAGGGAAATGTGCACGTGGAAAAAAAAGATGCTCTTTGAAGAGCTCTCTCCTGCACTCTCCCCACAAAACCATGCACTTTCAAAGATCACCCTGGTAAGCCAGGGTAAGAAACAGCTGCAATTAACATTTTAAAAAAGGAGTTTCATCTGGAAATATGTTAGAATAAAGTTTCTTGATCTGTACCTCAATGATTTTAAATGGAGAGGTCTGGATTTCTTGATAGTTTGCTTCATTTGAATGCTGTGATTTTTTTATTCAGCAAAACAACAGGTCAAATATCCCAGAATAGGGGTAAATAAGCCGTACTTGCAAAATGGAGAGTTGTATTCTATAAAGAACTCCAAATAGGCTAATGGATCATGGGAGAGGTCTAGTGGAGCTGGGACCTCCAAAGCAGTGCCATAAGATACTCAGGGATCATACAGAATAGGGGAATGAACTAGGATCAGGGAGAGAGTTGTGGCTGTATGCAGCATTAGGCATGAAAAAAAGGTGTTAGAAATTTGGGAAAGGATTCAGAAAAGAACAGCAAAGATCACCTGAAGTCAATAAAACTTACTTTACTGTGAGGTTATTTGAGAAGCATGGTTCATTTCATATGTTCAAGGGAATTGACTTGATGTCATTCTCTAGAGAGTAACATGCAGAAGGGATCACAGACCTTTCTTCTGTGTAGCAAACCAAGCTGAAGGAAGAAGGCAATGGCTAGGAGCCAGAGCTAGAGTAATTCAGACCAGAAACAAAAGTGGAAAGGTTTATAGAGAGTGAGTCACAATTCACTAAGCAACATGGCAGATCTTTCTTTGCAGGCTTTAAAAAAAAACACAACGTAAGAAATACTATCATTCAGTTAAAATTTGCTGAAATTCAGTGACTACCCATAAGATCAAACTAGATGATCTCTGTTATGTGCTTAGGTCCTTAGGAATAACTTGTACTTGGGCATTAAGGTAAGCATTACACCTTTTCAACTGCTTGCCAGTTAATCACTTATTCATTTGTCTAAAATTAAGGTTTATGGCTTGAGCACAAGTATTGTAAGGAGAGATACAGTATCTACTATGTTCCGTTCAGTTATTGTAGTAAAAGACTGTCTTCTGGAAGGAATAAACAGAGAGGGAAAGGAAGTTGCAGAGCTGCAAAGACAGGATGAAGAAAAGCATGAAGCAGAAATTATTCCCAGACCTCCAGATCCATTTCTGAATGTGTTTCTACAGAAAAATCAATCTAATTTCTGATAAAATAACCAAAATAGTACTGTTAGGAAATCTAGAGTACGAGTTGGAAAGCAAAGTGATTTCTCTTTTTATTCGGAATGCGGTACTTGACAGTGTTAAATTACAGCATTGGACATACATACAAAAGGTTCCAACAGTATTAAGGTGAGGAAAAAAATTCACTACGCAGTGAGCTAGGTGGCAGGAGGCCAACAGGTTTCCTTTTTTGCATCTCACAGTAATATCATATATCTGAAATTGGTGTATCGTCACTTTGTCAGAGTGTACATGAGCCTGAAGACTGATTCTGGGCAAAACAATGTCCAGAGCATCTTGGAGTTTTGTTCTGAGGGTCCTCATATACTGCCAGGGATGGATCTTGAAACCAGTTTCCCATCCCTCACAGATAAAAGCCTCATTTTACTTCAGTGAGTGTAAGAAAGGGTGTTTGTTTGTCCTTCTTCAAGGCTCACCCAGAGCTTCTGCTGGTTTTGGGAGATGAGTGCTGGCTTTGTAACCCCAAAACCAGCCAGCATCACAGCTTATGGAAAGAGGATAAGGCAGAAGGGCCCTTCTGTAACTAGCTCCCAGTGGGGAAACTCAGACCTCTCCCCACAGTCCTGCATCTGTCAGCAGGCCCTGGCTTATGCTTGCCAGCATGGCAGCAGAGAGGGTCAGACACTCAGAAATTGCTCCGGACCCTCTTCCAGCATATATCCCTCCCCACTGCTCCTTCCCTGCAGTTGCCTTTTCCATATGCAGCATATGCCATTGTTGGCAGAGCAAAGAAGAGAGATGGGTCTGTGAACAAGGAAGATAGGACTCAGCCTGTCACTCCCCTAGGTTCAGGGACTACCCTTCAGAGCAGTAGTTAGCTGCACTGGACTCGTTTCCAGCTAGCGGATGAAAAGCAGGAGGTCAGGAACAAGTTAAAGTCAGCAGATCAGCCTGGAAGGAACAAGTTAAGGTCAGCAGATCAGGCTGGAGGAAACAACGCAAGTTTTAAAAGCTTATTTCCATGGCTGGCCTTAGGGAATAACTCCGCAAGCTGGGGCTTGTAGGAGAACTGGTTCTGTCTCTACAGGATCACTGCCCTCTTCACCCAAATACACTGTGGTTGTAATTTCACATTCTAATGCCCGATCTTCCTCATGTGTTGAATGGGGATTTCCCAAGTACTTCTTGCAAGACACTTTAAAATTTTTGGAAAAGGGAGGCTAAGTCAGAGACAGGAAGGATGAGTAAGGCAAACCAGCAGGACAAAGAGGCCAGTGAAAGCGTGATGTTATCATGGACCACTTTCTGTGTAATCTTCACCCCAGCTGTGCCCTGTAGCAGGCTTTTTAGCCTTTATGTTGCAGTAAGCCAAAGCCCACAGCCACCAGTGGGAAGAGATTGGTTGAATTAAATGCTCTTTTGCTGAGATGATGTGCAAGAGAGATCCCTTTGTAAGAAAACACCAAGACAAGCAATGATACTTGCAAGGGTGACAGTTCTCCTGCAGGTGCACAACAGCTCAGGGAGAAAGCCACCTTCTTCCCTACTTCCAGCATGGGCTAATGACTTTGTGGTTTTCATTACACCTGGAGTGATACACAGAAACTGCAAACTGGCAGGGGACTGATGCCTTTGGGGAGCTTGACTGAGTGCCATGCCTTTATCTTTTATCAGTGCAGGGTGAGGAGAGCCCTGGCCTAGGTTTCATAACTGTGTCCGACTTCTGTTACAGCACCACCACCATAACACAGGAAAGCAAAAGGTTTGCAAGACTTTCATGTGTGTCATTGTCATCTGGTCTTAACCAGAATGTCCCCTGATAAGTTACATTTTAGCCCAACTCTGTTACAGGATCACCTATCCTCAAATAGCTAGAAGCGTTTTGCTCTCCTCTTTGATGAAAATTACTTCTGATGATAGAGCCATCACTGTTCCATGCTATTCACCAGGATTCCCATGCTTCTGTGCAAGGACTGCTCAGTTGTCCTTCTTCATGGTGAGTTAGTCATCTCAAGAAGGCAAAGATTAGGCACTGTCTTACTCCAAGGCCAAACCTCAGCACATGCTACAAGCCATAGTACCATGGTGCAAAGCATGCATCATGTCGTTTGTTCACATGAGTGTCAGGAAAGAAGCAGCTGAATTAGGTCTGCACGGAAAGGGCCATTCAGCTCTGCAGTGTGCACACATTAGGATGCAACACTTCATTGAGAGCCTCAACTATCGCGTCTTCCTGTTCTCCAGGATGTCCCCTCTTCAGCTTGGGGAGTTGCTACCCTGTGTTCTTGATTTTCTCTGTCTGCTGCTGTACTTGTTTTCCAGGCAGATTTTTCCCCCCAGGCCCAGCCTAGAGAAAGAGAGCGCTGCCCAAAGCACATGTATATGATCTCTTTACCAAATCAGGGTCGTATTATGGGTAACAGTGACAAAAAAGGCTTTTCACATCCATGAAATCTGGGATCAGGTACCACAGAGTGCTCAAGAGGAAGTTCATTATTTAAATGCATTAATTTCACTTAACTAATTTAAATGCATTTAAATGTCTCTCAGTGGAACTGGTGAGAGCTAGTGGATCTAATATGGAGCTTTTATTGCATGTTTCTGCAGATATAGGCATTTCAATACTCTGAAAATAATAGCTTCTGTTATTTGCTTCTTGTGTTCCAGTGAGTCGCTTGTGTGCAACAACAAGTACAGACTACATTATAATTACAGTATTCTCAGTTAAGCTGATTGCAAAGTTTCGTGACATTCCTGGGAAGCTTGGAGGCCTGGGCCCAGAATGTTAGAGAGCCACCCATCTTTCATGTTTGCAGAAATTGAACAATGGTCAGTTGCAACGGATGCCTTGGTTTCTTAGTGCCTAATATAAGATATATTAACAGCTCAAACCTACAGAAAGCATTAACCCTCCTAACTCAGGCACTTTCAAAGTCTAGGGGAACCAACAAGATTGCTAGTCATGTAAATTCTTTTCTTGGCTGCTTACAGAGCAAGGGGTTCTCATGGAGAGAAAGGCATACCGGAATAAATTACACAACTGCGCTCATTAAGCAAATCGGACACATAGCTGTTGGCTATGATTTGAAAGTAAAGAATAATTGCAAGTTAGCATGGGCTTAAAGTTTTGCCAATAAGTTCATGTCACAGTAACATCTTAGGTGCCGCAGTGCAACACAATTACTAGTAACCCATGCAATATTTTACATGAAGATTCCTGTCAAAATATGTTCCAGACTTTGATGTCCTTGATTTTTTGGAGAAGTACTTGACAAGGTTTCAATGTCACTGTGCTTATTTTGCATGCTTTTGAGAGCTGCCATATTAAGAGAGCTATTTCAAGCAAGTCAGAGCTCATCAACAGGGCTTTCCCCTCAGCATTTTGTACCTAAATATTGATGGGTGTTTTTTGTTATGATATTACTAAGGACTAAGCTAGTGTTGTTAGGCTGGGGCATAATCAACTTCTATTTTGCTTTTCATCAAAGAGAGCTGACAGTGCCTTCTAGCTTGAAAAACCACTTCATTTGCAATATTACATTAAGAAAAAAAATTAAATCTGCAGTTTCAAGCAAACTCTTCTTCTGACCAAAAGGAAGAATATTACAACTCTGCTATAGCTTTGTCCAGACAAGTTAAAGCAGAGACGTATTGACTTTCTTGGTGTTCTTTGCCCTCAAGTTCCGCTCCATGAGCATGTTTGCTTAAACTTGATAATATTGTCACAGGGGGGAGAAGCAGAAGCAGTGCCAGAGAAGTGGGCTGGCAGTGGTGCTTCCACACAACTCAGATGATTTCCTTGTGAATCACCCGCCTCATAAATGAAAGTACCCATCCCCAACTCAGGAGGTGGGGAGGCAGAAGGGAAAACAAGGAGCTCCTTTCTACTGCCTCTCATGCTGGAAATATTTTGTGAAAAATTTTAACTACTTGGTGACTGTAGGAAAGGGGACTGTCTTTGATCATAGGGATTTTATGTGCTATTCCATTCAAGTTGTTCATTTTTCATGGTTGTTGGCATGGAGGAAAGCTACATATTAAGGACTTCGGAGAAGACTCCCCGGAGGAAGTTATTGTGCTCGTGCACACATTTGTCATTCAAATATTTAGTAAGGAGGTGCCTCAGAGGGGTTGTTTCCTGCTTACACCTCTGATGGCTGTGGTCCTTGGACAGCAGGAGAAGAGCAGAAGCAGAGCACAGTACTTGGTGGATATTTAATCTCACCTTGGTTTCCCCTTCCTGTGTGTCATGTGCAGTTCCCTGCTGCCTGGTGCCCTGGGATCAAAGCAATGATGAACTGAAGAGGATGTGTTTTGCACTGGTGTAAGAACAGAATAAATTTTGGAGAAACAGAGAACTAGTCTTGGAGATAGCATCCAGTTCAAAGCCTTCAACTTATCATTATCCTTTGGTGTAAGGCAGGAAAGGAAAGAAGGTGGCCCAGAAGCTGAAGTATCGTTTTGGATACTTGTACAGTCCCATTCTGCATCACAGGCTGTCTGCTGCAACTATCATTTCAGCAGCAGCATGGCAGAGGTGGGCTGAGGAATAAGAGAATTCAGTCATTCACTACAGACTGTCAGATGAGAGCCAGGATCCCCTGCACACAGCACCTGGATTTGGGTTCAGTATTGAACTGTGCCTCACCAGTGCCAGTGTCAAGTACTCACAGACAAGACCACAAGTCCTTTGCACACACCTTTGTGGAGAAAATGGAGAGAGTTGAAACTGCAGAAATGCCACACAAATATTTACAAGCTTCACTTGAACTCTACATCAAGGTTCACTGAATTAAGAAAAAAATTATTTCATTATCACAGATATATTTTTGCTAATACAAAATATGTATCATTGTAAGGAAAACTATTTTCCTTCTCTCCCCAAAATGCAAAAGCATTTTAAAAAATCTTTTATAAAAGTAGAAGAAAGCTGAATTAAATTAAGAAGGAAGTGTTCATTTAGAAGTGCTAGTAAAACACAGAGAGGGAGATAAATACCAATGCACAATATTCTACAGTTTATGTTGCTAAGGCCTTTGTTCAGTAAAAGGCTTAAAACTGCTTAGCTTTAGGCAGAGAACTGCAGAATCACAGAATGGTAGGGGTTGGAAGGGACCTCCGGAGATCATCTCATCCAACCCCCCTACACAGCTAGAGCAGGGGGTACAGTACCCTGTCCAGGCAGGTTTTGAATGTCTCCAGGGAAGGAGACTCCACAACCTCCCTGGGCAGCCTCTTCCACTGCTCTGGCACCCTCACAGGAAAGTTTTTTCTCATATTTAAGTGGAACTTCCTGCTTTCCAACCTGTACCCATTGCCCCTTGGCCTGGCATTGGGCACGATAAATAATAATTGGGCATTATAAACGAAACATGATAATAACAAAAATAACTTCAAATGAAATTAATAAAAAATATTCCTGACAACAGTGGTGAACATGGAATTGCATTCCAGGAAGATCTGGCTAGAGGTTTGGACTGACCAAAGCCAGTGAAAGAAGAAGGGTAATATATAACTATAAAGGAGAATAATACGTCAGATGTCCTTGTGGATATCCCACAGTGGTCAGGATGGTGGTAATATTTACAAAATATTACAGAAGCTTTTTGCTGTTTTCCTTACAACAATTATTGAAATGTTTTGGATGTAGGAATTGAACTATAAGGAAAGAAATAAAAAAGTTCAGGAACATGCCAGGAAACAGCTTCTGGATTTCTTTTTGCATATATTTGCTGAATTATTCCCATGTTGGATAGTTAGTTGAATTAAAATCTTTGGTTCACTGGGTTGAGCTTAGATGTTCCTCTTTAAAAATTGTCATTAAGAAATGTCTTAAGAGCACTTTCTTGCTTCTGTACTAATGTTTAGTAGAATAGACTATTTCAGTTGGAAGGGACTTACAACGATCATCTAGCCCAACTGCCTGACCAATTCAGGGCCGACCAACTTAAAGCATGTTGTTAAGGGCATGGTCCAAATGCTTCTTTTTAAGGCACTGATGGGCTTGGGACATCAACCACCTTTCTAGGAAGCCCGTTCCATGTTTTGATCACTTATCTCTCAGTAAAGAAATGCTTCCTAATGTCAAGTCTGAATCTTCCTGGTGCAGCTTTGAGCCATTCCCACATGTCCTGCACTGGATACTGGGGTGAAGAGATCAGCAGTTCTCTCTCCACTTCCCCTTCTCAGGAAGCTGTAGAGAGCAATGAGGTCGCCCCTCAGCCTACTTTTCTCCAAACTAAACAAACCCCGTGTCCTCAGCTGCTTCTTTTAGGACATTCCTTCCAGCCCTTTCACCAGGTTTGTTGTCCTCCTCTGGACACATTCAAAGACCTTAACATCCTGCTTAAATTGTGGGGCCCAGATCTGCCAACGGTATTCAAGGTGATGCTGCAACAACGTTGAATACAATGGGATAATCGCCTCTTATGACCAGCTGGTTATACTGTGTTTAATGTACCCCAGCATGCAATTTGCCTTCTTGGCTGCCAGGGCACAGCGCTGACTCATACTGAGCATAGTGTCAACCAGCACCCCCAAATCTCTTTCTGCAGAGCTGCTCTCCAGCCACTGCTGGAGTTTATACCTGTGCCCAGCCTTACTCTGTCCTAGGAACAGAATCCGGCATTTGGACTTGTTAATTTTCATCCCATTAATCATTGCCCAATGCTCCATTCTATCTATATCCCTCTGCAAGGCCTCTTGTCCCTTGAGAGCACCTCCCAGTTCAGTATCACCAGCAAACTTGCTAACAGTGCATTCAACTCCTGCACCCAGATCCTTGATAAATATATTGAACAGAACTGGCCCTAGAGTTGAACCCCGAGGAACACCGCTGGTGAGTGGTCACCAGCCAGATGTAGCTCCATTCACTACAACGGTTTGAGCCCTGCTTCTCAGCCAGTTCTTCACCTGGTGCACCATGAACCCGCTCATCCCACAGTTGGACAACTTGTCCAGAAGGATGCTGTGAGGGACAGTATCAAAACCTTTACTAAAATACAGAAAAACTACATCCACCACCTTCCCTTCATCCCCTAGGTGGGTGACGTTATTGTAGAAGGACATCAGATTGATTAAACAGGACTTTTCCTTTGTGAATCCATGTTGGCGGCGCCTGATGATTCCATTGGGTTTTACATGCCTTTCAGTAGTACCCAGTAAGACCTTCTCCATAATTTTTCCAGGTACTGAGGTTAGACTAACAGGTCTGTAGTTCCCTGGGTCTTCCCTCATGTCCTTCTTGTAAATTGGAATAACAGTGGCCAGCTTCCAGTCAGCAGGGACCTCCCCAGGCTCCCAAGACCTTTGGTAGAGGGTCAAGAGGAGTCCTGCCATAACATCCACCAGCTCCTTCAGAACTCTGGGATGCATCCCATCAGGCCCCATGGACTTGTGAACATTCAGCTGATACAGTTACAATTTCAGTGTTCACAAATGGAAAGTTACTGTTCCTACACTCACAGCCCTCCTGCTCAGGGGACTGGGCAGCCCAAGGTCTATCAGTATTATTAAAGACTGAGGCAAAAAAAGCATTGAATACCTCTGCTTTTTCTTCATCCCTGTTAGTCAGATGGCCAACTTCAACAAGTATCAGTCAGTCCAATGTTTTCTTTAGACCTCCTCTTGCTATTAATGTACTTAAAAAAGCCCTTCTTGTTATCTGACACAACACTGGCCAGTTTCAACTCTAACTGATCTTTGGCCTTTCATGTCTTCTCCTCGCATATACAAACAACATCTCTGTAATCTTCCTGCAAAGCTTGGCCTTGTTTCCAGAGATCATCCAATTTCTTTCTCCTCCTGAACTTCATGAGGAGTTCCCTGTTCAGCCAAGCTGGTCTTCTGCCCTGCTTGCTTGACTTATGACACAGTGGAATTGCCTGCTCCTGTGCTTCTAAAAAGTGGTGCTTGAAAACTGGCCAGGACTTGTGGACTCCTAAGCCTTCACAAGCAGATTCCCGGGATACTCCGCTAAATATCTCCCTGAATAGCTTAAAGTTTGCTCTCCTGAAGTCCAGGATAGCAACTTTGCTACACTTTTTTCTCATTACAGTGAACATTTTAAACTCAACCATTTCATGATCACTGTGGCCAAGACAGCCACTGACCAGCACATCCCCCATGAGTCCTTCTCTACTCACAGATAGCAAGCCTAGGAGGGCATCTCCTAGCTGGGTCACTGAGTACCTGTGACAAGAAGTGACCTCGTACAACCTTCAAGAATTTCCGAGACCTGTTCATCACAGAAGTGTGATAATCCCAGTCTATGTCTGGGAGGTTGAAATCCACCATAACAACAAAGGCTACTGATCCAGAAATTTCACCTAATTGCCTCACCCTATTTCACCTAGTAGCTTGAAACGGAAAAAAATTTAAAATTTTTATCCATCCTCGTACAGTGTTTTCAGTCAGGTTGTTTGTCAGATTCAAAGGCATATCTGATAGGATTTTATAACAGCCTGGACTGGTTTTGTATTTGCTTTTAGCAAAAGGGTGATTGTAACATTTGTTCTAAAGTCAGCTTTGGTGTATAAGCTTTGCATATGCAAAGAGACAGGAGAATCAGGAAACTCTCAGCTGGATTTCCTAAATCCAGCAATCTATAGATAAAAATTTGCCAATGACATTTTCTTTTGAAAACCATTTGATATTAATTCTGATGATATGAACACAGATATCGAAGCATCTGGCTGTAAAAAAATCGTTTTGTCCTGAAGCAGCAGAGGGAGCTATGCTGACATAATTAGCTGTATTCCCAGGCTTCTGCAATTGTGAATGGAGACTTTTGTGTGCTGCCTTTTCCTGACATCTGTAGAGATTAATATCTTGGAAATATACTGAACTGTGATACCAGCCTTAGGGAAGGGGTAGAACGTGTGCCTGACAAATAATGAACAAGATGAAAAAGCAAAACAACATACAATATTCAAATGCTCTTTTGCAATAAAAAGCCTAAAAGATCTTGCAGGTTGGTGGAATGCATGCTTCTCAGGCACGTTGACATTTTTGAAAACTGCATTTTTCATTTCAAGAATGTGGAAAATTCCAGTCATTACTCTGGGAGCCCAAAATGGCCTGTTTTTCATCATCTACATCTTCCTACATCTTCGTCCTGACAATGGAACCAACTCACAAAGTCTTTTGCCAACTCCTCAAAACATATGCCTATAATCATGCTTGTGCCCCTGTGGCACTGGTGAGATCGCACCTCAAATACTGTGTTCACTTTTGGACCCCTCAGTAAAAGAGGGACAGCGAGTTGCTGGAGCGTGTCCAGAGAAGGGCAATGAAGCTGATGAAGGGTCTGGAGAGCAGGTCTTATGAGGAGCGGCTGAGGGAGCTGGTGTTGTTTAGTCTGGAGAAGAGGAGGCTGAGGGGAGACCTTATTGCTCCCTACAACTACCTGAAAGGAGGTTGCAGTGAGGTGGGTCTCGGTCTCTTCTCCCAAGTAACTAGCAATAGAACAAGAGGAAGTGGCTTCAAGTTGTGCCAGGGGAGGTTTAGTCTGGGTATTAGGAAAAATGTCTTTACTGAAAGAGTAGTCAGGCATTGGAATAGGCTGCTCAGAGAGGTGCTGGAGTCACCATTCTCTGGAGGTGTTCGAAAAACATGTAAACATGGCACTTTGGGACGTGGTTTAGGAGGCATGGTGGTATTGGGTTGATGGTTAGACTTAATGATCTTAGAGGTCTTTTCCAACCTTAATGCTTCTATGATTCTATAATTCTCCACTGACTACTGTGAGGTGTAATCATGCATTGAGAGTAAGACACATGCTTAAACATGTGGTTGAATAAAGGAAGAGCTTAATTTATACTTAAGCATATGCCCAAGCCTTTTATGATTTTCCTTGAAGACAGTTGTAAGCCTGTTAATGCCAAGCAGTAAATGCTTTGGGAGCTAAATATCTGGAAAATCTTCTAATTTTTACATATAGCCACATGACAAAAAAGAAGTAATTTTTCTGCACTGCTCACATATATAGGTGTGTTGGATGACTTTATATGTGTGTAAATGTTTCTGTGTGTATGGATATTTACATGTATAAAAATAAATTCTCATGAAGCTACGTAACAACTTACATCTTCCTCTTTCCGTCATACTTCCTACCCTCCAATTCTGAGCCCAGAAACCACCAGGGGAAATATGTAAATCAAACACAAACAGTGTCTTGGAGGTCACCACAGAGCTTTTGGTTCTCGGTTCAGGGGACCAAAATTGCCCAAGACAATGGAAAAACTAACAAAAACATAGCCTTGTGGAAGTATAAACTTTAGTCTCCATTCCTAGTCCATCAGATCCTGAGCCAGATCCTAAGTAACCAAGTTTTCAAAATAATTAAGTTGGGGAAGGGGAGTGTACTCATCCATAGGCATTCATTTGTAGCCTGTTCATTCTTGCAACGTTTCATTGCAGCCAGAAGGTTGATACAGGGAACGATGGGGAGGAGAAGAGGTGTTAGGAATAGCCAAGTTTCTTCTTTAATGTTGCCATGGCGAATGTTGGGGTGAATGGGGGGAATGCAAAACCCTTTGGGACTTGTTGCAGAACCACAAGTGCTGTAAGCCCTGCCTTGTCCTCCGGTCACAGGAGACCCAGGGCTTTCTCCGGTCAATGTTTCCCACTGATCTGAGGCAGGGCAGGATCTGACCTGTAGCATGAGGGACCTCCAGGGTTTGGATTCCCCTGACTTCTTTGTGTGTCCAGGGGTAGATGGGCAATCGTAGCACTGCAGGCAGGGAGAGAAGCAGTGAGCACATGGGGGGCCTGGTAGCCCTAAGTGTGTCCATATTTTGATCACCCTGGAGAGAATGGATTTCAGCACCTGGGAGGATCTGGGCCTGTGCGTCACTGAAGCTTCTCTCTTCTCCAATATTGCCCTTGATCATTGCTCATACAGGTACTGAAATGAAAGAAATGAAAGGCTGTCTCATGCTTGGCATGGGAACTGATATGAAGCCTAGTAAAGTTCATGGATGCTCTTACAATATTGTAATGGGCCTCATGGTAAAGATGGTTAAAGGATGAGCTGCTTTATTAGGCTGGTAGAATCATGCTTGCACTCTTGGTTCCCCTCACCATCACTTTATTTCTGTGAATTCATGTTTTTATTAATGAAGGGTGAAACCTCCTGAAATCACGAAGTCTGCAGCTCCATTCCAGGTCCCAGCAGCGGGAATCATGTCCCCAGATTCATCTCCAAGATGCATCACTCATTAGTGGAAACCTTCTCAGGCTGTGGGAATCAAATGCCACTTACTTTAATGAAGGCTCAGACACTCCCTGTTCAGCACAAGGGCAGCTAAAGGCAAGAACATTTCACTATTAGAAACATGTGGTTTATGGATATTTTGTTCTCTTCCTCTCTTCCTCCTCTTTGTGCCTGTCTTTACTTTTGCCAGGTCTGTTTATTGTGACTGAATGCTACAGAATAAACACCCTCTAGCTCATTGACTTCTTTAAAATAATTTCATTTTTTAAAAAAAATTATTGTTAAGTTTCAGCATCAGGAATAATAGAAAGGGGATTGCAAACAAGTCCATTGTAAAACAATGCAGCCTAAAGTCAGCAATAATACAAGATGAAGGAGAGATGCTTTCTGGGAGAGCAATACAAACGTGTGTGGCAGAAAGAGTATGAGAAGGAAAGAAAGAGTCCAGCAGAGAAAGTCAGGAGGGAGTAAAGACTACCTTCCTTTCTGTAGTATTTCTGCCCAGACTGTGATTTTGTTATAAGGACTATGCAAGGAGCAGTGAGTTCACTGTGCTTCCCCCAGACCACTTTTTTCCCTTGAATATGGTCCTTGAATGCTCCTGACCAGAGTAAGAAGTTTATACTAACTTTGTCCTCTTGCAGAAACTGTTGTCTTCTCTTCTGCCCCTGCTATTCTGTCCATTGCTCCAGCAGGAGTAGTGTTAAGGCTGTGTCCTTTCTCTACCTACCTTATCCTGGGAAGGATGAGAAGTCTGAGCAGTCTTGTGATAAAGTTTAATTTCCCATGGTGAAAAAGGGAGATGTAGATGCCTAACAGTTGCATAAATCAGAGTACATTTTAAAGATGGGTAATATACTTTGGACTACATCAAAACAAGGGATGAAGGTGTCCATGCTGGTGGGACTGGCAGGGTCCCTTTGCATTTCTAGCTATTCATATGTTTTTTAAATACTTTGTAAAAAACTCATCACTTCATTTTTAAAAAGGAAACACCTGTGAAACTTGCAGTCATTTTGCTGTATTGTAACAAATGTTTTGCTTGTGAATTCCCTGATTTGTTGAGAAAATGGTCTATACAACAGAAGGACTGACCAATGCAGTTCACTTGAAACATGCCCTTCAGTTGTCCCAAACTGTTACCACTACGGAAAATGCCTGAAGCACTGACACAGCTCACTAGAGCTGGGACTGAGTCCCCCTCAAAATCTTTACCATCCAGTCAATAAACAAGAGATAAAATCAACAGCAAATGTCAACAGTGTATTTCCATTACAGAAACAGACAAAGAAGCAAAGTTAAGATTGACATAGCTATGTAAACACTGTCTGTTAATCATGAGTGATAAAGGCTTATGGGGCTTTTGGGAAGTGGCTAAATTCCTTAACCATCCGTGTCTAGACAGATGTACTAGTTCTGAGTATGAAATGAAGGTGAGGAGGAAGCGTTCCTTGCTCCACTGTAAGAAAAACATCAGCAAAACGCATTTTGATGAATTCTTACTTTTTGTACACAAAACATTGTCTGTATTCATGGAGATCTGTATTTCCCATCCTAGGGTGAGGCAAGCATTGGACCTGGGAGCCCTTCTGTTCTACAGATCCTGTCAAAAGCTCTCAAATCTGGAAAGCTGCTAAGTAAAATGAAAGCTGCAATTTTGAAGTGGTAACTGAAACTAGTAGAAGGAGCTTTAGCAGAAACAATGCTTGTTCTCAAACATTGGAAATACTGGTGTGTTGAAACTGCAGAAGTGGAAACAGCAGTTTGTTCCTTCTGGAAAGCAAATCTCCCTTGAGGTGACCTTTGCTACGACAAAGTTATGCTTTGTCGTAGGTTAGTTATGCTAGGCAAAGATCTCAGCTCCTCCTTCAGAGGGTGTAAACACTAGTGTACAAATATGAATCAGTTTTGAGGTCAACTAACATTAGTATACTTAGCACAATAGCACAAAACAAAAAAAAACTGAGTGGGTTCTTCATAGTTTACGGACAGCTGGTCTGATGCAAACGGCAGCATGAAGATGAGTGTTTGCCTTAATGAACATCAAGGGTACTCTTTGCCATATTTACGTGATGGAGATTGAGGCAGCATCCTTTGAGACTGCTTGGAAACTTGTTGGCACAAATTTGTTCTTATTCTTAAAGTCTTAGTCACTATGAATCATTGACTTCTTTTGACAAGCCTCCAACCTCACCTATAAAGAGATTTATTTGTAGCCTCTTAAAACAATGTGTGGATGGAGAAAGAGTTGCTTATTTTGGTTAACCACCAGACAGTTAGACTGCACTCACAATGCATAAGCAAGCAAAATGTTCAGTTATAAAGTTTGGCTACATTCTAATATAAACATCTTCTATCCTCCAAGGCTGCATTTTCAGGGGAAATTGGGATCATAGCACAAAGCATCCCAATTATCATCTTCTCTTTATCTAGGCTTCTCAGTTAGGAATAAATTATTTTCATTAAATCACAGATTTGCCATTTTTATTAGAAAAACAATGAACTACTGTTCTGTGCCTTGCAACGTGCAATGGTTTCCTAGCTCTGAATGTGAAATAAAATAATTCTTCTTTGAATGGCTTATAAAAGGGTTATAAAATGTTGGAGCTGCTGATGGCAGTTAGGTGGGGAGACGTTTTCCTGACTTTTGAGAGGTTAGCCATTTTTATCCTCTATACTTCCTAAGGACTATGTCTACACTTCTTCTATAGACTGCAGGGTAGTGTTGAAGCACCAAACCAACTTAAAGCCAGTTAACCAGAAACTGAAAGCTCTCCAACCATGGAAACAAAATGTAACACAGACAGTCCTGAGAAACCAGAAAGATACAGCTGCATAGTTCAAGATGATATGACCAGGTTGAGTATCTTCATACCATTGTGCAGTGTTCACGATAGACCTATTTTTGTTCTTTTCAGTCAAGGTGCTGTTTTGAAGGAAGAATGAGAATGGTCCTATTTAATGAATGTTGTCAGGGTGGCTGGAAGAAGTGGTCCCTGGGTTCCTCCTGATCCCACTGAATTTACTTCTCCTAAAGCTGTCACGTAGGGACTTCCATGCTGGGACAAATTCTGGCTGCTGTCTTGATGCAGACTATGTTATGCTTACTATGAGGCTGAGGCAATGGGGAAAGCATGAGAAACTTTCAAAAGCAAATATAAAATTGCCCAGTGTTGCAAACACTTGGGAACACACTGAGGATATGTCGTTGCATCTTTTGTTTCTCTTCTCTGTAAGTATTTGGTATGCAAGTAATCCCATTCTTATGAACCCTCATTTGGAAACCCTTCTTTTGCTTATAATTGAATGTTACTAGTGATATACAGGCTCAGACCAAAGGTCCATTAAGCCAAATAGCACTACTTTGGGTGACTGTGTTTTAATGAAAGAGACGGTAATATAATCCATATGCCACTTCCAGAATTAAAGCCAGAGCAATATCCCAAAGCGTGTGAGGTGAGGTCTGCACAACAGGGCTATGCTTGCTGGTCCTGGGCACACCCTCAAAAGATACAGTAATAGGTTAAAATACTCCCTTTAATATTTTTAAAGGTCCACTCCTTTTCTTCCCCCGTTTCTTTTGCATCTGTCATATAATGAAATCAGCAGGGCTCAGGGGGTTTATCTCCCTTACATACCTTTAATTTTTCATTGTGGCATCACCCTGATGGATAGGAATTATCTCTAACACCCTTTCCCCATCTAACAAGCTAAAGAAGGTGGAGGCAGTGGCACTGCTGTTTCACATGATGATCTTCCCCTTCTTCCCAGGTCCTCTTCAGTCACAAGAAATCCCTTGTCTACCTACCCCAGGAAGCAACACAGATGTGTCAAGTAACACTGAAAGTGGAAGAAAAACATTTTCAGGAGTGTTAACCAAGGCTGAGTTAGCTCTGGGACCAGGGATACATGGTTGCTCTCCCTGATGGATAAAAACCAAACTCAGAAAGGGACAATGCTTGCCTGGTTTCAAAGAGGAGGTGAGCGGGGGACTGTACCTTCCCTCCCTTTCCCTTCCCTTCCCTTCCCTTCCCTTCCCTTCCCTTCCCTTCCCTTCCCTTCCCTTCCCTTCCCTTCCCTTCCCT
Source organism: Phalacrocorax carbo (assembly GCF_963921805.1). Lineage (NCBI taxonomy): Eukaryota > Metazoa > Chordata > Aves > Suliformes > Phalacrocoracidae > Phalacrocorax > Phalacrocorax carbo. The sequence goes on from NC_087548.1 coordinate 54,105,360, forward strand.
TCCCTTCCCTTCCCTTCCCTTCCCTTCCCTTCCCTTCCCTTCCCTTCCCTTCCCTTCCCTTCCCTTCCCTTCCCTTCCCTTCCCTTCCCTTCCCTTCCCTTCCCTTCCCTTCCCTTCCCTTCCCTTCCCTCCCCTTCCCTTCCCTTCTCTTGAAAGGAGAAAACATTAATTTTGAGAGCTAGTAGTCTGGTTTGTCACTCTGCTGAGCACTTGGGAAATAACTTTGAACTGGGCCTGGATCACATAGCTTGGTGTAACGCTAACTTCTGTAATAAATCAGGTCCAACCTATCTCAAGCAGCACACCTGAAATGGATTATTATTTCTGTGCATCTCATACTCGTCTGCGAGAATAGGTTAATAACCTCTTGTGTCATCATGGCGGTAATTGCATATTTCTGAAGCTTTCAGATAATATAATAATGAAAGCCGTAATAATTGAGGAATTAATAGCAGTTCATTTTCATCAGATTTTAAATACTGAGTAACTACTGGAGAATAAAGGAAAACTGGAGAAAGGGAACTGTATAAATATCAGAATGAGGGACAATTCCACACTTTGGAACAAGAGAGGAAAATAATGATATATTCTTACTGCGAAAACCACACTACAACTCTCCTGAGCACTAAGTAAATTTGAGGTCAGACTGTTGAAACCTGAATCATGATCCATTCACAAAAAAACAACCAAACTGGGACTTGGGCATTTTCTAACATTTCAATGCTTAATATTGTATACTTAATGTTCTTCTCATATAATTGTCCAGGCAAAATATATACTGAGAGTAAGAGCTTATTCTTACTCCTCTTGACTGCTGAGATATAGATCTTGATAATCTTGTATTTGTAACTAATACAGCTGTAATTCTGTCAGGAAGTTTTAGTGGTAACAGAAACCCCAAGATGAAAATTCCGGATACCTTATCTCCAGGATGCATGTACCTAGGAGGACCTTGCAAAAACTGAAAGTGGAAAGTCTGTTGAAGTGAATCTAAGTGATGATTTAATGGTAGTTTTAGTGATGTCGTCCTGTCTACAGACTTCAGCTGCAGAGGTGGGAGATGTCCCTGAAGGGTGTGGTGGTGCACTGGGCGAAGATAAGAGTTCATGTCTACCTGTGTGTGCTGTTTTTAACTACTAGGATGACAGATTAGCTTTTGCTAATCTGTGTTGCAGAGCTACATCCAGCCTTTCTGCTCAGCAATGCCAATAGAAGCCTGTACAGGGAAGATGGTAGCGAGTTAGGGGCTGTAGCTGTGTGATCCCATCTGTGTGTCAGGAGACTGCCTTCCTGTTTGTAAGATGGGGTGAGTTTGTTTCTTGCTGTGTTTATCTCCAAGGCATATATAAACAAGGACATCTACCTTCTTGGGCTAACATTTACTTTTCCCTTTTACCTGTAACATGAATCATCATCTCTGCTAAAGGCACAGGGATGTCTTGTGGGTAGCACTGGAGAGGGATACCCCACCTGACATGCAGCGTGCCGTAGGGAATTTGTAGGGAAGCTGAATGCTCCCTACAGCCTGCCACACACTGGGCTGGGTCACCATGGTGGACTAGCACATGATCTTCACTGTGACTAGCACTGTTTAGAGCCAGCCAAACCCAAGGACTGAAAAGGGAGCCACTTTCCTGCTTCATCGTGGCATGCCATATGTTCCCCTGCAAAACTGTCCCTATGCAGCCTTGGACAGGTCACCTCTGCCTATCTGCTCCCCTTCTGCTTTCACCTTGGCAGGAGTTCCCCAGGTCCTGTCCCTCCAGGTGAATCCTGTCCTTGGGGAGGAGACTTCAGGGGAACATGTATATATCCATTTCACTGCAGTTCCTGAACCTGATTGAGCAAATAGCCATCTCCTGAGTACTGCACTGCTGCACACAGTTGTAGCAAGGGGATTCCCCGACAACTTCTTTTAAAGCTGTGCTAGAGTAATGAATCTGAGTGAAATCAGAATAGACCAGGGTGCCTTTTCCACTAGACAGGACCCCAAAATCCTCTAACAGACCCATACTGGTTCAGAATACTTCTGTTTTACATTAGTTTTTTATTTCCTCTAGCAGAAGAACAAAATTACCCAGTGAACAGTAGCCTTTAAGGTATTTCTGGCCTCATCAGAGGAAAGATTCCTGCAGAATTTTAGAAAATTAGGTCTTTGGTTATTATCTTAAATGCAGCTTCACACTACATAGGTGCTGCATGAACATAGGAAGAAGCACTCTTGCTGTTCCAAAGTGCTTAAGGCACACATTGTACCTAAAACAAGACTATTTTACTGGCATCAGAGTATGGGGATCCTGCCTCTTCTTTCCATTGCTACAAATGGTGCCAACGAGGATGGCTATATTACAGTTTCTCCAGTCTCATTCCTTGTGCAACAAGGTGATCTGCACCATTCTGTCAGTGGGGACTGTCCTCCTTGACACCCCTGGCTGAAACTGTGATAAATGAGACATGAAGAGCACAGGTGGTCCTGGCTGAGTATTACGCATCTCCCACAGCTGCCTCAAGGGCCACGTGGAGCTCCAGCATTTCTAAGCATCACTGACAACTGTCTCCAGGGATTTTTACTCTTTTATGTCACAGTTTCATGCAGGAGGTCAGGAAAGTAGGCAATCCTTTTTTACTGAGATTTCCCAGTCTTAGTTTGGCAACAGGATGGAAGGGAGGCAAGGAAAGGATCTGATCCAAATTGGGCTTCTGAGCTCTTTGAGCTTTCCCTGTTCGTGTTCAAAATCTGTACTTAGCACAGATAATAATCTCCAAGATAAGGGATACCCTAGATTGCCATGGCCTTACATTGTACCTATTAGCAACTGTTTCACTGCATCCAAAGGCTGCTTCATAAATGGCACCTCGCCTAAAATTCCTGGCTGCCAGATGTGAACGTTTATTCACTAGTATCTATGGAAGACGTGACAGCCTCTAGGGATTTTACAGGCTGAGTCATTGGATAGTGACTAAGAGTGGTTATTCATCGGTAGCTGACAACTAAACAATCTTCCAGCCTTGTGGGACAGCATCCTTCAAAGCTTTGCAGAAAGTTGACTTTAACCCTGTACTTAGTTGTCAGGTTTTAGGTTGCACATTATGAATAACATTGTGATTCAGTTGTCTCAGAGATGTTCAGAAACCTCTTACCATAAGAACTTCTTGTCATAATTATTAATCATAACATTCCCAGAAGGAGGTCCTCCCCTGCACCATGAGTGTTGAATGCAGGTGCTGGAACACAGCCTTCCCCATCCATTTCCTACATAGGCAACAGAAAAAAAAAAAAAAGAAAAAAAAAAGAAAAGAAAAAGAAAAGAAAAATAAGAAACCCGTAGCTACTTCCTGTGAACAGAAGTAGGGGTAGTTACTCAGAATACTGACTGTGCCATGCAGCAAGAGTATTAATTTTTCATAGCCCTGATCCTTGTCAAGGCCAATCAAAGGTCAGATTCAAAAGTCTTAGAGCTATTTTCATTGACTTTTTTTCATAGGGCTAAACTACACTGACTCAATATCAGATCCGTTTATGGTTTCCTACTAGTTGGGGTTTACAAGACTGACAAGCAAAGATCAGGGTCACAAGTAATTGCAGATATTTATTTATTTATTTATTTATTTATTTATTTATTTTGCATAAGGGTGAGAATTCAATTTGTTTTACTTCTAACTCAGGCTCATTGATCAAGCTGGAAGGACACTCAGGCAATCAGCTCATTATCTTTTTTCACCCCGACAAGTTTTATGAGAATATACAAAGTCAAAATCATAATGAGACCTCCGTGTTTGACTTCCACAGTGCCCTGGATGGTGTCATGCACACCGTATCCTACTTAATCACAGTAACACTGCTTGCGCTTCCACAACATCAGGGACACAACCCCTATAAAACAGAACACGAAGGGTTGTCACTGTCCATTTTACACTGTTGTGCATATTTTCTTACATGTTTTTCTCTTGCTTCATACCTTCCTGTCTTCTCTGGATTTTTGCTGTTTGGCCATTTGTAAGGCATTAGTGAGGTTGGCTTCTGTCCTTTTCTTTTCTTCACAGTGGTAATAGTTAGTGTTTCAACCTGGTTTTGGGTCTGTAATGTCAGACTGTTATTTCTTGCCTGCAGTGATGTTTAGGGATCAACCTTTGCTTTTGCTGCCCTTTATCACCAAAGCAGTGCTTCAGTGTCATCAGTTACTTATTTTTCACATCCTTTTCTTGATCACTGATAAATATATTGAACATCACAAGTGCTAGCATAGTGCGTCACAGAAACACACAAATGTTATCTGTTGTGAAATCTGTTTTTATCCTTTTGTTCTTTGTTGTTCAGCCAGTTTCTCGTCCCTGACAGGATCTCTGTAAAGGCATTAGTTTCTTTCAAACCTTCAGTGAGGCTTTGTCAAAAGCTCTCTGGGAATCAAACTGTTCCTGATCACCCTATCCATCTGATTCATAATTCCTTAAACAAATGCCCATCCTTAAAAGTTACATCAACTCTTCCCAGGTGCCAAGCCACAGGAAGGTTCTCAGAATTGGAAGAATAAAATTCTATACAAACACATATCTTTATCCAGACTGTATGTGCAAATACATTTTGTGTGCCACAGTGGGCATATATGGGTTACTGACTCAGTTGGAGATACGGTTGACATAAAAATCTGTTGGCATAAAATACACAAACCATGCAGTATCACTTCCAGTTTCTCTCACTTCCAGTCTTACCCTTGTGAGTTTATCCTGAACTACACAACTTGCCTGAAAGAGTAATTGTGCAATTACATGTATTTGCCCGCATCTTTGCACGGAAGTATATCTATTATGCAGACTTAATTGCACGATATCACAGACTAGGAAAGGACAGCCTGCCATTACTCACAGAGCCTGGTGCACAATATATAAGCTATGGTTCTAGGAATTCTCCAGGAGGGTAGACAATCCATAACACATAGAAGAGACTAACCTGTCCTAGATGACCAGCTCTGACTCTATGGTCAGAGCTGCCATAAACAATATTCCTGTGTCATGGCCATAGCTAGCCTGCACCAGTGCCAAAGGTTCCTGTCACAAGTGTAAAGTCAAAGTTTTGGGAAGAACGACCATTTTTGAAATGGCCAAATACTAACCACTCCACCAGCAGGGATCGTATCTCAGGCTTGCCTGAGAAACGCAAAGGACATCTCAGCCTGAACAATAGCATCACCAGAGCAGAGCTTCTGCTGGAGAAGACTACTTTCATTATCCTCCATCTTCAAATCAGGGTGATCTTCCTTTTGCTGTCTCTGGAGTTTATCTTGCTGGTGGAAGAAATGCCTCCATATCCCTGAGTAGAGACACTAGATCCAAATGGGCAAACCCTTCCCCTCCTGCATACCTGGAGGATTTCAAGGGAACTGGTCACAGAGGTAGTTCTGCTATGCAGAGCAGCAGGCACGTGAGGATACGCAAAGGAAATCCCCTCCCTTGCAACTACCTGCTCTGCATGAAGCAGCTCTGCATAGCACACTTTGAGGGACAAGGATAGAGATTCTGCAGGAAGGTCATTGGGATATAAAGGCAACTTCACAAACAAGTACCACTGCTGTAGCCTAAAAGGGATGTTTTTACCAGCCATATACATCTGCTGCACAAATACCCTAAGTGTACCCAGTCTGAGTGGGAAGCAGTCAGTAGATGTTTAGCCCAAATAAAGCTTAGGCTGGACATTTATAAAGCACTTATTTTCAGGGACAATAAGTAAAGAAGAAAAATTACCAGTTATTTTAATTCCATGTAGAAAAAATTTCACTGTAAAAATTAAATGTTACACATTGTTAAATTTAAAGACATGAAATAAATTCATCTATTCTGAACTCCAGTGAAGATTTTTTTCAAAATATGATTTGAAATTAGAAACTCAAGCCTAAACCAAAGCTCTTATTACTGTGCATTTCTTAAATCTCATCCTACTTGAAATCTGCAAACCTCGTAAAATTGCTGTCACGTTCACATGAGAAATACCTAAAATGCCAAATATTTGTGGGATAATTGCTGTTTACTTGACATTTGTTGCTGCCTTGAATTACGGCAGACATACGCTTGCACAGTTCAGCCATTAAGCTTAACATCAGCCACTTTGCAAAGTTAAATAATTCAGCTGTTTGCATTTGCTTACTAATTGCTGAGAGCAGCCATCCACACAAAGGATTAAGTGACTGAAAAATTAGACTATTATTCTGCAGGAAGAAGTCTAAAAAATATTGTTTGGTACTTTCATATAGACCATCTCTAGGAATAAGTTAATGGAGTTCAGCACATTAAAAATGTGTCCAGGCCTGCATATCAAATTCCATCCTGATGTGCTTTTAACTTTAGAAAAACATTTTAGAACGGAAGTAACAATTGGCTTTTAACTTCCATCTACTACAAGTGAACTGCTGTGTTACTACTAGAATGAAACAGTTCATTAAATAACCCAAACAAATAAGCCATCAAGTCCAAAAACATCTGAAAGCTTGCAGTAGGCATTAATGAAGACAGCAGACTCTTGTGTGATTGGGGTGCTGAAAACAACACAGCAATATATAATCAAATGAATACTTTATGAGTCATTGTAAATCTGTCTTGTGATAGTTCCTAGAAACTAGAATTACATTCTTCTTCTAAACACTTTTAACTTAGTTGAGCTGTTTGCAGAATTTTTTACAAGCAACTGTCACTTTTAAAAGAGTTCCTTCCCTTTGCATTGATAACTCCTTCATAGAGTTCATCAGTAAGAAATCAAAGGATACATCTTGAGGCAGTAATTTTCAGTGTGTTCTGTTCAGTTTGACTAATCTGCTATGTATACATCTCAAGGGTTCTTTCCCTGGTTAAATAAATACAGAGGCTTTCACTAACTCTTGCACTTGCTGCTCTGCCAGTAGCAATGACACTCTAATTTAGCGAAGGAAAAATAGTTGTACTGGATTTAGTTATAAAACATAAGATGATATCTCTGCATCAATAAAAGCAATTTCATTTCCTTTGTAGCTTTAACAAAGGAATGGTGTCTAAGGTTGTGGTTCTTTTTGGTGTATCTTAGTGACATCAATGATGTCTTGTAAGCTAGGGGCTGTGCTACCACAGCAAGGTATGATGCTGTGCAGAGACACCAGTGTGGATAGTCAGAGCTGAACAACTGCAGTGCCATAGCTCTATGGGTGATTTGGATTTGGAGTCCCTAGCTTTCCGGTATGGCAGGCCTGTGTGCAGCAGCTGCACTCCTGGCTTAGAGCTGGCTCCTGGACCATCACTCATGACTCTCACTGCTCTCAGTCATGCTTTCAGAAAGATGTGTGCTCCTAAAGCACACATTTGGAGTTCTGTGTCCAGTTTTGGGTGCCCCCAGTTTAAGAAGGATGTGGAACTGCTTGAGCAAGTCCAGCAGAGAGCTACCAAGATGATCATCAGGGGACGGGAGCATGTCCCTTATGAGGAAAGGCTGAGAAACTTGGGTTTGTTCAGCCTGGAGAAGAGAAGACTGAGGGGGGATTTCATCAATACCTATAAATATCTGAAGGGTGGGTGTCAGGATGATGGGACTAGGCTCTTTTCATTAGTGCCCAGTGACAGGACAAGGGTCAACGGGCACAAGTTGGAACACAGGAAGTTCCACCTCAATATGAGAAAAAACTTCTTTCCTGTGAGGGTGACAGAGCAATGGAACAGGCTGCCCAGGGAGGTTGTGGAGACATTCAAACCCCGCCTGCAAGCGTTCCTGTGCCCCCTGCCCTAGGTGTCCCTGCTCAAGCAGGGGGGCTGGACAAGATGATCTCCAGAGGTCCCTTCCAACACCTACCATTCTAAAACAAATAAACAAAAATTTAAAAAATGAAGCTGCATCTCTCAGCCTTTTGCCAGTGTGCACATTCCTGGGCATGTTTTCCAGAGGGGTACGGAGCTCAGTGTATGGCTGAAGTGTGCCTGCATCATGACCTCTGGCCCTGCTGCCTGTGCCAACACCTATAATGCCAGCTGGCAATGGCGACTGCTACTGGATGAAGGATGGGTTCACATGGGCGGCTTAGGGGATAGCAACTCCCAGAAGCAACCATCTCTGCCATCACTGGTGGGAACAGGAGTCTCTAGCCCAGTTTTGCAATTTCAGCAGTTGTTTTGCTTCCTATGGAAGTAGCAGAAGCATTGCTTTGGTGCGGCACCTGCCTCTCACCTTCAGGTAAAATTCAGTGTTGCCCTGATGCCTGAAAAGACCCTCCATAAATGTCACAGGCTTGTATTGTTCTGCAGTACTCATGGACCTGGGTTTCTGAGTTAGTTACCTTGACAGATCTCTCAGAAATAGTTCATAGGCCCTCATGGCTTGGAACATCTGCTTGTAAGGGGTACACGTTGCAATTACTGCAGTCTGGGGCCTGCTTGAGAAAGCCCAACTTCAGTGAAGCTCTCAAACCTTATTCTTGTTTTGCTCTCACCTGTAAAATCCACTGAGCTTCAGTTCTTCCAAAAAAGATCTTTGGACTGATCATTCTTGTGTAACCTGTGGCCCTCAGAGAATATTTCTCAGTTTCACATGATTGTTTGTCTATAACTCTATGCCATCTGCAAAACTTGCCATGTCCTGTTGTGGTAACAAAACTGGTGAGAGCAATGTACAGCTTGTGATCAGTACCGGTAGTTTTGAAAAGGCATTTAAAACCCTTTCAATCCAGGCACTACCTATATATTTTAGCATTGTGCTGTGCAGGAGCCAACTTCTGACTTCTGGGGTGTCTTTGCTTGCAGAACTGAACAGGGGGAGAATTGGCCACACTTTATTTTAAGGTTACATTCTTACACGAGTAGTATGTGATTATTGAAAGCTTTGAGCTTGTTATAGGCATGGGCAGTCTATGCTGTAAATGGCTATAAAAACAGCAGGAGAAGGTAATGTAGCTAATTCTAAGCCAGTGTTTATAAATAACTTGTCAAACTTTATCACTGTTGGTTAATGTCTATTAATAATGTATTAATGCTTTATAAACTATTTATAAATAGAACCTTAATATAGGAGGAAACTTAAGCAACTCAGTTCTATCGTGTGGTTAAGTACAGAATCTTCTTCAGCTCGAGGCTGCATGGGTATTTCTTCTAAAGACCAGAGTAGTAGTACTGCACCAACACTAAAAGTTGTTGGCCTTGATAAATGCAAAGCTGATATGCTGACAAAAAAAGGCACACCATTCAGTAGGCTCTGACGTGGTACCCACTTATTACTAATTGGATTCCCCCTAACACTCTGCTGTCATCCCTTTCCAAGTGACTGAAAGCTGAAGGTTTGCAATATTTGGTCATTGGTCGTATGTCTCATGTTAGATAAATACACAGAGGACAACTTTGCTGTGTGATCATAAGTGGTGAGATAACACTACATTTGATCTCCTAGCCCATGGAGAAAGTGAAGTGCTGCTGAAGAGGAAATAATTCACCAGCCTAAAGTAGAGGTGAGCAGAAAACCTTCTGGAGTGCCACAAGGAACTGTTAGGCTCTGGTATTGCAGTTGAACTCAGTCCAGATGAATGTATCTCCTTGCTTCCTCCCTTCCACAATACCTGCAGGCACAAAATAAAAAATAAATGGTTGATGTCACTTCTCCCTGGAGCTCAATGCTGTGCACAGTTGAGATTATTGAATACATCATAGGAATGCTTTATAAAACCATATTCACTCCAAAACTGATTTTAAAAGATTAAAATACTGCTGTGATAAATACTTCAGGACAATAGGAAGTAATGACTGTGTTTCAAAACGTTATCTAAACCAATTTTTCACATTTCTCCTTTACAGCCAAATCTCCATTATCCATGAGTGGATTACACACACTGCAAATTAACAAAACCATGCTACAAAATAAAACAAACTCAACTTTTTTGTCTCTTTACATTTATGAGTCATTCTACATCTTCTTCAAAGATAAACATGGTGTGTTATGCTAGACTAATTTACATACAGTGTAAACATTTCGTAGAATCCTTTTTTTTCCCCCCTTTATCTGGGCTGTCCATGATTTGCACTGGATATCTGACAGTTGACAATACATCCACTCTACTTCAATGCCCTGTGGTGCTAAGGAGTGACTGTAATAAGGCAGAACAAAGAGCAAACAACTGTACAGTGCACTCACTTGAGACCTAGAAATGGACCTTCTTGTGGCATGAGTGCCCACAGGCTCCAGCCACTCCGAGTCCCAGCTTCCTTCCCTATCCTTCCTCTCCACCCATCACCCATAACCTGGAAAGAAAAAGATGAGATTAAAGTGAATGCATTCCCTGTGACATGTATTTTTCATTTTATTGTTTTTTTCCAATTTGAAGTGAGGTGTATTTTGTGGAGGCTGGCAAACAAGGCAGCATTGCTGTGCATTAATGAGGCAGTACAAGCTCTCAACATGTGTTCAGGGTTAGTTTGAAATTAACAGATGAGGGACTGTTATGACCCATTGATTTGTTTCTGATGATGCAGTGTCGCTAAAAAGAATGACCTGTGCTGTTTTGTCTCCATCTTACAAACACAGTCATTATCATTAGAACAAGATGCAGTGATTCTTCTAGACTGTAATGCAGTTTCTTCAAAAGTGATCTGACCATTAAGTTTTACTGAGCTGCACCTGGGTGAGGGACTCAAAGTATTAGGAACAAGCAATATTTTAGCACTTGAGAAGCTGAAGAAGAAAAAGAAGAAGGTGAGATCTTCCAAAAACCTATTGTAGTTAAAAGCCCAAACTTGTGTGTAATTTGTTTTAATTAAAGACTTGACTGAGGAACTTGCAAATTCATTGGCTGTGCTGAAATAGGAAGCACAAGGAAAGAGGTATTGCATGAACCACACAAAACAAGCAAACCAAAGGAATGTTTTTTAAACCATATCAGTGATAAAATTTTTTTGCCAACATTTGGAAGATGGTAGGCTTACAAGACTCTAAATCGTTTTGTGTATCAGTGAAACACAGGCTCCCAAGTGCCTACAGGCCCTTATCTGCAAAGATATAAAAATGGAATTAGGATCAAGTGTCTGCTGATGGGACAGAGCACAGGACACTGGGATGCTGGCCGGCCACAAACTGCCTTCCACTTCTTGTATTCCACCCTGCACCAGATGCATCAAAGGCAGGTTTCAGCTAGCTGTACAAAAATCGAAGGAGTTTGCCATAAATAGCTGCAAAATCTAATGGGCTTAGCAGGTGAACTCTCAAGTTCTCTAACAGATCTCCTCAGTCTAAAGCAGGCAGTGTCTCTGAAGTATGGAGAATAAGGGCTCATAGCTGTCCTGTGTTACCTCACTGTCTCTTCAGCCCCTCAGGATAAAGTGTCATATATGCCAGTTTTGGTGGACTTCTATTAACTACTCTGTAAAGTAAGGGAAAAATGTGAAATATTTAAATACTGCCAAAGATCGTCACTTATGGCACCCTCTCTTGCTTTAATTTCTCTATGTCTCTTTAGTGTCTCTTTATGACTCTTTAGTGTCCCTGTTGGTTGTGCTTCCCATTAACAAATGATGCTGTTTGGCAATTGAGAAAGCCCTGTTTAACGATGCCCTAGTCTTGTTTTGCTGGAGATGTGCTGTCAACTCACATCAGAAAACAACTCATCAGACAATCACACTCACTTCAGAACCAATAAAAGCTCTCCTTCAAAAAGAATGATGGCAAATTATTCATCACTCCACACCGCTTCTTTCATTTTTCCCACTCATTTGTACTTTGCTGTTCTCTTCTCTCTGGTGACCAGTGATAGGACCTGAGGGAATGGCAGGAAGATGTGCCAGGGGAGGTTTAGGTTGGATATTAGGAAAAGGTTCTTCACCCAGGGGGTGGTGGAGCTCCCCAGGGAGGTAGTCATGGTGCCAAGCCTGATGATATTCAAGAAGCACGTGAACAACACCCTCAGACACATGGTGTGAATTTTGGGATTGTCCTATGCAGGGACAGGAGTTGGACTCAATGGTCCTGTGGGTGTCTTCCAACTCAGGACATTCTATGACTCTATGATTGAGAGATGGGCCAGCAGCATCTGCTCATCAGCTCACGGTCTCCTGTGTTGAACTTTTTGGCAGGCTCCATTTGATTTGAGAATGAGACTTACAGGTTACCCTTTTGATGAGTTCTATTTTAGGCCTGCTCCTTCTAGAAAATGCAGAGCTCCACCAAGCCATTCAGGTCTTCTCTTTGCACTGTGCTCTTGTGCTAGCCCAAGTGGTAAACTGTGAGAAGCATATGCAGAGCAGTGCAGTGACTGGAGTCAAGTACATTTTTCTTTCAAACAGGCAATCTCTGGACAGTAGTAAAAGTTGACCCTTGTGCTCTCAGTGCAGTGAATACATTTGAAAACTGTTGAATCAGAGCTGTAAAAGAGACTTTTTGACACCTTTCCCATTAACACAGGCAAAGATATTCACTCTTAGTAGCAGCCTGGCAGTCAGTGAGGAGATGAGAGATATGATGCTAGCATTTCTTCATAGGCAGACTGCAACAGCAGCTCTCTGTCATGGCACTAGGGTTCCCAAGTTTACATTGAAACAGGGGAGAAACTTGTGTTGGAGACCAAGTGTTGCTTTCCACACACAGCTAGCAAGAGGTAGCATTGGCAAATGATGCACAGGGGCATGTGTAGTGCACACACTTTGACAACCAGCTATTGTGGTTCTTAAAAGAGCTCAGAAGGGGCTTCAATGCAAAGAAAAATGAGTGGAAAAGTTAAATGAACAAACCTCCAGAATTTAAAGCACGTTTATCCTATAGCCAGAGCCCATAGTCTGCAAACTGGAAATTTCTTTCTTAATGAGGTGAAAAGAACTTCTTGCTTTTTCTCTTTTTTTTTTTTTTTTTTTTGTGTTAAATGCAGAAAGGAACAAGCAGAAAAGCTCTTTACCTAGGTATATTTCTGTTCTAGATCTGAATACAAGTGTATCTTGCAATGGATGAGTCTCTTGTCCCAGGCTGTTTTTTCTAAACCAGCAAATTACTGAAACTTTAGTACAAACAGAAAGCTACATGATCATGATTCTTGTGACTTTCTGATGAAAACAGAGGGACTTACGACATATCCGTGCACTTGGGGAATGTTGCTTATATTTAAGTAAAACGTCAAAAAATCCCATACCAAACACTGACAGATTTTAGTCATAGTATTACTGAAAGAAACATCTGTTCTTGTAGTTCCTGCGATCTCAGATGTCCTGTGCTGATGCTCCCTTCACATCTGCTGCAAATGCCAAAACTGCAGCCAGTAGGATTTCTGTCTTTTTAAGGGAGTGTGGTACCATAAAGGCAGCAGGGGCGAGACAGGACCTACATAAGTCACATAGTTGCCTCCTAGTTCATAGGCTAAAGAAGAGCTGTCTTTTCTTGTACCACTTTCACCCTCCTGTGATTAGCAGTCAGCACACCCAGAGATCTGCCACAGGCTGGCATTATAGGTATAAATCAGAAGTGTCATGCAATGGTACAAAGATAAGGATTTTATCCATTGCTCAGTTGTAGAAATGGTCATTTACCTACTCGGGGTCTGATGGCACAGCCTGAGGAACAGACCTTTAAACCAGGATCTTTCAATTAACTTAGAGGTCTCCACCCAAAACTGCCTCTCTTCTTCTGGAAGTCAGAGGTAGTTTACATTTAAACACTAGGAAATTAATTTCAAAGTGAAAGAGATCCCCAGCTTCCCTATGCAGCACTGGGCTAATTCATTGGGGAAGCTCTTACTCTGTCACACAAAGAAATAATGGGATACTGGCTCCATCCATCCTCCAGTTCAGTCTGTTGCAAAATTCTTGGTCTCATTTCTCTGAGATGGTGTGTGCAAGGAAATTACAAATGTGCTTCTTGAGTGATTTATGTTGCTAAGTAGAAGAAATGAGGCAATGTGGCCATTCAGTGTATCCAGTTTGGTAAATTCAGCCAAAGCAGATTCAGCTATATTTTACCTGGATTTTTCCAATTCCATTCAAGCAAGGTGCCATTTTCTTCCTAGTTTGTAACTTAAATTTATGCTTATGTGTTTGATTCTTTTTCCTTCCCTTCCCTTCCCTTCCCTTCCCTTCTCTCCCCTCCCCTCCCCTCCCCTCCCCTTCCCCCTTCCCTTCCCTTCCCTTCCCTTCTCCCCCCCTCCCTCCCCTCCCCTATCCTTCCCTCCTCTCCTCTCCTCACCTCTCCTCTCCCCTCCGCTCCTCTCCACTCCTCTCCTTATATCCCTTTTTCCCTCTGCAAGTGATGGAGAAAACAAGACTTGAAGTAGGGAACAATGTTCAAGAAAGACTTGACTGGAGGAGGTTCAATGGAGGCCATTGAGGTGGTGGGACTGGAGCACTCACCCTGCCAGGAGAGGCTATGGGGATAGGTCTGGCTCAACCTGGAGCAGGAGCAGCTTTGGTGGACCTCATAGCACCCTGGTGCCTGTGGGGATGGGATCAGCAGTCCATTATGGGAGGGGGAGAGGCATTGGTCATGATTTGAAACAGGAGATTTCTAACTGGATATACAGGATGAAGAAAAAAAACACTACAAGGGTAATTAGGCATCAGGAGAGGGGTCCAGAGAGGCTGTAGGATCTCTGTTGGTGGTGGTTTCAAGCACCGACTTAACAAAGCTCTGAGCAACCTGTCCTGAACCGTCCAGAGTTCAGGTGACCCTGCTCTAAGCAGCGAGTTAGACTAGCCTCCCTCCCAACCTGAACCATTCTGCCATTCTAAGCATTAGCATCAGCGTTAAGAAAACATTTTTTCTCAAGAATAAAGCACATTGGACAGGTTACTGTCATGCCTGAGCCTTGACTACAAGCAATTCAAGCATAGCTAATGTCGTGCTGTCCTTTATGCTTAAACTCAGTTGTAAAAACCACAGAAGTGCAGAGAAAACATGGCACAGAGTTACTTAACCTCATACTTGGACTTGGACTCTGCTGGCATGGCTTCTAGGGTTGAATTCTGCCTTCATGTAATCTCCATAGTACCAACTTCAGATTTGCAAGTCTACTATCAAGGCACTTGTCCGAAAATCTTAAGACTGTCTGAATCTTTGTCCCTAAGCTAGCAAAACACTTAAGCTCCTGCTTCAGTCTAAGTCCTTAGCTAATATTTACCTGAAGAACAATGCATACAGTTGCTTTACTGATCTCAGGCTATAGTTACGGAGTGGCTTACAAAATTATAACTGGTTTGTAAATGGTCTTGTTCAATGGGAGTGGAACATGCACCTTCAACACATCGGCAAGCAGCTGCCCCAGAGAAATGCCCATGCTGGGCTTGATGAGGCTGGCATAACGTTAGAGCTAGTCACTCACTGCAGAATCTGCCTTCAAGTCAAAGTTTTACAAACCCAAAGCTTGTGATGTGTGGCTTGCACTGCACAGGTGCCTTCTGCAGAGATGCTTTCCATTTTTCTCTGAAAATCAGAAGGTCACTAGTTGCAATCAGAAAAGACTCAAACACAAGAAAACTTCTGCAGAGCGTGCAGGACTTGTGAACCATGAAAAGCACACTCTAAAAATGATAGTCATTTATCCTTGTTAATAGTGCTAAGGATGTTGCACAAACTTGTAGGAAATTCCCATCCAGGGCAAAGAACAGCACTCCTCCCCCACCTTGTATCTTTACTGCAGCTCTTACAGGACATGAACTTTTACAGAATGACCCAGAGCTGTGTCACGGCACGGCAGCAGCAGTCTGGCCAACGCACATGATGCCTCTTCTTGTAACTCCAGCTCCCATGGTCTTCTTACTAAGTGAGGGTCCTAGCTTTGATGCAAAGAAAGTTTTAGCTCGTATGTGTGATTTGGCATAAAATATTTAAAATATAATCTCTTAAAAAAAACCAGAAAGCCACTAAAAATCTCAACAGTATGTTGTAGTTTTGTGATTTCTTAAGGAAATTTCAAAACAGAAGGGGATACAGGATATGGACAAGGGGTAGCTGACTCAGTTTTTGATTTTTGAATTCTCACTAACAGCAGTATTAAAAAAAAAAAAAAGACAGAAAGAAAGAAATATCTCATGGTATATTCTCCAAGAAGTTCGACCCCTACTCCACTATCAAAATAAAACACCCCTGCTTTTGAAACTGCTTCATCTCCACTCTGAGGTATGCTATTTGAAAAGGAAGAAAATGGGTATTTTCCACTTGTTTTGCTAAATACAAGGAATGAGTCTGAACACTTTAGTTTTGAGGAACCAGATGAGAACTGAACACTGTGGGTATACAAAGAAATGTATTTTCCTGTAGACTCAGTTGTGGTTTTTGTTATAATTTCTGTGTTTCCCATTACCTAGTGATACAGAAAATGGCAAGAGAAGCGCAGTTTCTGCATGTGAAAAGCAGAATCCTTACTGTCAGTAATTCCTATCTGGGGTTTTTGCTGTCCTGGCAGCAGTACTTGTTGCTCGGTATGACTGTAAGACCACACGTCACCACAGCTGATACAGTCAACTGATGGGGGGTTGTTTTCCATTCTATCAACAACTCGTGTTTGTGTTTATTTTTCTGGAAATTTGTTAATTTTAAAAGTATTTTAAAACGCTTCCTCTGCTTTAAAGTGACATCCACTTCATGTCTTAGTGGATCCCCACTCTGTTGGACCTATCCTTCCCCCATGAAGACTTCATCCTGTTCCAGCACGTATTTGTTGGTATCCCATGCAGATAGTTGAAATTACTTTGTCGATGACAACTGTGGGACAATATTAATGTCTTCATATCAATCAAGGGCGAAAAAGAGGGTTCTGTGCAGCACTTTGTAGGATGAGATATCAATACAAGGCTGCTTATATCAGGACAAAGCCAATACCTGCATTTTCTGGCTCCACTTCCTCCTGCTTATGGGAAAGGCTACCACTACCCCCAGGGACAGCATTACTTTCAGTTCCATGCAGGGCTGAGATGGGCACAAAGTGCCCATCCCTTGTATTGTGCCTGGTCCCAGCCGGCCAGATGCCATTTCTAATAACATGCAGGCATACAACCCTGAAGACTAAGTTTCACTAGATGCCCCCAAATGAAGTAGATATATGATTTACTGAACTGAGACCCAAGGAAGAGGTCACAGATGTCAGCTGTTGACTGTCATAAAGAAAGCAGCTTATTTCCCTGGGTTCTGATTCCCAGTCTGCCACACAGACCTGCCTTCTACCCACTGCCTGTATGTTGCCTTCCTGTCTACATTTTCTCAGAGAAGCATGTGTCTCTCCAAGATGTCTGCCATCTCTAGAAAGGGCAGGATTGTTTTACCCCTGCTGGCCTGCCTGTGAGGAAAGAGGGATTGGCAGGAGGTCTGTACTGGAGTAGTACAGAAAGTCCATTGTCTCTTTTTCATTGTGCTTTAGGATTTGTGAAGGGCACCCAAAGGGGGATTGCCCTGCCTAGCAGATTGTCCTGTCAAATTGGGAAGCAAAGTAGCTTATTAAACCCCTGTGCTGGAGGGCTCCAGTGATGGGGGAAGAGCTGCACTGGTACAATGAAAGCCTGAGAAAAAGTACTGCCAAAGAAACATGCTTCTTTACATCTTGCTGAGTAAATCACAAATAAAAGTACTGGGCTTATTTGGTCGAACAGTGGGTTAAATACTGGGTCTCTGCTAGTCTACTTTGGTAACTGTAATCAGGTATTTGAAAAGAGATCTCTGAAGCAATACAGATCTCCCATCTACTGTCTTCCATCTGAAAATGGAGCTAAGTTTGTGTCTCTGCTAGTAATTTTTTTTTGCCAGCATTTCAGAGCACAGAGTGACTCTTGCTTTGGTTTTAAACAGCTCCCAGCATTATTGGAACCTAATTTTTGGCTGAAGCTTTGTATTTGTAGTATTACAATGAAATGAGTCATTGATGTCAAGTTTCAGAATTGCTTTGAGCCAGTAAAGGTCCTTACAGAAAATAAAGGGGAAGTCCTGTGCCCCTCACCCTTACCTCCCTGTCCCCAGCTGTGCATTGACATCTTATACCAATTCTAGTACCCATGTACGTATGACCAGCCAGACCAGGGAGCTGATCAGCCTTAAAAGTAACAACTTACTCTCTCGTGGCATAATTTTTCAGGGTTAGTTTTCTCTCATATGATTTCTCTTGTCCCTAGTTACCAACACAAGAAAGAGAACGAGGACAAGAGTAGAAGAGCGAGGTGACCTCTTTAGGGTTTATCAGTCATAGCCTTCACAGGTAAAATAACTTTACATTCCTTCATGCCAAGGAACATAAATAATTCCTGATATAGAAAATCCATTTGTTTTCCTTAGGTATTTTTATACAGAAACCCCATATGTGTGAATTGAATGCTGTCATTTTGGTTTTAGGCCCCCCTTCTGAGCAATGGGAGTGGGTGCTTATTGCTGTGGTCAGTGCAATCGTTGGGCTACCCAAAGCCATATGTCCCTCTTCTCAAACCCATATCATTTTTTCAGCATGTGCTTGGAAAAGATAGTAGCATTGTCATACTCCTAAACACAGCACAACAATCTGCCCCACAGCTCCAAAGTAGAAGCAAAGTGGAAGATTCTACTGGCTGATAAAGATTATCTGCTGTTTCCTGTCCTAGGGACGAAAAATGAGCAAAAATAAAGGTCATCTGTGTTTATATTAACAATACAACAGTTCCACTATGTTTCGTAACAAAGTTGGGTCATTATTTATCCACTTGTCCTTTATATCATTGCTTTGAACTCTCTGGGTTTGCTTATCATGATATTTCTAAAATCTGTAAACAGTCAGGGAGAAGCATTTCTAGTTTTCTAAATAGAGCATTAGGTCATTTTATTATCAGAGAAATATAACACTGCCCATCTGTTGTTGTTCCACATGTGGAACAGCAGGCAGCCTCCTCCTAACCGTTAATTATTTCAAAGAAATCACTACAGCAACTTTGCCATATGGGCCTAGTTTCTTTTCTGCTCTTTGGGGTAGCATTCCCCGCAGCTATCTGTGAAGTACAGGCAGTGCTGTGCTAAGAAAACACACCCATCCACGTAAATCCCCAGCTAACAACCCACTTTCTTACGATTTGCAGCAAGTGTTTCAGATTTTGTTAGCGGGACAAAGGTAGAGTTTCATTTTCACTTTAGGGCATTGATTCAGCTCTCAGTTCAAAAGCAAGTTTGCATCTTCCTTGAAACCTCTGGAAAAGGTGAGATTCTCTGCTACCTAATCCTGGGGTACCTGTTAGGTCACCGTACTTCTTTCTGCAGCAAGATGTCTCTCTTGTAACTCCCATTTACCATATAATAGAGAAGGGCAGTAAAGCAGACAACAAGAATAATAGTTAACTAGATCTGAAAATCCTAGGTCCCTTTGTGGTTCACTGAAAGCATGTTCTTCCATGTCAGAAGATGATGGAAATGTTGAGGTAAATTAGTTCAGTCCCGAAGTAAACAGAAAGCCACTGTGGTTAGAAGCTCCTTTAGGCAGGTATTGTATTTCTCCAGAGTATCTGTGCAGTGCTTAGGAAACTTTGCTCGTCCTTGCAAGTGCTGCAGTGGTGCAGAAACACAAGACATTATTTCATATGGATAAATAAAACTGAGTTATGCCAGTGGTGTGATCCCCTTTTGAGTTTAGAGAACAAAGCAAAATGCATGTGAACTTGGTGCAACATCTCACCTTCCCATATACCACTGTTCCTTGTTCCCAACACCTCCCCTCTGCAATGCCACCTCATTCAGGCACATCCTGTGCCCTGAGAAGTTATCACCGCCACCGCACAAAGTACACCAAACCGTGCATCAGGATGTGGTTCTGTGTCTCTGTTTAAGCCTCATAGATATTTACGTTGAAGATGTCTGGCAAAATTCGATTATCAGCTCATGAATGTGTACTCCTCATGAAAGTGTAAGTTAAGAAATGTCTTGGGGACACTGGTTGAGTCCCTGTGGGCTCTCTTTGCTTCTCAGGATGGATCAGAACACAGTGTGCTCTGCAACACACTGAGGCTAGCTGGCACCATAGCAGTTTTCTTAAAGGCCTGTGGTCTCTATTTCCTGGCAAGAATATGTTGGGGTGGGGGCTGCTTGTTTTGCTTTGTCTTGAGGAGGGATTGTTTCTGCTCTGGTTTTTGGAGGGTTATTTTTCCCTGGTTGGCACTATGCAACACTAAGCATACTCCCTGTGTGCATGGCACATTGCAATGTAGAGAACGCCCAGGCGCTCTTCATGGTAAGAGGTATTTCCTTCACAGGGATTCCACCTCAGCAACGCCTTCTATACCTGTTCACAAATTCTTTTCCAGCTTCTCACCTTGACCAAGATCACTGTATCCGCCTTTCCTTCCTCAGGCATTGCATAACATTCTCCCTGGCAACACTGTGACCATATTCTATAGGGAAGCATGACATTCAAGAAGTCCCAAGCCTGTTTTAGAAGTCTTCTAAGAAAATTGTCAGCAGAAGGTAGTAAGCATGGGAAAGAAAGACTAGAAACATTTGACAGGCCAGCAGCATTCCCCAGATGAAAAAGCTTGCAATAGACTGCTTGTGTAGGTACTTGTCAGTGTTAGGTTAACAGTTGGACTCAATGATCTTAAAGGTCTTTTCCAACATAAATGTTTCTGTGATTCTATGATTCTATGATATTATCTGGCCTTTAGAAAGGAGTGTGGACCCATGTGGGCCAGTGGGACTGGGGTAGTTTTTCTTTAAGGACCAACTGGATGGGAATATGGGGAATATTCCCAGTTCATCTTGAAAAATCTGAGAGCTCTACATAGGTGATATAGCTATATTAGGATATAGCTTTCTGTATTTTAATGCAGTTGAGACAACATTTTTTTTTGTTTTATACACACAAATGCCATGCATTAGAAACATGAGAATTTAGGTACATGAAAAAGGAATGAGAAGGAGCTTAGAAGATAGCACTTGCTGGGAAACTACCAAAATCCCCTCATCAGGACAGAAATGGGAGGATAGGTGGCTTTGGAATTTCTCCATTTTGTGCAGAGTCTCTCCTGGGAAATAGACCATCTTCCCCTTTCTGCAAAAGGCAGTGTGTTTCCCTGGCTTGAGGGAAGGCAGTGAGAAAGTGCAAACTACCATGAGAGTCAGCCCTATCCAAGGACCAGCTTGTTCCTCAGATTAGCCTGTGGTAGCTCCCTGCTTCTGCTGCCTGATGCCTTATCTAGCATGGGGAAAATCCAGGCTAGATGCTGGTTTGCTCCATATGGATACCACCATGAAACCACTGAGGCACATGCTTACAGAACCCTATCCTATTCACTGAGAGTTTTATCACCAGGGATCTTACCAAAGAGGAATTTTTACTCAGAAATTATTGTCGTCTTTGAGATCTGCCTTACTGCAGGTAACTGTTACATCTCTGTGAGCTGAGATAGTTTTCAATGTGAACTACCTGGGGGGTTTTCTATGCCCTGGAGAAGAGGCATCCTGTCTCATTTATTTATTTCTTTATCTAATTCCCAATCATCTATCATTATCTGCATGGGCATGGACTACTTTTACTATGTTAAAAAATCCACAATAATGTGCAAATTTATTGCAAGTATAGGCTAAATATGGTTTTTGTTTTCACATTTTTCCGATGTGTACTTTTGTGTGTATGTGCATGTGATTATGACTTCACACGTATTAGGGTACAGGCGAGATGGCTTATAAGCATGTTAGTACCATTAATTATATTCATCCTTGAGCATAATCCCCCCCATAAGCAATGGCTACATATTCAATATTGCAGCAGAGACGACCACAAAATGTGTGCTACACTCAGATCAGTGCTTTACCTTAAACCTGATGCTCTTCCACACAGAGCTAATCTCTTTTGCTTGTTTTTCTCTCCCTTTCTCAGGTTTGTATATCTTTCAACCAAACAGCTTGTTACATGCTAAGGAAGTCCCTTGGCCTAAATCTTGATTCTCTTATTTACATGTCAGGAGTGTAGGTTGTGCTTGTTCCCATACTGACCGTAAATTATATAGTTTAACAATGAAAGTTTAGCCCTGAGAACTTTGCTGTGTCTCTTAAAGATTATATTGTCTTTTGCTTATGAGGCTGGCAATTGTTGTTGTATGAATTGCTAGATGTAGCTGTGTCCATTTCATGAATCCCAGCTTGCCTCTTTTATGCTTCCCCCCAAAAAGTAGACCCTAGGCAGAGCAGCCCGCTAATACTACCATGGTTTTCCACCAGAAGATGCCTGCATGTAACCCTACTCTCTACCTAGATCCCTGTTACAGGGCTCTGTATCAGCACCAGTATTATTTCCAAAGATGGAAGCACTGCTAAAGGCAAGGCAAAGGTTTTCCCGCTCTTTTACATATCTGAGTGCAAATCTTCTAAGGAGACTTTATGAAACACATAGAAAGTATAAAATTTAAAAATATAAAATAATAGAGCAACAAAAAAGTATATTACAGTAAGAGTGAGTTAGGGTCTAGGCAGTAAGCAAAGACACTATAAAAGAGGAGGGGAAGAATGAAGGTCGCATGTTTTCTATCAGAAATCTAATTTAGAGCTCAAAATCCATTCCCACAAGGACAAAAAGATGTGTGTGACACGTGAGGAAATGAACTCTCCAGGATGTGCCTTGGGAGTGCTCTAGGACAGAGGCATTTTGGAAAGAGGTGATAATGGCCTCAAAGGGCAGTGACGAGATTGTGGAACTCCTGTGTGTGGGTTCTGGAAAAAAAAGATATATTTGACACCCCCACACACCCCACCCCCAAACAAAAAAAAGAAAAAATCTTCTGGAAAATATGAGCAGCTGGGCTAATAGTAGACACTTGGAAAATGGAAAGATTTTTCTTTTTTTTTTTTCTTTTTTAAAACAGGAGGTTTTGTAATCTGGTTTCTGTTCAAGGCATAAGGAAAAATGTCTTGATTTCTGTCCCTTTTATGTGCATTCTTTGCAGTCACAGCCTGCAAGCCTAAAATAAAGGAAATCACTAAAGGCTAAACCCAAAATATTCCACCACACTGCATATCAGTCATTAGGAAGTGCCCTGTTTTGGTGGATGGGCCCATAAAGCTATCTCCATCTTTACCCATCCATCAAATAAGAGCTTAGGAAATACTTGTGTGTCTAACAGACAGATACAGCAGTCAGTAAACTTAAGTTGCAACTTCTAATTATAGTAATCTAAATTATATAAATGATGAGGAAATTGTAAAAAGATAGCCCTAGAGCCCATTGTCAACTGCAGCGGACCCATGGTAGACAACTTTCTTTTTGCTGCTGACATCCATGCATTGCTTAGTGTCATCTTAGCTGAGATTACTGACTTACTGGAATCACAGCCAGATCTCTGTCAGACTGTGCACCTGACCAGATTCCCTCTGAAATCCACATTTCTTACTCTAGTTACGCTCATCATCTTGCAGTAGAAACTCTGTGAAGATGGTGTTGAATGGTAGGTTTTCAGAGATACTTCTTTGTCTGAATCAACTACAGGAATCCCTTCTTTGTTTCATGTTCTGTTTCAAGGACTCAAAGGAAAACCTCGAAGGCTGTGACCCTGCGGTGAAATATCTCCAGACTGTTGATCATAAGGGTCTGCAGCAAGGCCCATCTTTTTGCCACAGTTGCTGAAAAACTACACAGAGTGTTTAAATTAAAATGAGAAACTTTTGTGCTGCTCTGCAGTTGGGTTTTTTTTTCAGTGCTCAGTGATTTCCTATTATCTTTGTTGCAGCATTGCTCTGCTGTTGATAACTGTGCCAGCTTTGTCTAAGGCGTTGATCTGGACATCTGTCATCCTTGCTGTTTCTGTCATCCTGCTGTCTTCCTGCTGAATCTTTAAAATATCCTAAGCTGACTCTTGTTTTATACTCCATTTGTGTTTACAACTTAGTGCTGGATAGCATGAGCTGGAAAGTTAGACCCCTGAAATCCTATTCAAGTAGGCAAGAGGAATCTTGCATTGACACTTTTCTTAGGTTGGTGTAGCGTCATTCGATAATTTCCAGGGTCTCACAGACCATTATTTCATGCGGAGTGCATCTTGATGTGAGCTGTTCTGATGCATAGTGGTCTTCAACCTCATCTCAGAAGCACACAGTGAGCAGCAACAGGGAGGAGGGTCTAGGAGGTACCACAGTGCTGTCATTGAGATCTGCTGCCCAGCATCTCGCCTGCTTTATCTGTCCAGAAGGAGCTATCACTCACAAAGCATTTGGCTGTTCTTGACAATAACTGTCTTTTCTGGCCTTCAGTGGTTCTTGAGAGGATTAGTAAAAGCACTGCAAATTACTGAAAAATCCAGGAGAAATCTACAACACTGGGTATTGAGCTGATTTTCTGAATCACATTGAAAAACTGCAGTTTAGTCAGCAAAAGGTCTGAACTGGTGTGCAAGCTGTATCCTTCTCTCTCTTTTGCTTGGTTTAAGCCAACAATTAATCATGGCACAAGAGGTAAATCAGTGGGGGATTTCAGTGTAAACTGTGCTGGTGGATTGGTAAACATTTCTGGTATTGTTGCAAATAACCAACACAAGTGTAAGGAATGGAAGTTTAGCTTTAGGCCTCTATGTTTACCGTTATGACTTTAAACTGTTTACAAGAAGAAGAGTACTTTAAATGTTCCTGAGGAGATGGGCAAAACCACATGGCTACTAAGGGTTTAACTGAGATAAAGTGTTTGCCTTAAAATTCAGAGAAACGTGGTCACTTCGCAGCCGTGGTTTGTCATTTAAAACATTGCTGTTGATATTGTGCTGTGACACCAGCCTAAAACATTTATGGTAACTCCAGCAATGAGGTGCATTATAAGCTGGGAGGCAACATCTGGACCCTTCCTTATCACAGTGTCCTCAGAGCTAATTCAGAGCTGTCCATGTAAAATAACAGCACAACCATCCCCTCCACCCTCCCCACTCCCACCCCCCGATCCTACTGTTTTTATTGTAGTTGTTAAGATGCAGACATAAATGGCTTTCAATAAAGCCCTAGATCCAGGTGAATGTTTCAGTTTTCATGGTGACCAGTAAAACATTGATGGGGGATTCCCACTAGTGAAGACACTGGCTAAAAGCTTGGGACATCTGGGTCTTGGACGTTATGAACTGGTCATCCAACCTCCTACATGTCTGCTAGGAGGCCTGGTCTGGCAGCTGCCCTCTGTGCCAGGGAGTTTGGAGCCTGTGGCTCATATTCTTCCTCTGCGTCAGAGGAAACCACCCTTTCCCACCATCAAGAAGTTCTCCAAGAGACAAGCAAAGTGTTCTGTGTTGAAGGTATATTAAACCATTCAGCTGTTAAAGCTGTTCTATGCTGTAGACGAAACTAGAAATTAAGTAGAGCATAGCTCTCTAACTGGATCATACGGTGCTGGGATGGGACAGCAAAACCCTCAGTTCCAGCCGCAGTTCCAAGGTCTTTCTAAACATCCTGTGAGGTTTGGCGCCCTGACTCAGGATTTGTAAACACTTGGCATTGGCAAGTAAGAAATGGAGCCATTGCTGCCAGGACAGGTGGGGAAGGATATCAGAAGGTTCCTCACCTTGGTGAAAGGGCTCTCCACAGCTCTGGCTGAACTCCACTCAGCAGCACTTCACAGTAACCCTGTGTTACTTGAGGAGGATTGATCTTGGGACCATCCAGAGGAAAATGACAAATACGTAGCTTGCCACAGGTGTGACCATGACAGCCTGAAATTAAAAACAACAAAAAAGTTCCTTGCTGCTTTGTCAAGGTGAGTGCTCTGAGAGTGGATTTCAGGCTGACATCAGTAATCATTAGCAGCAGATAAACATGGACTTTGCTGTCCTCACCTGAGAGTTCTTTGTTTCCCTTATTAACATCCTTAGTTGATTGTTTTTGTGTTAGGGTGGTACCAAGAAGTCTGCCTGACCATGGTGGACTCTGTAGCGCACTGAGCTGGCAACAAATGGCATGCTTCCTTGAGGAAGCTATAATTTAAATAGGAAAGACCAAATATGAAAGAGAAGACAAGCATCCTTACCCCATGTCACTGGTTTTGCCCTTTAACCCTGTCTTCTCCATGCACTTGGATCTGACAGCAACGATCTAAGCTGTTTTCTTATATATGTGCCACTTAAAATAGACCATGTAATTTTGTGTGACTTTTCTTTAGCAGGTGGATGTAGCCCCTTTCATGCTGCCCTGAAGTCAGCCCTTACAAGCTAGTGTTTTATTGTGCTCTCACTGTATTTGTGACCTTTGTCAGCTAAGGTCTTTCTGGATTGCACTACTGAAGAGTCTGCAGCCTTCACTGCGTTTATCCTCCCTTTGTCCTTGTGCCTCATATGCATTTTATGGAGCTATCTCCCAAAGTTTTGACCAGCACCCAACCCATTGAACCTCCTTAGTATTGCAAGTGCTCTGTCACTGAAGCAATATGTATGACAACCTGCTCCATCTCATGGAGCAGCTCCTGTGGAAAGTGGAATGAGAAAAATGTCATTGGTGAGCTGAAGGGGGAAGACGCCTTCAGGGCAAAGGTTTTGAGGTAGATACAACCTCTGCCATGTTCCTGAAGGAATTCCTCTCAGATTTAAAGGGCCTGCCAAATAAGGGTCATCTGGATAACCCAGGGCTTGCTATATGGGAAATATCTTGAATGGAAATACAGTTTAGTCCTATCATATGGGAGGAATATTCTTTGGTGCTTTTCCAGTCTTTCTAAATTATTTTGATTTAGAAGTAACCCTTCAAAAACAGCCTACCCAGGCTGGTATTTAGCTTGAGCAGTCAGATTTTACGTTTTCAAGTCTCTGTCTCCAGCCCAGCTAAGCAGCTGTAGCAGCATAGAGTGTTTTCAAGCTGTTGTAAAAGTGGGGCGGGTATTTTGGTTGCTGTGCTTGGTTTAGCTGATGAGCTGATGAGGAAGAACTAAGGAAGATCTATCAGTGCAACCAGTTATAAACATAGAGCTAACATCTGCCTAGAATACAGACGGCTCATGCTGGCCTGTAGACACCACGGAGATCATAGCAGGGTCCATAGCAATATGCTTGCAAGGAAAAGGCAATTCATTACAGACTGACAGGCTCAGTTAGCAGGATTACAATACGCCTCCTTGTGCAGCAAAAAGCCAAGTTAATTATCTCTGGTATACAGGATAGCTCTGTGTGTCTAATGGCCTTTGCTCCTTCCTGGAGGGAGAGATAGTTTATTATTTGCTAACTCCAGATCTGAAACTGCTAAGATATTTGAGGTTTATTTTTCTCTGTGGAAATCACCTGGAATCATTAATCCTCCTATTATTTTCCTTGCCTTCTCTCAAAGATCAGAATAGGAAAAATACCTATTAGACTAGGCATGTACATCTTCAGTTGTGTTGATGAAAAACATATTCTAGTTTATACATTCATACTTCTTATACAGATACATATCAATTTATATGTGTATTTATATGTATATACGAATACATGTGTGTATGTACACCTATACATACACACAAATATATATTTTATATATACACACACATGTACATCTGCACTACCACCATGATATCCACAGTAGCCATCCTGTAAGAGAAATCACATGATGGATTTCCTTACTGATATTCATTTGGCAACAATGCTCTCTTTGTCACAGTACAGTGGTAGGTTAGCAAAAGAATGGACAAGCAGATTTTTTTGTTTTAAGAATGAGCCATTGCAGCGGTCTCATGCTCTTCATACGGAGATTTTGCTTCTGGAGAGGAGCGCTCTCCATTGTCTTGCCAATACAGCCTGTGTCGCGTCAACAGCACTTCACTGAAGTTGCGGGGTGAGCTTGTGCCAAGGGCAGGGAAGGGGAAAGAGGGCTCTGAGTGTGTTTCAGACTGTAGGTCACAGCAAAAATACAGAATAACACTTGCATCATTTCTAAAGGATTGATCATGTCAAGTATTTTGGAATAGAGTCAGACACTGAGCCATAACCCTATGGAGGATGTATGAGGTTGATCAGTTTGAGCTTCTGGTGGTTTTCTGTAATGGTATCACTCTACAGTCTTGCCTCAATAATGAAGAATGACACAGCACAGCTTTCCTCCAAACGTACTTTTTGTGTGGGAATCCTCATAATATGGTCTTCAGTTTCTTAGCATTTAGCATGTGTCATGGATGAGCACTAAAAGCTAGCAGGCCACATTTCAAAATATGTGTTCATACTTGGACACCTGGGTCCTGATTCAGGGAGACTTTAACACTTCCTAACTCTTCTTGATGTCTAAGGAACTAATGTAAGTCCTTAGAGTTAAGCATCTGTGTCTGTAAGTGCTTTGCTGAATCCATTAATACCAGCTTATATTTTCATCACAGCCTCTCACCTCAGTTTCTCTTCAGGTTAATT
The DNA here is from genome assembly GCF_963921805.1 of Phalacrocorax carbo. Lineage (NCBI taxonomy): Eukaryota > Metazoa > Chordata > Aves > Suliformes > Phalacrocoracidae > Phalacrocorax > Phalacrocorax carbo. The sequence goes on from NC_087548.1 coordinate 54,133,584, forward strand.
TTATTTATGAAGTTCATCAGAAATATAAAACTAGTCACGGGTCAACCAGCTACGAATAATCAAATATATTAAAATATAAAGTGTATTTGTGGAAATAATTTTGTGCCAGCAGACATTCTGTTCAGAGTGGTTAAAGCTCATTGAATAAGTTACTTATTGTAAATTATTCACTCATAATAAACAAGTAGTTTCCACCGGAAGTCTTGGACTGCTCTGCTAAATAAAGCAGAGATACAAACTGAGAATGGGAAGGAATCCGGTAAATGGCTTTTGTTAAGGCACTGTTTTCTATGTCATTCAGAATTGTAACTGAGCATTTTTAAAGGGTTTTGTTAAATGCTAGAAACCAACAGTAAAGAACTGGAGTGGCTCTGGAGACCAAATCTCTGATTTGAACCTAGCAATGTTCTTGTTTGTCTGCTTTTACAGAAGAGGGAGTAAACTACACATGAATTCAGTTCATGAATTCATGAACTGAAAAGCATTTCAGCAAATAAATAAGGAAGAGTATTTATACAGCTGGGTCATAAGAGAGATGAAAAAGCACTGAAACAAGGTTCATTTAGGAAAAATGGGAGCTGTGTCAACCCTATATCCAAGGGAAGAATTTATTCAGAAGTCTGTTCAGGCAAAAGTCTGGAGTGGACAGAGGAAATCAAGGTAAAGAGAAATGTGTTATGTGATCAAGATTGTAAAACTACTTGTTAATTTCAGTCCTACAAACATCAAAGTGTCTGCTTCCTAACACTATGTTGTAATAGATCCTTTTAATATTCTGGCTGGGTCCCCATATGCAATTTTAGAAGGTTCCACTGTTTCTGAGGAATGATAACCTGATAGGTAGATCAAAAAAGAGAGACAAAGATTTGTGATCTGTAAGAATCAACATAGGAGGTGGTAAATGGTACAGAATGGCCTTACTGCAGGTGTGCGGCATTGGTCGCACTCTGCCCTTTAGGAGTCACCCGACATAGTTCAGTTGGCTTACATCTCTTGAGATACTGGTCATTTAGTGGGGTAAAGCCTTAAGAAATTAATTGAAATGAGTTGGTGATCTGGTAGGATAAGTGTTGTCAAAATTAGTCCCTTCCTCAGCCTTCTTTCTGCACTGTTTATCTGAAACACCAATGCAACCTAAAGGGAATTATAGGGAAACACAAGACAAACCTGGGAAGTGAATGGAACAAAAGGAAGACAATTCAATCCCATCTTTCAGAGCATGAGGATGAGCCTAAATGTTAAGTTTTTAGACATACAAAATATCTGTAGAGTATAAAGATCTAGGAACTGTTATCTGTGCACTATGAAGATCTGGGAACAGAACCTAGGCATGGAGCAAAGCCTTGGAAGAGTTATCCTTTAATAATCTGTTTCTCAGTTTCAAGTGTGTGGGGCTATCCAGCTGTAAGATATACAAAAAATTTTTTTTTTCAATTTAAGGATAGAATTAAATAGCATCATACTCTGCAAGAGACTTTAAGCTCAGATATTCATAGATATTTGTCAGTGTCAATTAAGAGCCTGAACAGTGGATCGGGACTTTACACTCTGAATCAGAAATGCCCTTAATCATTTGTTTGGTTTAGGCACCCTCTTTTGAGCCAGCTGTGCAGGTGAAAGTGTCAGCATTACCCCAATGGAAGCTGCCACCTGTGCAATTCTGCTGGCAGAGTAGTTCCCCAATAAGCTGTAGGCAAAACCAGCTGGCATAATGCAAACCCAAGCCCTGTAGTTTAAGTGTGTAAATGAACCTGGCTGATTTTCCCTGGGGTGATGATAAGCACCTTGAGGATGATAACATCATCATCATCTGGCTTAGCTCCGTGCAGCATCAGAATATGTCTCTAGCTGTAAAGCATGGCACCAGCACCACCACATTTACTGTAATGACTCACCTGCACCTGGCCTTCAAGCTCCAAATTGGAAAAACCTGCAAGTAAAGCTGGCACCCTAAAAATGTTGAATGAGAACAAATAACAAAGTAATCTATAATATGGCAGCTAAGAAAGGGTGAGTAAAATGAAAACTCTCTTCAGACAGGAAAGCCTGCCTTTATTTCAGCTCCATTTATTCTGACTTTATGTCTTTCTTTATAAACATTCAGAAACCACAGTGGAGCCTTTTCAGGTTTGGGGACTATGGTATGCTTTTCTTCTCACAGGGCAGCTAAGTTTCCTAAGAGCTTTGTAGTAACAGCTTTCCCCATCCCTGACACAGGCAGGCTCCCTCCCTTATAATACTAGTTGTTCATACCATGAGGAGAAGTTTTGCCCAAGTGATTTAACAGACTGCATCGACAAGACACTGACAGAGCATGGTTGGAATTCACAGTCTGTCAGGTCAATACATTAACTGTACAGAGCACCTGTAGATGATATGGGAACATGTCTGCAGGAGGGCTAGTTAGAGGTACAGATTTAGTGTGCATCAGGACCTACACACAACGTACACAAAGGTGTACCTGCAGTTTTAGGCCAGTCCACGGACTGAGGGACTGGTGATTTTAGTTTTCATCCCCACACTCCCCCAATATTTGTATTTTATTTCTTTTTGATTTTTAATGATTAGTTAAAGCTGAAGTTAAAAAAGAAGCCTGCCTGTTTTGGTGTAATTCTCAGAGTTCAGGGCTGGGAAATTCAGAACTGCCAAAATTCAATAAATGCAGAGTTTTCACTGGCAGAGGCAAACTAATAGTTTCAGTGAAGTATGACCCATTCTGTTATTTCCAGTAATGTAACATGAAAGCAAAATATAGTCAGAAAACAAAAGAGTGGAAGATCCAGAAATAAATTAACTACCATAGATCACCTACACCCTAAAATTTACTAAATTGTAACTTCAAACCAGCATTTAACTTTTCTCTCAATAGCCTTTTTTTCATATGTAGCTGCTTCTGCTGACTTGGGTCTGCACAGAGATCTTCTCTTGTAGATCAGAAAGTCACAGAAAATGTTCTCTCCCCATTGTCAGCTGGACACAAACAGCACAAACATTTTCTGCACACATGATTTAAAAGAAACTGATGTTTTCCCAACAGCTAACTTTCCATTGTCAGCTTTGCTACTCCAAGTCCCCATGTACTCCAGCCTTGATGGCAAAGGCAGCCAGTTTCTGTATGGATTGAGATTCTCTTTTATTCCCAGGCAGGGGGCAGACCTGTACACAGCTGAATTAGCCACAACTGCCAGCCTTCTCCTGCAGGTGCGCATACAGTCCCCCATGACCTGCCCACAGCGCATTTGCAGAGCAACACTCCCGAGATGCCTGGCCAGCTGGTATCCCACAGACTGGAGATGGCTGATGGGTCCTTGGGCTGCAAACCCATTGTTCCTGCCCTATGGGAAGCTAAGAGCCTGATATACCGCTATCAATTGAGCTTCAGTACACAACTGTCTCTAAAGAGTGTGACTCATCAGTGTCCTGCTCTGACTTCTGCACAAATGCTATCTGGTGTCCTTCTATTGAAGAAAATATCTTCCCCAACCTTGAAGACTGATTTGATTTCTTGAAAACATTATATTGATTTTTTTCTGCCCTTCTGCTAATATTTGCTGCTATAATAGACCTGCAGTGTAAACCTGGTAGTTTAGAGCAGGTACTGAGCTACAATGTAGTGGAATACAACTGGCTCTGTAGCACCTTTCAGTCTTTCTAATATTCAGAAATCTACCTGAGTAGCATCTCTGTAAAGAGCTTGTTCGTTTTTCTGTTATTGAGTCACTCTGTAGGGCTCTGGGCCCTCAAATAGCATCACATAAAAGAATTGGACACAAAACCTGGAGCTGAAGGATGAATAAGACTGATTCTGACTTACACTCAGCACTCCAAGTCATGAGCTCTGACATCTTTACCTGCAGCAGATCAAACTATTACTGCTCCCAGCTGTCCACCCTGCTTCTCTGCCAGAAGATGCTACTCCCATGGTGAGGTGAAAGAAAGAAGCACACGTGCCTACACCGCAGTCCGGTGTATTTCCTCAGAGTGCTAATCAGGGGTGGGGGGAAAGGCAGGGGGTGGTTACACCATAACCTATGACAGACAAAACCACTAGGGCTCATTATTCAAAGCCCTCATATCCCAGTCGCACCACACAGGTAGTGTGAAATTGCCTTCAAGGCTTTATATAAATACAGGAGCAGTGCTACTGTGCCTCAGTGCTAAGGAGATTTCAGGTCTGTTTAGAAATAGGCTCAGCTTATAGACGCACAAAGAAAACCAGTTACACAGTGACTGAAGCTGCTCCAGCTGTACAGGGAATTCATACCTACCTTGTGTGAGGTTGTTGAAAGAATCTGGAGGAAAACCAAGGACTGTTTCGAGTATTTGTAAGTTACAAGACAAAAATGAATTGGATATATTTCCTTTAAAAGTTGTCAAATCTCTAGTTTATTTCCTCCCTTCACTTTTTGAACAAAAACTTAAAACCAATTCTCCATAGATTCTCCACAGTGCTTTCAAGAAGGTACATTTGAAAAGACCGCATTGTTTTCCCCAGAGTCTCTTGAAGATTTTACAAGTATCTACCAGCTTGATGTCGGAAGAAAACGCGTATAGTCCTCTTTCTACAGGAGTGGTTGACTACTTCAAGGGAATAATCTGTTCGACAGCTGACTTAGTAGTCAATTGACCGCTCCAGTATGCTGTCTGACTGATGATTTTCCCTTTCTGTCCTGGCAAAATGACGCATACAGGTGTCTCTTCTGTTGTTGTGGAAACACTGAGAGCTGACATAGCCTTTTAGTTAGGTGTTCTCACCTCTGAGGCAGGAAAAAATGGGTCTTTTGCAGTCGAAGGGTGCAAATCAAAAAAAATGGGAGACAAAGAATTCATACAGTGGGAAACTGAATAAAGGCTAGAGGACAGATGACCATGAATTGGGTTGAGCTCTCATTTTGGCAGCCAGGCAGACCATCCACAGCCCTTTATGTTACTGCAGCTTTCCACTCACATAATATTTGAGCGGACAGGAGTGTTGCCCATCTTCTGTGGAGCTTGGGAAATCAGTTAGCAACATCTCCAAGAAGAAAAAAGTCTTCCTATGTGCTTGAAGTGCCATATTCATAAGTGACCTTGTACTTGCAAGTTTCCCTGGATACCTCTCAGTGGTTTTTGGGGAGCTGATACTAAGACCGGTTCTCCATATGGACAACCAGAAACAGAGGCCCAAGGGACAGCCAGAGACTGACCTTCAGAGCTCAGGGGATCCTCTGTGCCTGAGCACAGTCAGTGGCTGAGTAAGTTAGTGGCATGGCATTTGGCACCTACAGAAAAGCAAGACACACCTAAGACAAGCTGCTGAATGGTGGAAAGATACACAGCCGCCTTTTAAGCACAGTGTAATCATAGTGTCCTTTATACCACAACTGCTTTAAAAAATGTGGCTGAAGTCACTGGGTCCCTTGGATGCTTTTAAAATGTGTATCCAGAAGCAAACCACCTTTATGTGTGGTTAATGTTGAGCTGGAGTAGAAGTTTATAGTGACTATTACATCCCTAGAGCACGCAGAACATGCAGGTTCTCATTTCTGTAAGTTCTCTTCACATTGTTGCAGGGGTGCTAAGTGGGTGTAAATACAATTTGCAGCCAATATTAACCTATAATATGCTGCCAGAGTGATGTGAAAGGGTCTTTTACCAGAATAAATGGCTGCCTTGAGAGTTCATTACTGTCCATACAGTAGCAATACAGCCAAAGGATTATAAGGTATCCTGAGCTGCAATTCTTTTTTGGCTGAGGGTGATTTAGCATTCAGAAATAAGCTTGGTGGAAATCCAGATACAATGGTACAAGTCCCACAACAGACCTTATTTCTGTCCTGTGCATTTCCAAGCAGGTTTCCCCACTGAACAGCTCAAACACGTTCCTAGTGCCATGGTTCCTTAGTTGAGATTCATACAGCAAGAAGCTTCCATCCCACTGTAATGGCAAAAAGAAGGGGTGAGGTCTATCCACTGAGGTGCAGCTTTGCTGGGGAGAAACACATGACAGAGAAGGTGTGTTCAAACTGAAGGTACCCTTTTTGATACTGTTTCAAAATTCAGCCTGCTGGATCTTTACTCTTGCTTTGATATGCCCTATGGTGGTATCAGGCCCACAAGATCCTAGCAGCACTACATTTTACATGCAGCACTCCCTAATTATTTGGTCTAATCTTCAACTCAGGAGACATGGCATGGTGGAAGAGTCTTTCATCTGTCTCAGAGACACATGGGGAGGACAACTTGTACAGAGCTTTGAGATCCAGAGTAGAAAAACAAAAACAATGCTACTTGCGGAGTTTTCTGTTCATAATCACTTGTACATGTTTAGATTTTGACTGCTTCAGCCTTATTCTCCACCATGGCTGACAGCATTTCTCCTGTTAGGACAGATCCATTGGAGCTTTACCTTGATATTCCTGGTGGGAGTGGTGGGCAGACTCCAGAGAAGAGCTGGGAAGGGGAAGCCCTTTGAATCTTCCGGACACCACACCACACATCTCTGCTGCAGCACACAGCCCTCCCTCCGGGGCAGTAGCCATTTGCCTGTTGATCCCTGGGGAACAAGTACACTGCCCTTTTCAAGCAAAACAGAGTGACAGTTGGAGCCTCTGGTAACAGGAAGCAGGATTTTTTTTTTTCTTTGTATGTGCTTTTTTTCCCCCTTCTTGTTTTAAGAGAGTAGGAGTAAGTGATTGAAAGTGAAGCCTGGGAACAGCTGGCTTCTCTTTTGGGTCACAGAATTATCCAAACTGTTTGCAAACTCACGTCTGTAAAGCTAACAAATTGAAAGTCACTAAATCCACCGTATACTTTAGTTTTCATTTGACGCCCACATGCTGAAGCTACCTCACTTGCATCTGCTAATACAGAGATATCCTTGCTCGAGTGAAGTATCACCCCTGCACTGCTTGTCTGAACATGCTGATTTTCAGTGCTGGCAGAGTTTCCTTCAGCTTTGGGCAGTGTCAGCACGATGACATCTGTGCCTCTTTCTCCCATTTCCTTGAGCATAAGTGAAGTCACCTGCAAGTTCCCTCTATATGTGTCAGTAACAAAGGTGTTATCTTTTTAAGAGACACAGACTTAGGAGAGCAAGGTGTGTGAAAGAGAGAGCAGACAGTATGGCTACATGTTTCCATAACCTCCAGCACTGCTGCTTACAGTCAACATAATCTTTGCATTAGAGGAAAGGAAATCCGGGAGGAGCAAAAGTAAGCTTCACACTAAGAAAAATCAGTGGGGTGTGTATGTGATTGTCTCACTCCTCCAGCTGCTCTTTTTCCCTGTGCATGGTAGTGCACAGTGCATGTTAAAATCAAATACATATGAGAGTTATAATAGGTGTTGGATACTTCCACTATAATGCCAGATAAGTTAGGCTAGCTAACTGCTTTCTGATATCTTAACTTTTCCAATGCAAATTCCTCAACACAGTTATTTTATTTGTATTACTTAGACATCTGTAGTATGATAGTTCTCAAAGTCTATCACCTCACAAACAGGTGATAGAACAGGCAGAAATGTTTAATGCTTTCTTCACTTCCATCTTCAACACCAATGGTGGGCTCTGGGTATCCCAGATCCTGGGCTAGAGAACTGTGACTGTGGGAATAATAAACTCCTAATCAACCCTGTTCTTGTGCAGGACTTGCTGCTCCAGGTAGATCCCTATAAGTCGATGGGGCCTGATGGGATTCATCTGAGGGTACTTAGAGAGCTGGCTGATGTCATAGCAAGACCACTCTCAATGACTTTTCAGTGCTCTTCAGAATCTGGAGAGGTCCCAGTTGACTGGAATCTGGCAAACATTGTCCCAGTCTTTAAGAAGGGCAACAGGGATGACCCCGGTAACTACAGGCCCATCAGTCTCACTTCTGTGCCTGGCAAAATTATGGACATTATTCTGGGAGTTATTGAAAAACACTTGAAAGACAACATGGTCATTGGTCCCAGCCGGCACAGCTTCATGAGGGGAAAGTCCTGCCTAGCAAACTAGATTTCTTTCTATGACAAGCTTACCCACCTAGTTGACCAAGGTCAACTTGACCAAGGGTCAAGCCAGTTCATGTAATGTTTTTGGATTTCAGTAAAGCTTTCTACAGTCTCTCACAGTATCCTCCTGGACAAAATGTCCAGCGTACAGCTGGATAAACACATAAGGAAATGGGTGAGCAATTGGCTGATGGGTCAGGCTGAAAGGGTCATAGTAAATGGGGTTACATCAGGCTAGCAACCACTCGCAGGGTTCTGTAGGGATCCATCTTGGAGCAGGTACTCTTTAATTTCTTCATAAATGACTTGGATGCAGGACTGGAAGGAATACTAATTAAGTTTGCTGACGACACAAAATTGGGAGAAGCTGTTGACACTCTCGAGGGCAGAGAGGTCCTGCAGAGGGATCTAGACAGGCTGGAGAGCTGGGCAATTAGCAAGTGTATGAAGTTTAACGAGGGCAAGTACCAGATTTTGCACCTGGGGCACAGCAACCCTGGATGTACATACAGACTGGGGAACGAGAAGCTGGAGAGTACCCCTGCAGAGAGGGACCTGGGGGTTCTGGTCAACAGCAAGTTGAACATGAGCCGTTTTCCCTGGCAGCCAAGAGGGCCAACCGTGTCCTGCGGTGCATCAAGCACTGTATTGCAGCCAGTCAAGGGAAGTGATTGCCCCACCCTGCTCTGCGCTGGTGTGACCTCACCTCAAGTACTGTGTGCAGTTTTGGGCACCACAGTACATTAAGGATATAAAGCTACCAGAGAGTGTCCAGAGGAGGGCCACGAAGTTGGTGAAGGGTTTAGAGAAGAAACCATATGAGGAGCGGCTAAAGTCATTTGGTTTGTTCAGCCTGGAGAAGAGCAGGCTGAGGGGAGACCTCATTGCTGTCTATAGCTTCCTCACAAGGGGAGGAGGAGGGGCAGGCGCTGATCTCTCCTCTCAGGTGACCAACTACAGGATCCAAGGGAATAGCAGGAAGATGTGCCAGGGGAGGTTTAGGTTGGATATTAGGAAAAGGTTCTTCACCTAGAACAGGCTCCCCAGGGAGGTAGTGACAGCGCCAAGCCTGACAATATTCAGGAAGCACTTGGACAATGCACTCAGAGATATGGTGTGAATTTGCAGTTGCCCTCTGCAGGGACAGAAGGTGGACTTAATGATCCTTGTGGGTTTCATCTAACTCAGGACATTGTATGATTCTGTCAACACCTGTGCTTTTACGCTCTAGGCTTTGGAAAGTGTACAGGAGAATGTTGCAGAAACACATCCCTCAGCTTCATTAACTACTGATCCTAATGTTGCAGCTTGTGAGGAACAAAACTCCAGTACCTGAACCTGCAGCCAGGAAGACAAGACACAGCAGATGGATTTCAACAGTCACATGGGCAGAGAAAAAGGATACCACAAATAAAGTGAGATTTAGGATAGCCTGGCCCACGTGCACTGCTTGCTTAATCTTTGTGATGTCTTTTGTAACACTTCTTGTAAAAGGAAGCATCAACATGGAAAACCTGTCCCTGCTGCATTTTCAGCAGTCAAGGAGCTTCTCAGGTCTGTTGTTTTTAGATTTTGTTTGTTAAGCAGTCAGCCTCCATTCAGCAATAAATGCCATCTTAAAAAGGAATCCTCATGGGCAGGAGGAAAAATGGCTTTCTGGACTGTGTGGTTATCACTTCCAACCAAAACCAGATCAGCAAGGACACTAATGTCAAAACAGTTCCTCACCTCTCTCTTAAGCAGCTCTTTCTGGCAGACTAATGTTAGGATGTGGTCTCAGAAGAGTTACCAGATGTCTCATACTAACATAAACCTAGGTAGAAGAAACTGATACTTCTCCATTTGATTTTTTTTTTCAACATCACCTCTAAGCCAGCCAAGATGTGTTTATACATCCATTACTTTTTCATGCACTTGGCAGGGTTTTTGTTGGGGTTTTGCTGTGTGTGTGTGTCTCTTAATATATTCACTTAGCTCAATAGCACCATTTATACTTATCTTCCACCAAGGGATCAAGGCCTCAACATAAAAACTTTTCTGTGTGATTGATTGTAGGTAGAGACAATTAGGCAGCACCCTAGGTTAACTGACAGCTAGTAGTAGAAGATAGCCCCACTGAGGCTGCCTGTTTTGGCTTTGCTTTCTTTAGGGGAAAGGGATACACATCTGTTTGAGGAGCACATACTACCCAAAAAGGTGATCTCCATCTCTTGCATGCAGAGACCTGAAAAGATCCGGCCTTGAAGGTGGCACTGGAAGCCAAGGAGTGTGAGGGACAAGGGACAGTGTTCCTTCCCTTCTCCATCTCCCCTTCTAGTGAGTGATCTCTGCATTCTTACAAAAAGGAAAACCAACAAGCCTCCTTCCCCCACCCTTCCTTCAGACTCCCTCCAGTCACATCCATCCTCCACAGCTTCAGCTCCTCTCTTTTTCTAAGACTCTATCTCTTCCTACCAGCATAACTTTCTACTGCCAGCCTTTCAGCACTTCACTGGCCATTTTGGGCTCCCCATATACCTTGCTGCCACGTTTCTAAATAGGGGTTAGAAACATTCATTACTCAGCTAGCTGGATAATTGCAAGGGTTTTAAAAGCCATGTATACTATTGACAAGAATTCTGCTTCTCACTCTTGGAGGCACTCACAAATTTGCCCACCACTCGTAAATAGCATGTAACTGTTGCAGCTGCAAGTGTTTGTGCATTTTATCTCTTCAAACTCATCCTGTAACTAAAGAACTAGGGATTTTTTTAAAAAAAAATGTTAATTAAATTAAATTAAATTAAATTAGATTTTAATTAAAACTTCATGTAGTGCTATTTAGCAAAACTTACTTAGGAAAATAATCTTTCCTTATCCCGCAACAAAAACAATGCATCTTTTGATTCAAATAAAAAAGGAATGATGTGATGCAAGCACCAATAATTTAATCCTGAATTGAGACAAAAAGTGAAAATCATACAATGTTTAACAGAATAAATATTTTTTGTTTTGACTTTTATAATTTTGACCTGATATTATTTACAAAATCTAAGCAAAACAGTAAGAAAATAAGTTGTTAAATGCCTTTATTGAAATTAAGTCTTTGACTTTGTGTTAATGAAATATTTTGACTGATTACCTGTTTTAGAAGTTGGTGAAAATACTTAACTTTGCTATCACTGAACACTGATTATCCTTCTACACTTCTAATTTTCTCTTATCCCCAGAAATTATTTAGAACAGTTGCATCCAGAAATGGCTGCTATTAGACACAGTCATATTTTTCAGTGTATTGAGAGACAGAGCTGCAAACAAGCAATCTGTTCATGAAGGAGTCTAAGGAACAAGGAATTTACAGGAGAAGTCTCTAAGCTGTAGTCATGGACAACAGGTTGAACAATATTTGCAAGATTGGTGTGATTGAAATATGCAGGAAATCAACCGAGTTTTCTTGATGTGCACTGACAGGAGAACTGAGCAAACACATGCTTGTGCTTTGTTTCATCCGACAGTTCCGCCCATTGCAGCTGAGAAGAGTCAAATACACAGTTATTGGTGTACCACCCTTTCTTTTGCATTTTCACTCAGTGACTGGTGGTGATAGGGCAGAGGAACATGTCTGTGCCACTGAAAACTCTGTGGACAGATGAAGCTCCACACATTACTACCCAAGTGAGGCGCTCTCCACAGGAAAGCGAAAGTTCGTTTCAGTGTCATCATTCAGTTGTACAGCTCCATTGCATGCTTGCTGTGGGGGACATTATTCTGTTGCCCAGGTTGGTCTTCTTGTGTTTCAAAGGGAAATAAATAAGTGATGTTGCCTCTAAAAAGCCACCAAACTGAGATGTCATTGTGACCAACACAGACTTCTGACTTTCATGAGTTTTCAATTAGTGATAAAGCTGCGCCTGTTATTTTAATTTAGTTTTTCAAGACCTATCTTGGCCATCTGTTGTATGAATAAATGCAGCAATCATTCAGATCAGGGAAAAATGCAGCTGCTATGGCTGGTTGCTCCTCTAACAGGTTTTGCCGAAACTGGTCCAGTTTAGAGGCATCTCTGTGATGTTTATAAATTAATGACTTACACCTAGGGTGTGCAGTTATGACAGAGCCTTGATAATGGGTCCCAGATTTTAGCATGGTGGTCCAAGACAAATTTCAAAATCAGTCTCGAAAGAAATTCTTCTATCTATTTAATTGACATATTGTTTGTATGGAGAAGTCAAATCTTTAATTAGAGTAGCTGATATATGAGAAAATACAGTCAAATTTCTAGCACACAATTCTTTCTCCAGCTCATCAGGTTTTTCCAGCTGTACTGGTTGGTCCAATTAAGAGACATGACCTTTCCCTTCAAGCCTTGACCCATTTCTATCCCTAAATCATCACAGTTACAGCACATTCCTACCCATTTGTCCATCTGGTGCTCAGGAGTATTTCCTGACATGACCCTACAGCTTCTGGTTGTGGTGTAAACAAGATTTCGTTTTATTTCTGTTTTATCAGCTGACATTTTAAAATTGTGTAGAAGGAACTTTAGGATTATAAAGTCAAAAACTAGGAAGTACTTCTATGAATATAACCTGTCTCTCCAGACCAAGTGCAGTTGGCCTTCACAGCATGGTCAGAAGTCACACTTTTTTCCCTTGTGACTTCTTCCTCCAGTATAGCTCTTGACTTTTCAGCTGCTTAGGTTGGATCAAGTATTCACCTTAAATATATACACCCCAAGAATTTGCTGATGCTTTCTTTGCAAAGAATATCACAGCTTCAGCCTAGTGCAAGAGACCTAGGGTGTCTCCACGAGTCTGATCCTGCTCCCTGGTGGAAGGAAACTAAACCTCACTTGTAAAAGACTGAGTATCAAAAATTGGCTTAGCTTGGTGGGTGTTGCTTAAAGCACTAAGGAAGTTTTCCATCCCCTGAAGTAAATGGAAATGTCATTCTTAAAATCAAAGGTTAAGCAGTAGCGAGTTGAAGACCACTTAATGGAAGGTAGGGAATGTTGTGTAAAAGTCAGTTGAATGGATTATGTTCTCTACAATGTGACCAGAGCTTTAAAAATTGGATGTGACGCAACCTTGCTTTTAATTCTCGTTCTACTTCTTTCTTCAGAATATTACTCTAAGTTTTACTGTGGATTTTAGTCAGCTACATTTCAAGCAGATATATGCTTTCCTAAGGCTCAAAGGCTCCTGGGGCTATGGCTATATATTTTGTCCTCTGGCGCAGAAGGGGTGAATTTCACTGGTTATAAATTCATTAAAGTTTAAGACTAAAAATGTTTCTACCATTGGTTGGATGCAGAAGCAGGAATACAAAATGACATGTTGAGCCTGGTCCTAGGTGCCATCCTTCACTCAAATCAGTGGATTTTCAGCTATGCCTGTAAACAATCACACAAAAAGAGCAGAGCGATATGAGTTCATATATGATACATAAGCTTGTCAGGTAATTCAGAAGTGGCAAGTTTGGGTTTAATTAGAGACTCTTCAAAATAATACCAAAAATATGTTAAAAGATAAAGAAGTACTGTTATTTTTCATACTTGTGGAGGCTATTGGCTCAAACATTTGCAGCTTCAGAAGGTGTTTGTCCCTCCTCACCCTGTGCATGTAAGGCAGAGCAGCCCAGAGTCACTTTAAATGACTGCAGCTGCCAGGAGCCTCTCTGAAGCCACACAGCCACTAAGAACTGGTGAAGCACAGATACTTCTGATCCTAACCCTAAAGGACTCCTCTTGTTTTCTTCTCTAGGAGAAGAATGCCAGCTGTGCTTTTAACCCACTGCAAATTCCCCCCCATCAGTGGTGGGGTCTCAGCTAGCACACAGGGCTGTCTCTGCTGAGGCAGGGAGTGGGGAGCCTGTCCTTCCTTTCTGCTCCCAGGCTGCCAAAACAAATCAGGTAATGCCCCCACTACGAACGCCTACTTCCTACTGGACTTCAGTTACAGTGTGAGCACACACAGGAAAAAATGCCTTATGCCTGGGTCATGCACAGCTAACTGAGAGGGTATTTTCTTAATATGCGCATTATTTTCCTTCAAAGTAGATCTAAACAGTGATTTTCCACCCTGAACAAATATCAGCTAGCTGACACAGAAAAGTAAAGAAAAAGAAAGATCCCCCTTTGGGGTAAATAGAGGCTTAAAGGTCGTGTGTAGCTAGGCAATCATGAAGCTGAAGTGGTCATTGGATGTTTTGCCTTTGTTCTGAAAATGAGTATGTGTATGGCTTTCACTCCTCTCTTCTGTTTCTCAAGCCCAGACAAAATTGTTTGTCAGCCCTCTGCCTGTTAAGCCAAGATGAATGCTACAGAAGACAGCCTGGGCCAGTGCCTGAGAGTCCCAGAGCCTTCTGTGAAGCTGTTTGTCATAAGGATTAAGCAGGACTTCAGTTCAGCTTTGCTATTTTTTTCAGGTATGGGAGACAGCCAGCTGACATCTCTAGCCACCCTCTTTCACAAAGGCAGGGAGAAAAAGCAGATTCAAAAAGCACAATTTCACAGATCTGGAACACAACCTCAGCAGCAGCATTAACATTTATTTCCTAAGGAACTGCAGTTTAAAATCCTTGGTCATCCCTCATATGTTAAAAAAAAAAAACAATCAGAAGGAAAGTTTCTCAGTGGTTTATAAGGGATGACAGTAAAGGGGAGGGAAGGTGTGTGAATTATGCTAGACTCAAGCCTAATTAGCTTAATACCTGCAAAGAGAGAAAATTAGGGCCCAGGCACGTACCACTGGTCTACTTAGACTATGCGGAAATAGCCTGGGTTGTAGATCCAAATGTGGCCAAAATGTCTCGTTTTCTCTTCAAAAGACACATCTGTCCAGGAAAAAAAATAAATTTCTTCTTCCTAGACATGCATCAGGTAAATGTTCTCCATGATTCAGTTAGTCTGATGCTCTCTGTTCAGGTTGCTTGATGTAGTGCTACCAAGCACCATGAAGGCTTCCTCAGCAGAGCTGGCAGGTAGCAGCAGGATCAAATGCTGTTGAAAGCAAGTCTTCCCAGAGCAACTGAAAATTTAGTGAAATCTTTGGTAAAATTCTTTGTGCAAAATTCCTACTCCATGAGGTCAAGGGAAGACTTGGTTTCTGGACATCATCACTCAGAAGCATTCCTAACCTGGCTGGTCCCTACTTTTCAATTTCATCATCTGGCTGGTCCAGCCAGCAGAGCGCCCCTGAGCTGAATCAGTGGATTTGCACACACGCTGCAAAGTATATTGAGGCAACAGAAAAACCTGTTCCCATTGTAGATGAGACGCTCTTTGCTCTTCACAACGCAGTATTAAAAACTGCCTGGCCCAGGAGCCTCCTGGAAAGTAGCGTGATCCAGGTAACTCCTGTGCCTGCTGAGACATTGCTGCAAGGCGCCAACTGGCCCCAGCACGCGTCTCGCAGTGTGCTGTACAGGAAGGGTGTGCACTTGTTTGGGGTGAAAGGAGTTCCACCAGGAAATGCTGGTGTTTCCAAGAAATGACTCGGGATATTTATTGCCTGTGGAGCGAATGCCAGGCTTGGAGGAACAGCATCCCATCTGACGGAGTCTGACAGAATAACCTCCCTCCTCTTTGGCAGCGGAGGCTAAGTCAACCCTGCTGAAACTTGAAACACCTTTGTACGACCTGCATATTTCTATGGTGTTTGAACAGTGACCATATATTGCTGTCATTATCCACTAGGAAAATACCTAACAAGATTATAAAACAGGAATAAGGTTGACATATAATACACTACACAGATAAAGAAGATGGTAAATATTAGTGTAATATTTTACAAGTCTTCACGTGTTATTCTATGAGATCTGTAATCTCGATTATTCAAAAGAACAGCATCGGTGACATGCAGCCTCTGTCTGAGAGCTTTGTTGTTCAAATCAGATAACCAAAATACCTCTTCTTCCCAGTTTCATGTCTTCCAGTATAATAAATATAGTGGTATATTTCTCATTTAGTGAAAATTTTACGTGTATGGTGGGTGAGGCATACAGGCCATGCAGTGACCTAACATAATTTTCTATGCTTTTTTAAATAGTCCATCACATAAAAAATTGGAATATTCCCTCTGGTAGTGCTCGACCATCTCAAAAGACTCCCATGTACTGTACATTTTTTTACTTTTCTGCTTCTTCTTCCTTCTTTGCAATGATTATGTACTCCTTGTTTGCATTTCCTATGCCTTTCCTTTATGACACCCAGTCTATCCTGCATTTCTCTGACTTTCCAAAAGCTTATGGCTGATAAAAGGATCATGTGAAGGTGTTTAAATTACGCCTGGAGCAGGCATGCAGAAATTTAAGCATGATCAGGTATTTGTGGCCTGCCTGAAGAACCCTTTCTCCTGATGAGTAGCACTTTAGTGAGTAGTCCCACTGACTTAAATGGGATGACTCAAGTAACCGATATGCATTGCAGTTAAGAGGTTGAACACAGGTGGAAAACCAAAAGGTGTACGGAAATTCTTCTCTGCTGAGTGTGTGCACCTGGTTCCTGAACACTATGAGCAGCCAGTGCATGTGTTCACAGGTCCCTCTGTGGCAACGCATCCTGCCCGGTCTGAGTGTATGCTGGGAATGAGGAAAAATGTCTCTCATTAGCTTGCCATGCCTATTGGTCAATATCTGCATTTTTTAATGGGATTTTTGGAATGGGAGGAGGGAGAAACTGCATCACAAAGCTGGACAGAAAAACAGGGTCCTTAAGAAATCACACTCCATGACACTGCTTTCCTGCGTGGCAGTGGTGATGCTGGGAGCTCCTTTCTGCTGGGAGGAATTTGGCTCATAGACTCAAAAGTATGTTCACCATTTCAACCATATTGATGTAGGGTAGGCTCCAGCTCTCCATCTGGGCACAGCTGTTGCTGCCAGCCAGGATTTTGCCCCCTTTCTACTTAAACTGGAGGACACAAATGAAATTATCTATCACCTCCATTGTCTGTGTCCTCACTTTGTTTTGGGAAAAGAAAGAAAGAAAAACAGGCGTCAGGTGATGCTTTGTTTAGGATATGGATAGCAAGCAGAGTTCACAAGCAAAGTGATGCTGATACGGTCTTAAATAAGCACAAGCATCTTTTAGGCCCACAGGTGAGACCAAAGCTAGTTTAATGCCTAACCTGCTGGTAGGACTTTTGCTAATACTATTAACAGATAAATTTGCTGTTACGTTACCTCTGTGGCAATGGAGGCACTAATCCAGCCCATTACTCTTGGCTGTTCCAACGCAAAGCAGAATGGATATTTGGAGTTAGCAAATCCCAGGCAAGGGGCATTCCTCTTTAAAAAGCACGTTTCTGTGGGCAGAAAGTGCTCTAGGAAAGGGAAGCCGTGCAGCCACGCCAGCGCCCCATCGTCAGTTCAAAGACAGCTCTGTAGTGTGCTGTTTAGGATCCCACAGCACGGCTGCTGATAGAGCCATGCCCGCACCCTGTTGCCCATCCAGAATCGCTCTTGAAAGGAAAAGGGGGCCTTGTCAGCTCTGCAAGAGGAAGAGGAAGAAGCCCCCTCCTCCTCTGTGCGCGGGTGTGAGAGGTCTGGCTAGTCTCCTTGCTGGCATGAGCAAGATTGTGCAACCTGTGCGAGCACAAGCAAACCCTTGTGCACAGGCAAAGCAGCTTCCCTGCCCATCATCTATCACAAGCAGCCTGCTGATGTGCTACACCCGGGTGGCCTTCCTGACCGTGTAGCGATGCTGATATAAGCACAGGGGAAGGTGAGGGACTGACGTTCAAAGTAGGTAGAGGCAGACTCTTAGCACAGCCTGTTGGTTTCAGCAAAGCTGCACTGACTTACACCAGCTGAAAACCTGTTCTCTGCTTTTGCCAGAGTTAATGTACTTTCCTTTCTTAGGACAGGGACAGAGCAGTCTAATGGTAATTATTGTTATGCAGGAAGTTGAAGTTAATCTCTGTTTTTGCATGAGTATAAATGCCAAGGCCTGCATACATACATTTCAGAAGCAAAGAGAAATTACACACTGAACTGATGGCATTTCATTAGCATTTTCATTATCTTTGGGTCCAGAGGACTCAGTGGAAATGGAGAGTCTTCTGCACAAGGAACTCTACCCAGGGCTTTATAAGGTTTGTTTTTTTTTACCGGGTCTTGTAAGTCTCCAAGGATGGAGAAGGCTCAGCTTCTCTGGGCATTTTGTTGCACTGCCTGGTTATCATCATGGGGAAGAAGTGTGTCTTTTATCTCCAGCCTGGATGTCTCTATCTCCAGCTTATGCCCATTGTCACTCCCCTTCCCAACAGGCACTGCCAGGGTGCTGTCAGATGCTCTGAAGCCTGCCGCAGGTTGAACCAGCACCTCCTTGCAAGACAGCGTTCCAGTCCCACCAACCCAGTGGCCTCCTGGAGCCCTTCTGATTTTTCATTGTCTCTCCTTTCTGGGGCCACAAACAGGACGTAGTGCCTGGATGAGGTGCGATGGCCCCTGAGCTGAGGGGATCACCCCTCTCCTCTGTACAAATCAATCTACCCTGTAGAGCTTACAAACTAAAAAAAAAAAAAAAACCAAAAAACCAGACAAGCTGGATCACAGCAAAAACAAGAACGTGGCTATCTAGCCCGCTATCCTGCCCTTGAAAATAGCTGACAGCCCATAGTGGTGGAAGAGTGTAAGGACATAAGAGGTATACAGATGGAGATTTTTGGGAATGATTTCCTAACTTCTAAGAGCTTGAGTCTCATGGGTGATCAGTTTAGACTTAACAGATCCTGAACAATTTTTTGTCCATGAGTTTATCAGATTGTTTTTGAACTCCATGTAAATCTTTACCATCCACAATGTCCTGCAGTAAGGAGTTCCACAATGTAGTTAGCTAAATGTTGTATGAAAAAATGCTCCTTTTCATGTTTGAAAATAATAGGGGTTGTACTCGAAACTGCCACTTTCTGGTTTTACCAATGCTCCTTACTTCAGTAATTCTCTAATCACCTTCTCTGTTCCACTTACATGGAGCACATGGGACTCCATCACATCCGCCAGACTGCATGTCTTCAACCCTCTCTCTTGCTCTTCTTTGTACTTTACCCAAAGCAGATGCAGAGACAAGGACTGCACAGGTTTTTAAAAAATGTGGCTGCAAGTCAAGTTTGGCAGAGAGATGTTCTCTGTTTTCTTCTCTTTTCTATTCCTGAAAGTTCCTAGCATGGAGTTTGCTGTTTTGGTGGAGCACCAGCCTTCCTTCAGCATGTCCAGCCTCAAAAATGTGAGAAGCATTGAAGGGCTCAGGAGAGAGACTTTGTGTGAAGAATAGGAAAGGGGGGGCAAGTGATCCCAGCTGTGCATACAGTCACTGATAGCCTGCATTATGGTGACGTTCAACCTCCATGGGCACTGTTACAGACAGTAAAATGGCTTAAGTATGAAATTTGAGTCCATACATTGGTGTTGCCATTACACTGGGGTCACCTGGGTAGACTCTGGCCCTCTGGCACTACTGGGAGTTTAGTACCAGCGGGATCAAATCGGTGCTGCCTTGAATCAATGTCCATGAAAAGGGAACAAAATCTATTTTCACTGTTCCACCTAACCCAGAGAGCACTAACTTTTCTGAAAGTGACATGAGATTAGTCCAGCACAATATAAAACCCCCACTCCAGATTTTTTTCTTCCTATCAATGACTTTTTCTGTGGCTGGTGCAATACCTGTAATAATATTCTTTCACTGATCTCTGTGAGCAATAGATCTGGCCCATTAGGGCTAAATTGGTGTGGCCAGACTTCCTCAAAGATTGTGGCCTGTGGCATGTTATATTATGTGTAGGGCCACTTGGTGGGGCACCCTGTCTGTGTAGCCTGGCAAAAAGGCCAGAGCAGATTGAGTGTGCCCTGCATTCTATCTCAGACTGCAGCCACCTGATTTCATCAGCAACACAGCCTGAAAGTGACAAACAGACAATATCTTGTGTCCTGAATAATGATCTCAGATAAGATGATGCTCTGCAGATTGATGGAACAACCTTTTGAAGATCTGGCACCTTTCTGACACACCTTTGATGTACTTTCCCAAACAAATAGCTTCATTGCTTTATGCTTGAGTTTCCACCTCTGTTCAAAAGGGTGTCATTAAAGGAACCCCTAAAAGCTAGGAATTATTCCAGTTAAACCAAGGGAATGGTGCTGCTGACATTCTTTTCAAGAACTGACGACAATTCTTGTAGATGAACACTGCCATTTTCTTGGTGGTTACCAGAAAGCATTCATGGATGTTGGAGCTAATAGGAATTAATTGACCATGTAAAACCACAGATGACTGAAGAAGTTGACTCGGAACCCACCTGTTTGTTTAAACTTGTCTATAAATTCTTCACATTTTCGTTCAGTAAGAACAAATATAAGCTGCTTTAAATGTAGCCACAACCCGTAAATATAACATGCAACATCTGAAGGATGGGTTAGATTTTGTGTTGGCTGAGTAGGTGCAACCTCCAGACTGAGGTTGAGAGGTTGGCTCAGCAGTTTCCAAGCCATGAACATGTCGTCTCCGAAAGAGAAAGGGGGTTTCCGCAGAATGGGGAAGAGCAAAACAGCTGTCTTAAGGCCAAGGGAGCAAGGTGACAAACTGGAAGAAATGGACATGCAAGGATGGACATTTGCTGAAGGAATATTCAGGCTCTTAAAAACCATTGGAGAAGTGGGGCAAAAGAAAGGCTTCACCATGGTCTTCAGTCCAAAATGAGACAATTCAAAACCTTTGTTTTGAACATATCACCCTAAACAAATAAACACATGGGAGTGGCAAACCTTTCCCCCTCTTGGGCAAATTTTGCATTTGTACAGAGGTTCAGTGGAGCCCCAGGAGACCAAACCCTCCTTCCAAGACATTTCAGACAGCAAGAGATGCTGAATCCCAACCCCCAGCACCTTTCAACAACTCAAAAATGCAGATGTGTCGGTCCTAATCACATGCCCACCAGACAGGCACAGACAGATAGTAGGCATCTGTGTACTCTTTGCTGGTAAAGTAGTGACTCTGGGATGTTGGTACTTTTATCCTCAGTCAGTCTCCTCATTGCATCCACCCTATCCAGATCCTCAGACAACTTGGGCTGTGATATGTGGGGTCAGCCGGGGTGCTAGGGCACTCATTTTGCTGCCCCAAGGGAAGTCACAGGACGGGGTTTCTCTGCATCACATTTCAGCCTGCCAAAGCCATTAGCTTACTTGAGAAACTACAGTAAGTTCAGAAAAATGCCATTTCAAAACTAGGCCTGCCTTCCCTAGTTGTTCATAGGGAAGAGCATTTCCATTTGATTGCTTTGCTGATCCTTAACTATTTTAATTTTACTACAGCAACTCTTGCTAGCTAATTATTCTCTCCAAACTAGTGCAGCTTATCCTCTAGCTCTCAGCACTTTACTCAGGCAGTCACTCACTTATTTTTGCCAGAACACTGGGATCCATATCAACGTGACTTATTATTTTCTTGAGGTGTCCCTGACCATCAGACACTTCATCAGATTCTTTAATATCTTTTGCATCCTGTTGCTGTAGACAAGTCATGCACCTGCTGAACCATCTGCTGTTGCAGACTGCAATTCAACCCACGCACACAAGAGATTTCTTTATCCATTACCTTGCACTTTGTTAAATGGTATCTGTCTGTACAGAGAGGCTCTGGTGAGGTTTCAGACCAGAGCAAGCCCAAGATGTTTCAGAAGGACATGCAAAACCTATTTTTTTTCCTCCAGATGACTCCAGTTCTACCTCCAGAAGTTGAAAGGAGCATGTGGAGAAACCAGCAGGACAGCATGGCATGCTGAGCACTGTTCATCCTGCACCAAGGGAAATGGGAGGTCTGAGACAGTGCAATGGCACCAGCCAGCCTAGCTTTTTATGACTCTCACATACAGTGGGGAAGCACTGGGGCTATTTTCCCTTTTCTGCCAATTGTCTTGCATGTTCCCTGCTTTTTTCTCATGTTCCATTTCTTGCTCATATTTACGGAACAATGCTAAAAAGCCTTGTTGTAATCACCTGACATTTGCATTAATTTTTGTTATGCTGGGGTTTTTTTTTTCTTTCTTTTTGCCTCTCACAAGCCAGCCTGTTGCAGAGTTGTTCTGTAGGTTTATTAGGCAATCCAGCAAAATATCCAGCTTTCCATCACAGTCCCAGAGTTTTGCATTCACTGCAGTATTTTGCTTTCCAATTTCCTTGCAGTATTGGCTGGTAGTAGAATGCCTCTTGTTTGTTTAGTTGCATACATGACCCTGCATCACTGAAAATCATAGAGCTAGGCTTGGTATTTGCACATAAGTCAATTGTATTCTTGAATTTCTTTAGCCTGTGTTCAGTCTCTGTGATTTCTTTTTGGATACATGTTGTTTCACTGCCTGCTAACAGGATATTGACAATATTGGCAATATTGGCAATAACAGCATGTTTGCAATATTGAAAGAGAAGGCTTCTGCTACTTGCCGTAGCTTGAGAGAAGGCAACAGCAGGTGTTGCTTTGGTAAGTCTTAAAGTACCATACTGGAAGTGTGCTTTCCCCAGGGATACTTTTCTTGGATGACTTACTTATTAAGTCTCACAAGTCCTTTGGAGATTTTTTTTTTTGGTCAATGTCCCTGGGCAACTGATACATTGCGAAGAAACTTGACAAAAATGTCTTCTCTTTGTTTTCTCTGTTTAATATGTTGTTACCACTAGTGCTGGTGTACAACCACTTGATGTAAACACATCAGTTACTGATGCATCCCAGAATATTTCATGGCACTTTTGACACCCCTCAGGTTTCACTGACAGGTTCTTACCAAAGCATAAGGATCTGGTTGACCGTATTCCCTTTGGTTTTTCTGTAGAGTCTTTTTCTCTGAAGATCCCATGCAAGTAAAGTGACAGACATAAGGAATGCTAATAGGAGGCTGACCATTACTTACCTGATGCAGAATGAAATCTGGTAAAAGAGGAATAGTTAATACCCCTTGACAGAGAATAGAGGTCGGTATGCACTGGAAACAGTGGCCGTTGTCAGTCCCATCATTAGGTTCAGTCCCTGGTTTTGGTTGTAAATGTTACCTTCCCATCCTGGAACATAAACTTTGTGATTTAGGTGACATAGCTGAGATGGTGACTTTAGATTACCAAGTTCTCCACAGCAGCTGTGGTGAATAGCTCAGGGGCAAGCTATAGGATTAAATGGGTTTGCATAATGAGCTAGCATAGAGCCCCACATAGCAATCAAATTATCAAATAGCATTTTCATATTCTCCCTTATGACTGATATACCTGCGGTCTTTCTGTGGGTTAATCATGAACAAAGGTCTGAGCTTGTGAAACACCATGTTCATTGTCAGTTTTAACTCACGAATAAGCTTGCAGGAGGAATTGACATTAAAATACGTTCTTTTTCTGCTTGGTGAGGCAATCCCACAACTTTCAGTGTTTTGCCAGCAAATTGTATAGGACTAGTACATTTAGGGTAATCGGATTCCTGTCTTGGCTTAGTTATGGATGTTTTATGAGTCAATTAAAACCACTTGAAAGAATTTAGTGACAGAGGCACCACACATTTTATTCCCTGACAACCCAGTTCCGCATTGTTTTCCTAGGGGTAGGATTAATGAAGGTTTTTTAAAAACTTTGCCCTAGAGGGAAGTGCCCAGGTCCCAGTTATTTGTATTTTTAAGCACTGAAACTTGGCGGCCAGGGCACAGCTTGTAGGAATTTTTCAGTGATCTAAAAGAACGCCAGATATACATGTATTTAGGTCTTCAAGTGTTGTAAAGTACTGTGTTTACTGGGATCTGTGTGGCCCCATATCACCTCCTGAGTTGTATTTTGTGCGTGTGTTTGTGTGTGTGTGTGTACTTGTGTGTATATATGACCTAAGGATCTGGAGAGAGTTCTGCCTAAAGAGTGTTTCCCAAAAGGTTTTGTCCACAGAGGAAGTCACACCAGCCTGATTATATCAGAGCACTTAAAGTGCTGAGGGTCTCCAGCTTGAATCCCTGTTCAGACTTTCTTTAGAAAGAGAGGAATTAGTCAGCAAACAACAAAGTTATTTTCTATCTATATGTTTTAAACTAGGGCTCAACTGGAAATAGTAACGATGTATTAGGGCCAAATTTTCAGGCATGCAGGTCTCTATTTCCATGGGCTTCAAAGGAGCTGTGCTAATTTTCCACCTTCAGGGATCTGACCTCTGGATTTTTCTTCAACTTTCACACTATGTTCACTATCTTCCTTACCATGCCTTTGCCAAACAAAGTCATATTTAGCCCTTTGTCTGATATTTTCTGCTGAATTAAATTTTCCCACCATCACGAAGCAACCTATAATACCTTCATTCATGGTTTTACAAAACCATGAAAAAAATTAAGACCTTTTTAAAATGTAGTTTTAACTTCCCCTTGCCAATCTTTTAATAGGTGTATAGCCTGGTAATTTCTGGTTCCCCAAAATGAGGAAGTAGGAGACGGTGACCATGGGGGTCTGGTAAGCCTAACTGTGGCAGAAGGATAGGGCAACAGGACTTTACACCGTGTTTCTACACTTGTGGAAAAAATGGAAAATAATTAGTCTGGAAAGAAGGATCAAGTTCTTATAAACAGCTCTGAACCAGTGCTCACTTACAGATCACTGAATTTACCACTTGCCTTTAGAAATATGATGAAGCCCCATACTAATCTGAAACCTTAGGCACTTGCTAAATTGCATGCATAGCAAAAGAACACAGAACTGGTCATACTGGGTCAAACTAAAGTCCCATCCAGCTTAATATCCATTTTCTAACAATGGCCAGGAGCAGGCTCCTAAAGCAGATTACAAACTGGGCATGTAGAGAGCAATTTTCTGTATTTATGCTCCCAGATCCTGTCTGTCAGCCAGGTACCCTGTTCTTAGGATAACTACAGAGCACCCAAGTGTATCTGGGGCACATTTTTCCTCCCCAGTGGCTGGCAGTGCTCAAAACAGACAAATATACATTTTTTGCTCTGGTCTGTCTGCAGGTAACACTCCACCTCCACCCCACCCACCAGTGCCCTGCATTTAACGCAATTTCAAAACATTATTTTTTGAGGCTTGAAATAACTGGATTTCCCTGGGCTTTAATTTACCACTTGACTAGTTTCCTATTTAACCTTTCGCTTCAATCCTTATTTCACAGCATGAAATGATACCCCTGCACACCATATTTCTCTTTTTGAGGCAAGCCTACCAAAATTATCTTCTGCTTGGATGTGATGGGAAGTGCATGCAACTTTCTGAAACAACTCAGTGAAGATAACGTATTACCCACAGAAAATTCTCAGTGAAGGTTGCAGCTGAGAAACTTTGATAGGAGGAATGGCATATCAGACACATTTTACTCAAAGTTTCACTTATTTAGAAAGGAAAGGGCACGAAAACTTTCTGAAAGAACAATCTTTCTCAAACCCCATGTCTGAAAGGTACCTACCTCTGTGCCTGTCTTTAAGCAGAGGAGTTACCATAGAAATACTACTGTGGTTAGTATGATGCCTACTAAATCAGGGATTTAACCAGGGGCACTGTAATTAATCACACAAGTTTTAGCAGTCTGAGCTAAACAGTCAAGACTTGCTAGCTATAGGTATATATTTCTTACCCAGATAAGGCACAGCAGGGAATTTTACCATTGGTTCAGGCTTTAATTGGACATGTCTTAATTATCTTGCTGGATGAAAGACCTTAAAACAAAGCTGGAGTGACTGTACATCCTCTCTTACACTGTATTTATTCATTTTTGCTTAGGATTTAAATAAGAAGAGTTATAGAGAAGGCAAAGCCTGCTGAGAGACTCCTCTCCCCACACGCAATATAGTTTTGTTTACTGCTGCTCATCTAACTGATTTTCACGGGCAGCAAAAGCTCCAGTTGAACCACAGCAGTTCTGAATTAGCTGTGGATGTGGATGTGTGTGTGTGTGTGTGTGTGTGTATCTATATACATGTGGGGGGTGTGCGTGTGGGGGAAGTCTCATCATCCATTTTGTATATTAATGACAAAATGGATCCAAACAATTTCTGCATTTAACAGCAGGCTATTTAGCTGACCACTCAGTGAAATCCACACAAAAAATGTACACCTGCATGTCTGGCCTATGGGGTCATACCTGTTGGTACACTCAGACAAGACAGAAAAACCTCAGTTGCTCCAGCTGCAGTTCCCCCACCACTTACTGGGCCAGAGACAAAGAAAACACGGTAGTGATCAGAGCACTTAAGTGAAAGAAAGGGTCGTCTTAATTCCAGTTCCTGCTCTTCTAAGTATTTCACCAGTCCAAAATTTTTTGGCCAAAGTGTCTCAGGGTCTGGCTAACTCCTGAGAGTTGTGCACTTGCATCTCTTCAGACAGATGAAGGAACCGAGCTCAGATTTCTCCCTTTTGGAGAGAGGACATTTTCCAACACTGGGCTGTTAGCACAGGCAGGAGGGAGGGAGTCTGTCCTTGTTGCAATCATTTTCAAACAGCACCTCCTTTTTTCTGATGTTTTTGTTTCACTCTGGGGCTGTGAATGCACCTCTCTACAGCATGGAGTTGAAAGCCTCCTAAGCTTCAGTGAGACATCTTGTTTTATTGTTAACGCTTGGGTAGTTTCTTGCTTAGCAGACATGGCATTTGTGAATCCCGCCACTGGGTACTAAACACTCCTCAGGCTCTGAATGTGGAGCCTGTGTGCCTAATTCAGGATGCTGTTTTGATGACCAGATCATTAAGACTTTGGAACTTCGCAGCTGAGAGCTGCTGGCTCTAAACCCCTGTCAGTTCTAACTCCTTTCCAGTTCTGTAAAGCAAGAGGTTAGTAGGTTTGCCACACAGCCACAGGGGTGTTTTGAAGATGAGATATCTTGGACATTGCATGCCATGGAGAAAATCTCATGAAGAAGGCTGTTAACAGCCTTGAGTGGCAGTGCAGGCAAAGCACTCTAGGGTGCACTGACTGACTCCAAAGGTGCGCTGTTTTCTTCACAGAGCCTGTGGAGCAAAGGCTGCATGAAGCAGAGCCCCTGGGGACCCATCGGACTACCCAAGTGATTTAGTCAGGGACACTGAGGTAATAATGCTAACTGCACCCTGCCAGGAGCATTATTTTTGCTCCTGCAATAAGGCAAGTATGCAGGCTGGTGCCTGTGTTCTCTGTCAGTCAGCTTACTGCACAACAGTCCAGCATGTTGTTGCAGAGGAAGGGGGTCACAGGGAAGCAGAGAGGCCACAACTCCACCACTGTTATGGTGGAGAAGACCTCAAAAATATAGACATACCTGTGCAGCTCCATGGCTCGGAGGCAGAAATAGCTTTTCCAAACCCACTGGGCAGAGCCCAGTTTGAGACTGCTGACCATGTGGGTGCAGGCTTGGGAGCACTCATGACCAACATCCCTTCTGAGATGTATCACCACAGAAGTGAGGAATGTATGCTGGCTGTGATGGGGCACAGATTAACCATGTATTTACGCCCAATGTCTGCCAGTGTAATTTGGAAGGCCCCTTGGTCCCTTGTGAGTGCACCAGGACAATGGGGCTTATCATGCTTGGCCACTGAAGTCTTGCCTATAGTGAGGAAAATCAATCTGCATCCAAAAGAGATATGTTTAATGTTAATTTGTTAAACCACATTAAGGTTCTGTTTTGGCGTTTTTAATCAAAGGAGCTTTTAATGTGATTAGACTTCATTACCTTACCAACTGAATTGGTCTGGAATTAATTTAAGAATTTTTTAGTCCTGAATGAGAATATCCAGCCAGAACTGGAAATGAAGTTTCAATATATATTTAAAAAATTAATTTGGATTCATTTCCATGAGAGCACAATGTGTGGACTGAGCACTGCTCAGTGGAGTCACACCAGTGAAGTAAGAGAGCTGTCAGTACTGCCAGCACTGGAGGAGTTTGGATTCAAACAGGGGGTGCCAAAATTATTCCACTTAATCAATTTTCACCTTCCATGCCTTTTCACTTAATTTTCAGAGGCCATATCCTTGGTTATAACTAGTGATGTTTTTCAGGCGTGTATTAGCCTGTAGAGACTTTGGCCTGATATGTTTTTGAGGAAGATAAAGCTTATGCCCATTAACTACACAAAAATACTTTTTCATTCATCCCACACTGAACAGCATCAATGTCTTGCACATTAATGGCACTAGCAGTTGCGACTAGATGATCTAAAAACAGTAAATGTTGAAGTATCCATTTCTCTTGTGACTGTTTCCCAAACTTCCATGAATTGAGCCTGTAAAAATTGTTGGTGAATCGGAGGCTATCTGATCTTGTTTGTAGCAACATATATACAGACACATGTACAAATAACTCTGAAATGTGCCATTTCCTGAAAAGAGACGTTAATAGGACGTCATCACCTGTCACGATTGCTGCTGTTGCCAAAGATGTTGGCCTGTCTGCTCGACCTTTAAACCACTGTTAGGATACTTTTGTGTAATCAAGATTTGCATCTTTGAAATGTCAGCAGAACAAAAGCTACTGTTGTCCTGACTCAGCTGAGTAGATGTCAAAGAGTTGGTGCTTAGCTGCTGACAAAATTTCAAGTCCAATTTAAGATAATAATGTGTTTTATTCACAGTTATGGTTAGGATACATCTTTACCATGTAATTCTATCTATGCTGATGTTTCTTACTGTTTCCTTGCCACCAATGAAGTGGCAACAAGCAGTTTTGAAGTTTATGTGGATTGCCTTCCCACTGTCTTCTTGGGTTTTAAAGGAACACCAAATGGAGAAAAAGAGAAAATGGCAGTCCTCAGTTTAAGAGAAGACTGAGGAAAGGGTTAAACCATGAGCTTTATTAATTCAGCAACCGATTTTGTTAAACGAGTACATTTTCTGTGAGGGGAAAAAAAAGGTCTTAAACGACTTTATACTCTCTTGGTAAGACACTGGAGTCTCAAAGTAGTTGTAATTAAGTCCGTTTTGTATGGCCACTGTATTTGTAAAAATGAACATAGAAGCAAAAGAAAATCAGATTGTTGAAGTTTTATTCAACTGTTTGTTACTCTGGAGCACTCTTTATTTATTTTTGTTTACTGGTCTGTCTCTTTTGCCCAGCATTGCATTTTGCAGAGATGTTTATATGAGTGAAAAATTAGACTTAGCAGCACTCAGTATTCACTTTGCGTGATGTAAATAATTGCACAAAGTGCAGAGGTTCAGAGTAGCCAGATTACAAACAGCTAGATAAGTTTGGGCATAGGCAGAGCTTGATTTTTATCCTGAGGAAGTTGACGTGGAGAGAGCAAGGAGACGAATGATAAAAGCTCCATACGCAATCTCAACCTGTGTGCTAGTGACAAGCAAGCAACTCTGCTTTACCTGTCCTACAATGAAGTGATGCACACAAAAGTTTGACTTCTGTTCCCCGAATAGCTGTGTAATTTTTATGAGATTGTGCAACATGTCTAAGCTATGATTTCCTCTCCACTGAAATGATGTAAATGGTTGCATCTGTCTATTTCAGGAAGTCCAAAGTGGCCTTTGGACATGGGAACTGATAAAGTGCTTTGAAGTCAGTAGATAGTAGATCGGACTATGCTGTAGCAGCTCAAAAGATTGTTGTAGGTTATGCATTTTCTGGCCAGTCTCTGACAAGCACACTGTCTACCACAGTACTGTAACTGAGGGGGGGAAACAGCTGTTTTAACATGGTGTTAAATCGGCTGCTACCCACTCTGTTGAAGTCTCGCAGCTGGCGACAGCAAGGGAGGAGAGACAGTCTTACATGCCATAAGCAATACCTGCTTCTTTCTCATCTGTGTATACAGGAGTCAACTGCACCCTTCCACTCCAGATCTATAACACATTGTCTAAAATGAATGATAGACTTTCTTCTGGGAATAATAGGCTTATTTCCTGGGCACATTTCTGTTACGTTTTCCCAATAAACTTCCCATTTCTGACAAAGAAGGTAACAGGGAGTCAGGAATCTGATGTTTCATTTTTAGGCTTTCATTTTGAGTGCATCCTTGGGCTCCCAGGGCTTTCTCACAGGATTGCACACTTGAAAAGAGTCTTCGGTGGGGGTCAGTCCTGTACCCTGCTGCGGCTCAATACTGATAACTCCCTGGAATGATGGTCTAATACTGATGCATACGGCATGAAGGTAATGTTTACCTTGAGCATTTAGATTTTGCAGGTACAGAAAACCAGGTTATATCGAGATTGTTTAAAAATACACTTTGTTACCCAACACAGTCCCTCACATTTCGCCAGAGTAGGCTCCCTCCTTGCTGAGTAGTGACCCCTTAAGGCAATAGCGCGCTACTGCCGCCGGTAATACCTCCCCATCGCCAGCTGTTCCTCCACGAGGTCTGCTTTCTCTCCCCCCCCGCCTGGGGCTTATTCCCTCATTTTCCGTTCGGCAGTTTTGAGAAAGGATGTCGTAACGACGTGTATCAAGAAATCAAAAATGTTACTCAAACGCGTCGTGCAGCAGGCGACTTCTGTAACTTTTCTGTGTCAAGAACTGTAGTCGTGTCTTCCTCCCCCCCAGTTTGATTTGTTCATTGATGCTGTATCGCCAGGCCCTTTAGGAAGTCTATTTTTTCACCTTGTTGTTTTGCAGTCGGTGTTGCTCACTCTTATTTGACCATAGAGACAGAACTTACACGGTCATTGGGATTTTCCTGTTTGTTTCAAAGTCCAAATGCTGAAAACCCAGTGTTGCTGGTCAATCACTTTATTCAGCAGCTTCTTGCTCAAGAAGAGTATCTTGAAAAAACTGAACCTTAAAATTGAGCCATAAAACTTTCAACCACAGGAGATGGGGAGCTCCATATATGTTGGGTTTGGGTTGTCTTCTTCAGGCCTGACTCAGGAAGATTTTTTTAATTTTTGCAATCAAACAATACTGAAAAACAATTCTACAGCATCTTTTGTGCATGGTGATCATTATAAATGTTTTTTGCAGCCTGAGGGACATGCAGAATAGCCTCCTCAAGAGAAGGAGGAATGACTAAGAACTGCTAAGTAGCAATCCCAGTTTACACTCTGATCCTATCCACTTTGCCCCATTGCGTGACCTTTCTGAGCATAGATGGAAAACGTTCCAGTTCGTGCAGATATTTCCTGTAACTTCTCAGAGTATTGCGTTTCCCACCTAATGGTGTTAAGTGCATCTCCTGCAGATAATGGTTATTGGCACCAGCAGGGAATACAGCTCAGGTTAACTGACCAACTACATGGGCAGATTCTTGAAGTTTTCTGTGTGACAGTGGAGTTCAGTTGGTGTATTTACACAGTTAACAGTTACTTTAAAGCGGTGTCAGGTACGGCTGTATCAGGTGCAGTTTCATCTATGGGCTGCAGCAAGGCTTGGCCTGACCAAGTCTCAGTTGTGAGAACCGGTCGCGCTGGGATCAGCCCCGTGAGAGGATACAAAAGTAGGAAGGGACCCAGAGCGAGAATACGGACTGTGAGACCTCGCCGGGGGCAGGATCCCCTTCCAAAGCACCAGGTGCGGGAGTGCACGCTGGCCTTGCAAACCCCCCTTCCCTTGAGCATCCGCTACCGCCGGGGGGGCGGCACTGCCGGTAACCCCGCAGGAAGCCGCAGCTTAAGCAGGTGCGTAAGCAGGAGGACGCAAGCACCCTGCGGGGCCACCGCAGCCGCGCCCGCCTCTCGCTTCTCCCACCCCCGACCCCGCGCCGGGGCCACCCGCGGCCCGGGGAGAGGCCCCGCGCCTCTCCCCCGCGGCGCGCCCACAGGTCGTCCAGCGGCGGAGCCACCCGCGTCCGCGATTAGCCGCGGGCTTGGCCGATCGGTGGGGCGGCACCAGGCTGCAACAAGCCGCCCCGTCCTGCCCTGCCCCGCCCCGCCGGACCCGCGGTGCCTCCCCGGGGCTGGGGCCGGGGCCGGGGCCGGGGCCGGGGGGCCGCCCCACACCCTGGGGCCGTGCAGGCTCCTCCCGAGAGCAAGCGTGCCGTGCCCGGGGCGGGCATTAGTAAGGCGTGTGCCGAGGGGGTGTGTATGTGGGCTGGAGTTTATTATTATTATTATTAGGAAAGAAAGGGAAAAGAGGAAGGGAAAAAAAAAAAAAAAGGGGGTGGAGGAGGAGGGAGGGGGGTGAAGGGAAAAAAAAAAAAGGCCCGGAGAGGAGTTTCCAAAAACTTCCAAGGAAGTCGCTGCTCCAAGTCCCAGGCGACGGCGGCGGGCAAGAGCGATGCTGGAGCCTCGGGCGCTCCGGGAACCGACAGCGGCGGCGGCAGAGGGGGCGGCCGCGGGGATGGCGGCGGCGGGGAGCGCGGCGGCGGCCGGAGCCGGGGTGGCCGAGAAGAAAAAAGACGGCAACGGCAGGAAGGGGAGGAAAGGCAAAGGGCCCGGCAAGAAGCCCGCTCCGCCGGAGGAGGGCGAGGCGCCCGGGTCCGCCACAGGTAAGCCCGTCGGCAGGTGCGGGGCCGCCCTGCGCGGACCCACCGCGCTCCTCCCGCACCCGCGGGGCCGCACGCAGCGGGCGCATCCCCGGGCCCCGCCGCCGCCGCCCCGTGTCTGCCCGCCTCGGCCCTGCCCGGCCCGGAGGGGCTCCCTGCCCCGCGGCGGCGGCGGCGGCGGCGGCTGCTGGCCGAGCTGCCCCGGCCTCGCCGAGCGGCGGAGGCGGCTGCGCCTCCGCGATCCCCTCGCTGTCCGGCCGCGGGCCGGTCTGTCAACCCCCCCCCTCCCCTCCCCCCGGCCCCGGCCCCGGCCCCGAAACCCTGAGCGGTTCTCGGCCAGCTGTTGCTTTTTTCCTTTTTTTTTTTTTTTTTTTTTCCTTTCTTTCCTTTTTTTTTTTTTTTTTGAGGGTGTGGGACTATCTCTCCTATTACAAAGCACGTTTTCTGTCCCTTCCTTTCCCCAGAAATCACTTAGCTGAGTTGAAAAGATAGCAAACTTTTGTGCGGGGCGTTTTGTCTAAACTTGGAGCTATTTACTCGGGGATGATCGATCAAAGAGGATCCTTCGCTCGCTTAGCAGCACGTGTTGTTTCTCTTACGTATCCCCATTATTAAGCGCAAAGATTCTTGCCAGTGATACTCTCATTCTTTGTAGGTGTCTGCAGAGGCAGGACTCTGTGGACTGACCAAAAGGTAGGGTCGCAGCTGAGCATGCTGCTGTAGTTATTTCTCTCAGCCAAACGCCCCAGTAAAGATCAAGACTCCTAGTGCAGTACAAGCACATATGAACACATGATGCTTTTCCTAGAGAGCTCATGTAATGCCACCTAGTTTATCAGAAAGCCTAGCAGCACATACAGATGCACTTAGCTTTTTGCAACAGCAATGTATAACTAGAGTTATTGGCTAGTTTGCCTCTTTCTTTGAATTCTTTGCTGTTTGTGGGAAATTGTTTTAAAAGAAGCATATGAAAATCAGAGCCGGTTGCTGAATTTGGGCTTCCTTTTTGCTTTGGGTTCCCTGCCCCCCACCCCCCCTAACAGCCAAATAAACAGAAAGTCCAGAAGAGTAAAACTTTCTACATATATTTATTTCTATGATAATTTTGCTTAGGGCATCACGGCCAACATGATGCTGCTGTAGACTTTAATCGTCAGCCCTCAGGGAAGATTTGTGTGATTCAGCAGCAGCAGGTATCCCTTTGGGCTAATAATCTTTACAAACTAGCACTGCCCAATGCCTTCTCTTCTTCTCTGTGTCTCTTGAACACACTGCTCACCCAGCTTCTGCTCAGTAGTGGGTATAAATGAGTTTTCAGGTACAGCAAGGGAGATTTCCCTTGTTACACCAAGCTAGGGGCAAACTCTCCTTTCAACCTTTTTTCTCCCTCTCTCACTGCATTGGGTTTTTATAACGCTGCTTGCCGCTACACTATGCAAGCATCGTGAGCAGCTCCTGCTAAAAATAATTGCCTCTTGGAACAATAAACCTCTGGCAAACTTAACCATGACAGCTGGGCTGTTTGAAATGTTTGGGTCTTTTTTGTTTGGTTTTGTGGTTGACTTAGAAAATAGGAGGCCAGTGACATGTTGGAGGATTTGTGTCAGGAAAGCTCTGTCGAGGAAGCGTAAAGGAGACATGCATTTTCTGACTGTGCGCACCTCAGAGTCCCGCAGTGTCCCATTCCATTCTTGTAGGAGAGCTTTCTTTTTCCTGCTCTGTGGATAGTTTTCCATCTCCAGTGGAGCAGGGTTGCAGAAGTCTGAAGAATCCATTCAGGTATATATCACCTAAAATCTAGGTATCCGTGTGTATTTAATTCCCAGTTCTGGTGCTGTGGTTTGATCATGTCTGCCATGGTGAGAGTTGTATCTGAAAAACTGAAAGGTGGCAAGTATAGATTGAGCTTCACCAAGGCACGGTTCATATCATGGCTAGCTCCTAAGTCTTTGCTAAAACTCCAGAGGACTCATGTCCCTACTAAGGCAAAATATGTCTGTGTCTGAACCAGAAAAAGTCCATCTTTTCTGGCAAGAGCTTACCTCAGTTCTCCAAAGTCCCAGTATGTTTTTGTCAGTATGAAGAGTACCACCTTCACCCATACCTGACATTACTAGTCCAAAGTTTCCTGTGTGGGCAAGAACTGTGCATTCTTCTATCTTATGTAATTAAACCCCCCCTCCTTCCAAGATGAGTGTGTGTGGCAGGGTAATTCACATGTGTAGCTAATCCACGTAGTGTTTGCAGGTACGGTATCTAACAGAAGAATAAAATATAGCGTAAGACATCACTGTACACTTGACTTACCATCACATAATGTCATCTGGCAATGTTACATTTATAAATTTTATCTAACCTGTTAGTGAAGGATATTTTCTGTTTTGGGGGACACTTAGAACAAGAACTGGTATTTTAGAAGAGAAAGAGCAGAAAGACTGGCTAACATAAAGAGTAGCAAGACAGCAGTTTTACATTTCATGCAATGGACTTTTATTCTCTCTGTTCAATATATTACAGCTTGAATTAATGACTGGGCTGCACATGCAGTATTTACTAGGGATTATACGAAGGCCTTCTGACTTTGGTGGGACCACGATTTCTCCTTTTTGCTAATAGAGTTTTGCAGTCCTACCTGATGACCAGTTGGTGTGTTTAGGATGTGCAGTCTGAAAGGCCTTGAAAGTTTTGCTTTTTAGTTACATGCTTTCTTAAACTGAATTATGTCAGGAATTGTCTTCTTCTCTGCTGTGTTCTCCTCTGTCAGTAGTTTGCCTCTACTCATGGTCTTCCATGAGTAGCTTGCAGCCAGTCACCAGTTTTAAGGTCTGCGCACTAGCAAGCACAGAAGTCCTTAGCAGATCCTGAGTTTTTTGTTTGGTGCTGTTTTTTCTGATCATAGCTTCTTTCAGCTTAGTTTGCTTTTGGCTGTCAAAGTATATCACATATCCCTTCAGTCTTGGGTCTGGAAGCATTGTCCTGTGGTAACTTGTCACCAGGTTGAGAA
Source organism: Phalacrocorax carbo (assembly GCF_963921805.1). Classification (NCBI taxonomy): domain Eukaryota; kingdom Metazoa; phylum Chordata; class Aves; order Suliformes; family Phalacrocoracidae; genus Phalacrocorax; species Phalacrocorax carbo. Next base: position 54,168,906 of record NC_087548.1, read on the forward strand.
TCAGTGTTATTAGTTGGAAAAAAAAGTGTATGAGAAGATGTTTCTTTACTATATTCTGTCATAACTTAGCTGGGAACTCCAAAATTACTGTTGGAGAAGAGAGTTACTGAATAAAAAACCTGAGCAGGTTTGGTCTCCTCTGCTTAGCTGTACAGTGGTAACACAGAAAAAAAATCACCATGTTTTCCATTGCCCAGGTGAAATGTGGGCTCTGTTACAAAAGGTTGGGGAGGTCCATGTTTCTATGGTTTCTTTGTCACTTAAATTATGTAGAAGAATATTTGCCCCCCTTCAAGTCATCTTGAACAAACTGATTCTGTCTGGTTTATGTCAGGTCCAGAGGAATTGTATCTTCCTTCGGCAGGGCACTCTGGGCCTTGATAAATACATGGGGTGGAAAACTGAGGAGAGAGTATTACAAGTGGACAGAAGCTCACAGCTTTTCTCCGAGTGATTTCACTGAACTTCTATGCCAACTGAGCATGCAGACAGGCTTGACAAGTCTGCCAGCGGAGCTTCCTAGGGCATCACCAGTGGACTGAAAATATATCCAGTCAGGGCAGAGAAACCTAATGCAGGGAAGCTGAGGTGGTGAAGCAAGGTCTCCAGACCTTCCCCTCACAGAAGCACTGCTCCAGACTCAGGGTGCTGTTGTTATAGCAGGAGCAGGGAGGCTGGGAGTGGGCCTGCTGTGTTAGCTCTTGAACCTTCTGCCAGCCCAGCCTTAGTGTTGGACCATGTAAGGTAGTGCTAGTGAAGTGAGAGAAACGAATCAGCCCAGGAAAAATCCCTTTGTGGAAGAGCTGTGTTTTGGTAAATAAGGTGGTGCACCAGCACATCAGCTGCCCAGCCCCTTGGTCAAGTGTTTGCAGACATCTTGGGGAATGTGAGTTTTCAGCTGGTTTCTGCTTAGCAGAGAAGATGAGGGAGAGGCTGCTGGGCTTGAAAGGACAAAGTGTGAGAAGACATGAAGTATTTCTGAAAAAAAACACAACATCTTGATGGGTGCAAAGACTGACAGTGCTGTCAGAGCAGCGAACTGTGTGGCGATGAGCTATGTCAGCCACTCTCTAGTCCAGCAGCACTGGTAGGAAGAGCAAGGCTCTGTAGGAACCTGGTATAGAAAGACAAAGTTGGTGGGGGAAGAGGGAAGAGCAGCAAAGATGGGTCCCAATCATCATTTCAGTGAAGAACCTCAGCAGCATTGTTCTGAACATAGAGCCCAGAGAAGGGGCACAGAAAATAAGTACCTCCTGGTGAGAAATTTAATTTAGACTTAGATAAAATGCCAGACTTTTGAGACTACATGACAAAATAGACAGCACGAAGCTCAGATGGGATGAGTGTGACTAAGCATCACCTTTGACTGCATCCTGTTAGCAGGCTTGGTTAACAGAGGAAGAAATAGTTTTGATCATATAAAAGACCAGGTTGCAGGTCAGGGCTTGACTGGGAGGATTACAGCTCAGTCTGAGGCTTGCAAAATTTAAACTAATACTCAGTATTCATACAGAGAGGTCAGAAGGCAGGTTAATATTTTCGCATGAATTGAAGGCAAGAGCCTTGGAGATGGAATAAGAGCTGTGATTTCTGGTAAAACTTCTCCAATTCTAGAGACAAACCATTGCTTAGAAGGAGTGACAACTTCTGGTGTTTCCAGGCCAAAATATTTATGCGCTGCTGGTATGCCTGTACATTTTTCTGGGAGGAAAGCCTCTCCACCTGTGTGCGATGCCTGAATGCTCCAAACATTCCACACAATCTTCAGAGCAATTTTGAGAATGAATCCTTTAAAAAGCATGCGAGTGTGTTCCTGTTTTTTGAATAAATGAGATTAGTCACCATTCAACCTTTTTTGACTTAACACTACAAGTAGTACTTGACTGTAGTCATGGGAATGCAAATAAAATTATGAGGACATACCAGTACAGTTGTCCAGTAAATACTGCATGTGTATAGAAAGACATTCCCCCCATGAAATAAATGCAGAAACTGTTCTGAACTTTGTGCAAATATTGATAGCTGGGGAAGGCTGAACAAAATTTTTATCTTGGGTATAGAAATACCAAGATCTGCTAAGCTATGCAAGGATTTTAAAACATTAATCCCTGGCAAAGCTTGTGAGCTGACACTCAAATCTGAGTTTGTCTATTTGCAATTGTGGGCTTCTTTTCTTGGATTTCTGGAAAGGCCCTAACTGAAAAGGAAAAAAAAAATAGTCGCGTGAAACAGTTTGAAACAGCTCTCGTAAGTGCAAAAAGAAAAGAATCCTATGCAGCAGATCTTTCAGAAGACTTCAGCACTCACTATTTGGGGCAGCCCACTTATCTCACCTGCTGAATCAAAGTCACAGGGTCTTCAAGCAAACTTGGTGGGTGCTCAGTTCATTAATATCTAGCCACAAAAATCAAGGAAGAGCTACCGAGCATCTTTGACAACAGATTCTACTTTAGGCACTTGAGTTGTTATTCTGAAAGTAAGGCGACCTAAGTGCTGAACTGTGGAAAACCTTCCTCCAAGCACCTCCCTGCCCCGACCTCCCCCTTTTAAACTATCCCTAAGCATCTGATAGTCCTTTGAGGCAGGTACTTAAATCCAAAAGCAAAACAGTGAAGAACAATCATGTCGCAGGGTGTCAGAAGCTCTGGAAATGCTATGAATTCTTACCAAATCAGTGTTTTGTTAACATTCCAAAAGTAACAAGAGTGAATGCGCCTTTAACAGTACTGATAGTTTATCATGTTCCGTTATGATACAAGAAAACAAACCGAGTGTCAATATTTTGTGTGAGTCACTCTAGCTGTACAAAGAACCGCTTGAATGTGCTTGAACTGTTGCAGTTAACCCTCAGTTGCTCCCTCAACTACACGGAGTCCTGGGGTCGGCGGGGGCGAAGGGAGGTCCTGTTCCAGCCCGAAAAAATACAGAGTGAGAGGCTTGCGTTTGAAGAGTTACGGTGTCGGTGCCGGGACTGCAGGCGGCAGACGCACCAGTGAGGGAGGAACCGCGCCGGCACCGCGGTGGTGCTTGCATGTGATGCTCACGGAGGCGTCTGTGGAAGTGCTGCTTTGAAAACAACGAAAATGATCAAAACAATAATGAAAGGAAAAAGTGTCCGTTGGTGGCCTGAAGGAAAGGAAGGAGGGCTTGAGGAGGGGTGCCGGTGCCGCTGCCGCTGCCGGCGGCGGCCGCGAGAGGGTGCGGCGGGAGCGCGCTGCTGCCGCGGCCCCGGGCAGGTACCGGAGCGGGAGCCCCGGCCCCCCCCGCTCGCCCCCCCACGCTCGGCCCCCCCGGCCCCTGCACGGTGGTGGCTGCCCCTTGCCCCAGGGCAGCGGCGCTTTGGGCTGAGCCGTGGGGAGACTTAGGAGGGTGATTTTCAGTCCTTTGGCTCTGTGGGTACTTCGCCAATATCGGAGAGTGATGCGAGGATGGCGTTTGGAAAGTAGCCTCCTGAAAATGAAGGCGGGGTGGGGGGCTGGTAAGTCGCGCCGCAGCTCAGTGGATGTGCAGGTAAACTGGTAGAAAAGCTGTGAGCAAGACTTGGGTCCTGGCCAACACTCTGCTCTAATCCCATGAAATACAAGTGTGAAAGATCCAGTGTGAGGTCACAGGGATGTTCACACGCGTGCTTTTCTCCTCTTTTCCTTCATTCTTTCCTTTCTTCCCTCCCTCCCTTTCTTCTTCTCTTCCTTATTCCCTTCCTTCCTTCTTTCCTTCTTCTTTTTCTCCCTCACTTCTTCCCTCCCTTCTTCCTTTCCATCCATCTGTGCTGCTGTCCTTTTATGCCTCCCTCTCTGTCCTTTTCTTCCTCCATCTCTTTCTTCCACCCTCCCTTCTTTTCCCCATCCTTGCCCCTTTCTCTCTGTTTCTCCCTCCCTCCCTCCTTTTTCTTCTTTTCTCTTCCTCCTTTCCATCCATCTGTCCTTCTTCCTGTCCTTCTGTTCTGCTCTATTTCTGTTAACGGAGAAAAAAACAATATAAAGCAAGGTATTTTGTGAGGGACAAACAGGGGTCTTCAAAGTAACCTTCTGTCTGGAATAACTGCTAGTGTTTTATTTGTGCACAGAATACTCCTGTGTCTGTTTTTGCATTTCTGGTTGTGTGATTTTCTGTGAGAGCATTAGATTTGGGGAGAAATTGGCCATGTTATATAGTTTGTTCACTGTGGACCTTTTGACTCCTCCTAGCTTTGACAAGGAGTCCACAGGCTTCACAGGTCAGGGAGGAAGAGAGATGCTAATCCATTTGTGACAGTTCGCCTGGGAGCCTTTCCTCATTCCCTCTGTGCATCTCTTTGGCAGGTTTTACGAGCTGATGGTCCTTCCACCTCTGTAGGCAGGGGGAATCCAGGTCAGGCAGTTTGGGCTTGGCATTCAGACTTGGACTCAGGCTGAGCCTTGCTCAATGCCTTTCTCCTGCATTAACAGCTTTCATTTCACTTCTGAGTCAACCACGTGCCATGTCCTACGGCTAATGGTTAATTTCTTCGAAGACAGTTACGGAAGCATGAATGCATACTTGAGATGACTAAACAAAATCCCAGTAACATCCAGTTGCAGAGGTGACTGATAGAGGTTGTTCCCACTCCTGTTACTGCCAGAAGAGTTAAATTTTAAATTCGATATTGGGAGACTCTGTGTGTGTGTGTGTGTGTGTGTGTGTGTATGTATGTGATATTTTAGCATGATTGCTGGCTTCTACAGTGACAGACTTTCTAGTTTTCCTTTGGGGAAGTTCACTGTACTTTGAAAGGAGAGAAAAGGGGCGGTTCTGTCAATGGTATATTGCACCCATATATGAAACAACACTGAAAACTGCTCTGAGTTATTGCATTATATTTGGAACAGACTCCAGTAAATGAAACAAGGCCCATTATTCTGTGCATATGTTTTTGCATGTAGCCTTGAGTTGCGCTACATAAACTGGTATTGTTTGTGTCATCATAGTCCTTCGAGGTCTAGCTGAAATCTCTACCCTTCAAATTCCCTCTGTGGAGCAAGTTCAGTCTGAAAGCAAGATCCTATTGCCTACAAGCCTACAGTCTACGCACGTCCAAGGTCACACCAGACCAGAGTCTGATGCCAGCACAGAAATAAAGTCTCCTGACCCTCAGTCTAACCTCTTTCTTCAAACCACCCTGTTTCCTGATGTATGGCCATTCTAGAGATAAGAATAACATACAGGTAACACAAGCCTGTCTTTTGCCCTGCTCTTTGGTGTGCAAAAAAATTCCTTTCCCTCTGGAAAATGGGTTACCTGCAGGGCACTGCGCATTGTTGATATGTCTATTGCAGAGGGGGTAGAAAGATGGGGGGTCTTTTTAGGTAGCATGAACATTGCTGCCCCACTGGTCCTGTGCAGCCACCTCTGTGGCCAGAGCTGTTTCCATGGGGAGGGTATGGGGATGAAGTACATCAGGTAAGAAATCAGTTGTGCTTCTGTGCCAGACCTGCATGTTCAGGGAGTGTCGCTGGTAGGATTTGAGAGACCCTCAGAGAGAAGGTAGTAGTAGAAAAAATTTCCAGCAGGCTGATTCTAAGCATGTCCTGTTGCAAGAGCAGAAGAGAAGCTTCCCATGCAGAGCTTCTCCCCTCCAGTGGGAGCAATATGACCTGTAAAAACTGTGTTCCAAGGTAGCCATCGCCTTGTTTCTGCCCTCTGCTGTACTTCTGCAATGAACCATGCCAGCTTCACAGCAGTGTCGTGATTATCTCAAGAGCAGGCAGTTTTGGAGAAGTTAGCTAAGCTTTTGAAAAGTGAACCTGAAAACATGAAAGCTGCTAGCCAGACATGTTCTTGGAAAGGGTGGACTGGAAATGCAGAGGTATAAAGCACACTGTAAAGAGTGTATTCTCTGTGGGAGCTTTAGAGGATGAATGGAACTGCCAGTGCAATGATGAGGTTAGCTAAAAGGCACTGATTTTAAAAGTGAAGACAGTTAAGCAGAGGAAGGTCTTGCCTGGGCATGTGAAGGATTTCTGTCATTCACAGCTTCTGAGGTGAGGATGTCATTTTTTGAACGATATGCTATAGTTCCATCAAAAGCTATGGGATGAATGCAGAAATTACTGGGTGAGTTTTTTCCTGTGTGTCAGGCTTCTAGCCTAACCTTCTGAGCAAGTTATTGCTAGATATAACATTGTAGATTCCAGCAGTCCTGGCCTCATCTTTTTGTCTGCTGATACATTTTGATTTAAATTTGATTTTTTCTTAAGCATGTTGCGCATGGCATGTGAGAAGGTGCTGCAAATGTACAAAAGGTTAAGTGCAAATGGTGGATGACAAAATGAACTGTGGGGAAAAGAAACTGTCAATGAAATTGAAACTGATGCTGAGCACAGATTTTCCTGGCTGTGTGCACGCAAGGCCAGAAATTGGAAAACTACTTTAGAGCAATAACTAGGGGTTTGGGGGGGATTTTAAAATGAGGTCAGAGAGAGGAATTTGAAGTAGATAACTATCCTTTTAACTCAGGCCCACTCCTGTGTTCTCAAAATGCTCACCACTCGTCCTAGCTACAAGGTCTGTCTTGAGGCTCATGGCAGTTCCACAAATGCCAGAACCCACTGCTCCTAGCTGCTCGTGTCCTTGCTCCCATCCCCAAAGTGCTGTCTGCTCTCATCCCTTCTCCAGCTCACACCTGACTGGTAGAAGCTGTTGGCAATAACCAGCCTGCTTCCAGTTTCCAGGTAGGGTACAAGACGGGAACTGCAGTGTGAGTTGTACCTAACAGCAGGATGAAGGCAGAGCTTGGTGTTAAGGGGATGTCATCTTCACTGATGTCCGCAAGAAAGGACAAAGGAGGCAATATAATTTCTAAGAGCTGTTGAGAGAACAGTATCTTCCTGTAGGCATTTTATTTTAAAGGTATGGAAATAATTGCACTGCTGCTGCCAGTGATATTGCTTCCTCTTACAGGGAGGTGCTGAAGAGAGATGCCCAGGGCACCATAGACAGATGATGGCTTAGTCTCAGGGTGGATTTTTAAATGCTACTCGTGATTCACTTTAGGGTTCCATGGCTTTACCTCAGGTTGACCTTCTGTGCAAGTGCCATCAAAGCTGAAGTAAGCTGCCGGGTCTAGATAGCTCTTTTTCTGCTCAGGGTCTGTTGTTTGAGTCTTTGGTGTCCACTTCCATTTTGTTTCCCAAAAGGTCAGACTCTTCTTCTGTGAGGAGTTGTGCTGAGTGCTGGCTGCCACGGTGAGCTTGCCTGAAGGTACCTCGATGAAACAGCATGTCAGTGAGGTGAAATGGCAGGAGGACATATGAAAATACTTCATTTTGCAAGCTCTTCAAATGCTTGCATAATCAAAAAATATTTGGGAACCTTGTCTTCTGTCACACAGTGTACAGCCTCTGCATACTTATCCAAGATGCTCTTACATGGGGATGCCAAACCATAAATTTTCACCAGACTCCCTCCAGTACCAAAGGCTTCTCAGTGCTTTGGCAGGAGGCTGCTCATGCCCTGCTATCACCACTATGAAATGAAGTAGCCCAGAAATTGCTCCAATTTATACCATCGTTTAGTTTGAAGTGCCACTTTGCTTCCCACAGTGCCAGAAGATTTAGGCACTTTGTGCTGTCCAGGGGCATCAGAATAAGGATCTTGAGGCAGCCCATTGTCAGTTTTTTCCATCTATTTCTGAGCTCTAAAAAAATAATTCTACTTTGGAGGGCCCTTAGACTGTGTGAATAAGTGTCAAGAAATGGAATGTAATGCTAACTTGCTTCAGTGTAAGCAGTTTTCCCTAAATGTGTCCCAGGAACCTGCATACACAGCACAGTGAAGAATAAAAGTTTCTGCTGGTGATTTTGAGCCAAATCCCTAGGGGAAGAAAAGCTTTCATCACACACTTGGGGGGAAAAAGCCATGGCCAAGACAAATACCTGATGCCAGCTGTAGCAAAATCACCTGTGCAGTTGAGAGGGGACCTTAGCTCTTAGGCAGAACAGTGGATCCAATCCTGCCTACTCATTACAGGCAGTTCTGGGGTCACCAAGTCTGCGTATCTTCCTGTCTGTCCTGTGCACAGTTAGGCCCTGGAAGTAGCCTGATCTTCCACCCTACTAACAAGCAAGTTGACCTGTCAGGAATGCATGAAACTTCTTGAACATCACTGGGACTATTTGCAGACTTAAACTTGAGCACTTGCCTAAGCACTCTGGTAAATGGAACTAGCTGGGGCTGAGTGCAAGGTGAAGATATGCCTACAGTTAGGTTTCCTCTTCTCTCAGCCTACATGGGTACCTGTGTATTTGAAACTGTGAGCAGGCCACCTTGGGTGTCCTTTGGCGAGCCCCAAAAGAGCCAAGTGAAAATGCAGTTAATGACACTGCAGATTATTTGATCTGAGAGTAACAAATGGATTTCTGTCTTGCAAAAACAGTAATTGGAAGACATTGCAATGATGCAGTCTTTCATGTCTGCTGGCCTAGAGATGACAGGGAGAGAAAGAAAATTAAATTAAATACCTAATGTTTGCTGACGAGGTTAATGGTTAACTCAGCTGATCTGTGAAATCAAGTGCTTGTGCCTTTGGAGGTGTTTTAGCATCTTTTTCATCTTATCCTCTTTACTTCAGCAAAGTGATAGCTGTTTCTTGTTCTACTCTTATTTACTTAGCTTTTGGAAAGAGAAGGCAAACTTTTTTTCCTGGAGTCATGCTAGAGCAATATCAGTGCAAACATATATGCGCACTTGTGCACACACATACACTCTGGGCTATCGCAACTGCAGCAACAGAGGAGTTAATTTTGAAGTGTTCAAGACCTCCTAGAGTTACATTACATCAGAAAATTTCTCCACTGGGGAAGTGTCAAGAAAAGAAAAGGCTTATTTTCTAAGCCATTTTTAACTCATGGTTCCATGAAAATGCTGGAGCTCCTGGAGAGACCCCCTTGGGGAGTGGTCCCGTGAAATATGCCAACAGCTGGATGGCACAAATTTGGAAATCACTGCTGTCTGCAAAGAATAGAACTGAAAGGCACTGTGAGAAAGCAGTGCATTTTCCCAAATAACCCTTTTAATTCTGTATTCATGTTTTAAAGAGGAACAAATGCATATTCTTTTCGTAGTGTTGGGAAGCAAGCTTTTCATGGAAAAGCAGAATCTCTCCACTAAGGCTCACAGCAGGGAAGTGTTGAAATGTCCAGAATAGTGAGTACCTTTTGATTTTTTATTTTTTTAAAGTACAGTTGGTTAACAACTCTCTTGACAAATTAAAGAAATACTAAGCAGCCTCAGGATCACCTTGTTTCATGGCATGTTTTATGATGTTTCTTGCTACCAGTTTCATGGCAAAACCCAGTTCATTTCAGATCAATCCCAAAGAACCATGCACAAATATGGGCTATCAATTGCTTTGAAGTTGAGGGACAATCAACAACTTGGGGTATTTAGAACTGGAGTTTTTTTGTGAGGCTGTTTCCATTCACAAAACCATGGTGACTGCTGGCTATATAACGAGGGAGTAGATAAGATAAAAAACATAAGACAGGATTACCCTCACAAGTGTTTGCACATCCTTCCCCTGACCATCTGCCGGGTTCACATGGGTCCAGTAACACTGCCTGAGGGTTGCCATCTCTGCTGCAGTGGAAAGCTTCACCTCAAGGAGCTAGGTCCTTTCCTGGAGCCAGCCAAGGTTCCCCACCACCTCTGAGCCCCACCAGAGGAGCAAGAGGCAGCTTCTGCATCTGCTTCCCACCGCAAAGGCTCCCAAGCATCTCACCTGACCCAGTAGTACCTCCTTCCTCTGCAGCTCACTGACTTGGATGAATGCAAGGCCAAAGGCCATTGCCTTTTTATGGTTGCTTTTTTCTTGTCTCTTTTCCCTGTCACCCACCATCAGCCATAGCTGGAGATGGGATACTAGGCTAGACTAGCTTCTTGTCTGACCAGGATGGTAATTTTTATGGGTGCTGAAACATGCTTGAGGATGGAGTGAAGGGTGGGCATGTGAGCCTGCTTGACAAGGGAAAATATTGGGTGTGGAGGATTTTTCAAGAAGGAGTGGAGGATATGCACTTGACCGGGAATGAATGTATCAGCATCTCAGAGAGTCCTTCCTTAAGCAGCTGCCCATTTCTTATGTTCTCAGTGCTTTTCTGCTGCCCGGGTGCCTGCTACATCTCTTTAGCATTTCTAACAAACCCTCTTGCCTGGAGCATACTGTATATAATGTTTCTAGGGAGGAATGTGGGGGTGGAAAGACCACATGAGGTCATAAAGTTTTTGTGGAGTTGCAATTTGATCCAAAAAGTGAATTACCAGGTGCTTCTTCAGAGAGGGTTTGGGGGTTATATTTAAATACCTCATTTAGTAAGGTCTTTTACTCCATAAGAGAATCAATTCCATTTATTGTCTAGATGTACATTTGTTTTACCATAGCATAATTCCAGGATGATATTTAAATTGGTCAGTAAATTGAAGTTAACAAACTTTAAAATAATTCTTTAAAAAAAAAAAGAGACAATGCTACATATCTTTTTTCCTAACAGAGAGGATTTTACCAGGCTACTGAGTAATAAAACTTTATAAAGGCAATACATTTCAGATGTTTATTTTCAGAAATTTGCCTTTATTTTACAGGGAAGGGAGAGAATAGAGGTACTACCCCAGTAGCATAATCAGCACTTGAACTCTGTGTTCCAGGGCCAGGGTGGATATAGCATCGATCAATAGGCTTTAATCAAGGAAGGGTGGCAAAGGAGCTTTGATAGCACTCTGCAAATGGACGTACTGCTGCTGGAATGGTTGTTACCTCTTGGGTAGGCTTCTTGTAACAGAGGGTTCATAGGAAAGCCGTTTCAATCCTGTGCGCTCTAAGCAGGGGTGCAGCTGGTTGTGACTTGGCTGGGAGGCTGCTGGGTCTGCTCCTGGTTCTCAGGTGGACAGGGATGCTGGAAACACATCTATTTTCTTTCTCCTGTGTTTCTGAACAGCAATGTTGAGCACTGGTCTCCTACCTACTTCTTCAGGCATTCAGCAGGGAGGATCAGCTGGAGGCAGTAAAGGCACTTCTTATGCATGCTTGGAAGGCAAGAGCCTGTGGTCAGCAGCCTGTTTATGCAGGGACACCTGGAAAGCTCATCCAAACGAGTTTTAAAGTGCATGCATGAAGCCATATTGGATCACCACTTGCATTTCTTTTTTCTTACGTAGCTCTAAACCAGCCAGAATTAAGATCGTTTTATTTCTGAAAGTGTGTCCCCACCATAGTGTAACTGAAGTACTTTAGATTCACACTTTGAGTTAGTTCAGATAAAGTTTTGCAGTCTACCCCTGTCCCAACAGCCCTATAATGCCTGCCCCTTGCTGCTTAGCCCGGGATAAGTATCTATCCCCAGCTGAGTCTCCAGGGGAAACGAGAGCCCCAGCCCACAGTGCTGCTGTGCTGTTACACACACAGGGGCAGGGGCAAGTCAGCTTGGGAGTGTGTTCCAGAGGAGGGGAGAAATGGAGGAAAAGTGACGTGCTGGGATGGGACTGGAATTACTGGGGCTGGACATCAAGCAGTGGGAAATGAGTGAGTGAAGATAGTTCCTTGGTGGAGAGCAAGAAAAGGAGGGAGGAGGGTGGGAGCTTGGGAAGCAAGACATGGCTGGAAAATGAGGGTTCAGGAGGAGTGGGGGAGAGGGACAGGGTCACTGGAGATTGGGAAAGGGAGGAAACTGAGGTGTGACAAACCTGCAATGAGGGTGGGATGACTGGGACAGAGAGGGAAGGTGGTCTTGTGGGAGGAGGCAAAAGGCTGCCGATGCAGGTGGTGGTGTGCAGCCCTACTTCCCCTGGGGTCAGCAGGCAAAATGACTTCACTGGCCATCCTCGTCATCTTTTCCCCACCCGCACAGCCACGCTGTTTCCATGCAGTGACCATGGCAACCCACGTTTTTGACTGGCTGCTCAAGGATGGTAGCCGTAATGACAGCGGTAATGAGTATTGACGGAGGGGAGGGGAAGGCGAGCAGCTGTGGAGCAGGGGAAGTTGCCTGAGTACAGTAATCGTGTTTGGCAGGTCAAGGGTGAACCGTGGCCTGCGGGAGTTGTACAATGCCCAAGGCTAACAAAGTGGTGTTATAATAAACCCCAGATGTTTCCGCTATTTACAATGTATATGTTATGTTTAAACCTGAAAATGCATCCTAGGATCTGGTGGGTAGGGAAACAGTTATTAGCTGCTTGGAAATTACTTGCTGGTAATGTATCTGTTCCCCCTTGATATTAGCTGTTGCCTGTTTAAAATATAAATCTTCTAAGCAGAGACCCTCACAAGCAGCTGCTTTGCCAAACCAGTGGTTCCATTCAGCTTCATGAGAAACAGCACCATCATCCCCGACGTTTTTTTGTGAGGGTGCAGCCTGGGCACAGCAAGCCCTGGGAGCGGTGCTAGCAGCCTGTGTGCATTGGTGTCGGAGAGGCACTGCTGTCAGGCACAGGAGCAAAACCAGTCACAGGTGCACAGAAAGCACCGTTTAATTTCCCCAGACTAATTGTTTTAGAGCTCGGAGCCAGAACCCTTGCGGTATGTCTCGGG